>NC_136753.1:506438-843938 GCF_936440315.1 Barbus barbus | reverse complement strand
TTAACTTGATGTACTCAAATAACTAAAACTAAAACTGAATTAAACATTAAAGGGGTCCTATTATGCTCTTTTACAAAGTCTTGATTTTGTTTTGGGGTGTACTAGAACATGCTCGGTGGTTCGAAAAACGCATTATTCTTCAGTTAATTTACATTATTACAACACCTTTCTCCCCAGCCTGACACAAACAGCTCGATTAGTTCTGGGTTTGATGAAGGCCCGCCTTCTGAAAAAACTAAATGTGTTGTGATTGGCAAGAGCGGTAACGTTATTGTTGTTGTTTTTTTTTGTTTGTTTTTTGGCTAAATCACATTTTAGATACTATGTCAACAACCACTTAAAAATAACTGCATTTACTATATACAGATAAGTTTATTGTTCTTTAATTCTAACATTATGACATTAATTGCAGTGAAACTGTTATACAGTTGAATTTATTGACTTTTTTAATAAATGTACATTCAAACACTTTTGTGTGCTGTGATAATGTAAAGTCTTTGAATTATCTTCATTTGGTTATTTTTATCTTCAAATATTGACATTTGTGATTTTTGTTTTAACTAATCAGCTTGCAATGCAGTTCATGTGCATGCATGTTTTAATCAAGGCCAGGTTTAGGTATGTGTGTCTTAAGATCTTATGGATCTAAATGTGCCATTGTAAGTGTGTTCAATGAAACAGCAGTGCTTTACCAGCTCAGAAAATGATTAGAAAGTTAATAAAATCCACTTTTGAACTGTAACTGGGACCCTGCAAAGGCCTGAAGCGACGATACGTTCATAACTGACCCCTGAAAACCACTTCAACAAATCATAATATTTCTGCAGAGGATCTATTGTTGCTCAATCTGCTTCAGCACCTGATAAATTAATCATTGAAGGCCCTATTCAAATGTGTTATTAACATCTCACTGTAGTATTATTAAAATTTCACAGTGATATCATGCGACACTAGTATTTTATTCATATTTCTCTGTTCGGTGACTGTAGCATTAATATTTGAGTGTAATTTGACCGTGGAGTGCTCTGAATATCCTCACTGCTCTTATTGTAGTGGTTAATGTGACGCCGGCTCCTGCGTGCTGATGGATGCGGAGCTTTGTGAATGCACAAGACGCAGATGACAGCTTAAACAGGTGTGTCTGGACTTCATCTCTCTCTCACACACACACACACACACACACACACACCCAGGTGTATGGAAGCAAGTTTAAGAATCAGAACCATGAAACTACAAAGCAACAAACCACAGAAACATTAACAATATACTGTATATACAGTGCAACATAAAATTAACTACAATTTAAAAGTGTGGGGTCGGTAAGGAAAGAAAAAATAATATGTGAAGCTGTAATTGATTGCTGTGATGCGCAGCTAAATTTTCTTCAGTGTCACATGATCTTCAGAAATCATTCTAATATGATGATTTGCTGCTCAAGAAACATACATATATAATAAAATAAAATAAAAACCATGACAGACTGCATGTAAAACCCCCATCAAAATACTTTTGGTTAAAAGTGATGATTGTGGTTTATTTTTCTCCTGAATATTTCTAACATTTGGTGCCTGAAATGGCCCGTCATTGACAGTAAAATTGACCCTATTAACTCCAATAAACCCTGTAGTTTTCAGCCACTTGTCACACAGAGTCATTTTCACAATCCAATCAACTCAAAGGATCAGATCAAACCCTGCCCCCCCCCCCCCAGTACTGAATATCTGGTTTCATTTGTAAATACAAATGTCAGGATAAAACAGGTTGAGGAAGCTGTTGCATGTTGACTTTAACTCTACTGACTATGAAATGAGTTCCTAAATGATTCGTATGTTTTATGCAGTCATGTGCAATTCAAATTAATTTTTGTTTCCACCATTCAAAATCCGCTAAACTCACCCATTTAAATAAGAGAGAGAGAGAGAGAGAGAGAGACAGAGAGAGAGAGAGAGAGAGAGAGAAAGAGAGAGAGCGTGTTTAAAAACCAACCGCAAGTCTTTAAAGTGCCTTTGATTTGCATCATTAACCATTTTGGACACTGAACCTGACGTGAAGCCGAGTTGTGCGTTTGGACACGGATCCCATCTGGATGTGATTCTATGGGCCGGAAGTTAAAGATGTTTAGAAAATTGCAGCGATTATGGAGCTCAAACGCCATTGGCCGCTCAAATCCAAGAGCAGAACATCCTGCAGCCAAAGCGGCCCAATAAAAGCTGGCGAGAGTCAGGAATCTTTTCACTGAGCACATGGTCCTCTTTAAATTGGAGGCATTTCATTATTATGGAAATAGACCTGCTTTTCTGTATAATTTTGCTTTGAACTGTGTTTTATAGCTTTGCAACTCTGATGAAGTTACAGGCCTGAGATATTGTGACCAGACAATATATTTGAACAGAGGTTTCTGGGCGCAGTTTCTCCAAGTGCTCATATACACATTTGGATTTATGAATATTTTCTTGGCAGACTCTTTCTAAACAAAAGTGCACACAGTCTCTTTTCCAAACCCTAGTGAGCTGCCTCACTGTGCCCCTCATAAGGGACTGATCTGGAACACACTACATGAACAGCAATTATTTATACCACAAAGAATACTCATTTGCAATCATCAATTACTATACATTTATTAAAAATAAAGTTAAAACAGTATTATTTTAATTTAAAATAGCTGTCTTCTGTATGAATATGTGTTAAACTGTAATGTATTTCTGTGATCTGCAGCTGTATTTTCAGCATCATTACTCCAGTCTTCAGTGTCACATGATCTTCAGAAATCATAATAATATACTGATTTACTCAACAAACATTTCTGATTATTATCCATGTTGAAAACAGTTGTGCTGCACAATATTTGTGTGGAAACGGTGATACTTTTTATTTTTCAGGATTCACAGATAAATAGAAAGTTCAAAATAACAACATTTATTTGAAATAGAAATAACATTATAAATGTTATATAAAACGACTCTTCTCGTTTGGCTCGCAACGAAGGCGGACGCATTTTTCTCTCACCGTCCCTTCCCTGCTTTGCTCTCTCGTCTCGTCTCGTCTATTGTCTAATACCTGAGAGACTCTCTCTGCACGGCTCTCCAAACTGAAAAATCATGGATTTGATCAACTGGTCTCTCAACGCAATTGACACCATCTTCTCGACGAGAAGCTTGGGTTCGGGGGAACCTGACTGGCCTGCCGGAACGTTCGCAGCTGGCTACACGATGGACGCATGGGAAAGGTGGCGGGTCGGGTGTCTGGTGGCTCTTTCCGTGGAGGACATTGAAGATATCTACCTATTTGGAACCATGATAACAGGTCTTCTGCTGATTGGATTAGGCTTTGCCCTGTGTTATCGAAGAATTCAGGAAACGGGAACAGCTGTCAAATACCTCACAAGGCTGACCGTAAAATTGATGGATTTGGTGACCAGAATGGACAAAGAGAGTAGCCGTGAAAATTGGAATGCGGCTACTCGCCCCAAGACCAAACAATCGCAATCTTATCTTCTTTCGGCTCCCCCACACCAGCACTGGCCGCGGCCAAGGCCGCTGTTGGGAAAAACAACCCCGGGAAGAGCACTGCAGTGAGACGCTCTTGCGTTCCTCCCCCTTCTACAGACACCTGCTGATTGTTGACTGTCTGGGTCCTGATCAAGGCTGTCTCCATGGCAGCTTGCTGTGTCGCTATCACATTCTGCGGACTGAGACAACTTGATTTGAATGCCAGTGTGGCGACTCTCCAGGCCTACAAATACACAAACTCTTGCATACATACACACACACATACGCACATATATACAGATATGGATTCACCTACCCACCCTCGACCCCACGCCTTTGCCGCTTTGTACTGCCAGTCTGACAAGCGGGTCTGTGACCAGCACCGAGAATGGCTGCAGGACCGGATGGCTGCTTGCCGGAGCTGGATTACCTCCCCTGTTGCAAAGTCGTGTGTCTATGTTGTATTGATTATGTGCTTTTGTTGCTGGGGTGTTTTTCCTGTTCTCACACTGTACTCCCAAAGGAGCATAGTTTGGGGGTTATTTTTTTCTCCCCCCCTTCCTCATGTTATGCTGTATTTCTTCCTCAATACCTACATTTCACTGCTGGTTATACTCTGTATAATTGTGTATGTGACAAATAAAAATTACTATTACTATTACTAATGTATTCATTGTCACTTTTGATCAATTTAATGCAGCATTGATTAATAAAAGTATTATTTGCTTTTATAAAAATAATAATTTATTAATGTATTTATATTACAAATGTAGTAAATAAAAATATTTTTTTATATACTACTATTTTACTATAAAATGTTTTAATATATAATTAATTTGAATGATAAATACTATAAGTATGAACTTTTTATGAGACTGTATGCAAAACCCTTAAAATAACACACATATATTTATGTGTGTGTGTGTGTGTATATATGTATATATATAGTTTAATATATAAATATATTTATCTCCATGCAATGCATTCTGGGATTTCCTTCTCTGTGAAGGATACATGAGGCCAAAACGAGGTATTTCTTAATGATCCTGACTACCTTTTGAAACTTACTTCTACGGTAGTTTGGATTTGACAGCAGGTACACAAGTATTTGTCCATTTGCTTTAAGAATATATGTTTCTTGCTTAATAACAGACTTGTAGGCCGCCGGCTATTGTTAGAAGGATGCTCACCCTTCCTTATTATTTACAGGAGACAGTCAAACAGACTCTGATGGCATTTCCTGTGTTTGCTTGAACTCGCTCGGATGTGTTTGGCAGCCTGTTTGAATGTGAGCTTAATCTGCGGCGCTAATCTGCTGGACGGAAAAACTTTCTCAACCCACTCAGAGACGAGTCAATTATCTCTAGAGACACAGAGATGATAAAAAGATATTTCTCCAAAGCGCTACGGACGGCTCGGACGCAGACGCATTCAAAGGCCCGAGGCAGAGCCGCTTCATCGCTCGCCAGCTCCTCGACAGAATCACGCTTTAATGAAAGCTTCAGCTCAAGCTCTCCGAGCCCAGATTCCAGTCGCAGCCGTTTAACCCTCAGCCTTAAAACCAAGCGGTGGCAATCACTTTTGAAAAATCAGAAGAAAATAATTTCCTCTCTGGAGGAGAGGACATTCCAGTCGTAAGGCCTTCCTGTCATCTGCAGGCCATGAGCGTCTGACCGGCGTCCAGCGGCCCACAGGTGAATCTGATTACAGACATTGAAACACACAGACAGTTCAGGGACCTCATTTATAAAATGTTGCGCAGAAACCATCCTAAATTTGATCTTACGATAATTTCCAAGATATGCATACGTGCGAATCATAGAATGAACGTATGAACAGAAATCGCGCGTACGCGTCTCTTTCAGATGTGAAATCTATGTATCGCAAATGATCTTGAGCTTGCGCGCAATTGACTGGTTTCAGCTCTCTGCCTTGTAAACGACTCCTAATTAATATCATTAACATATAAAAGATCACCAATCATCATAGTTTAGAACAGTGAGCTGCAAGAACAGCTTATATTTAAAAAAAACTGCAAGACTCCGACAATAAAAAGTGCGTACATCTGCTCAGATCCTGACGTGATGCAAAGCACTTTTCCACGTCAAAGACCGGCTTTATAAATATGAGCGCTGGCGTGGATTTAAGCGTGCACACACTCTAAGGTCGAATCTGAGCATACGCACATTATAAATGAGACCCCTGATCACAGCCAAACCAACAGCTCTTACACTTACATTTAGTCATTTAGCAGACGCTTTCATCCAAAAACGACTCAGAAATGATGACAATAATGTCACTTCACACATAATTAGATGAAGATTTCACCAGTGATCTCTGACCTGCTTATTATGAAGCAGAATATTTCCCATGATGTCAAGAATCTCTATTGACAGACTGCATTGAGATAAATTATATTTTAAAGTGGATAGATAGATAGATAGATAGATAGATAGATAGATAGATAGATAGATAGATAGATAGATAGATAGATAGATAGATAGATAGATAGATAGATAGATAGATAGATAGATAGATAGATAGATAGACAGATAGATAGATAGATAGATAGATAGATAGATAGATAGATAGATAGATAGATAGATAGATAGATAGATAGATAGATAGAATCACACACACAAACACACACTGGAAATATAAATGTATTTGTCTTTATTTTTCGAACACACAAAAGATGTAAGGAAAATGATCATACTGCTCTTATATACAGACAAATGTAAAAAGACGACTGATGCAAGACTGAAACTGTGTTTACTTCTGAAAGCGATTGTTCGTGTTAACCAGAGATCTCTAATCACCGAACAATACGCTTGACTTTAAACCACACAAAGAATGTTTCACACAAATACATAAATCACTGCTTTTAAAGGGTCGTAAACGGTTTGGAGGGGAAGAAGAATTGGCCAAGAATCAGAGAGAAGATTCAACCTAGAGCTGAGGTCAAGATCTCTCAGCTCAGAGAAGTGCTCACACACACACACACACACACACACACACACTCTCTCACACACATACACACACACACACACACTCTCACACACACACACACACACTCTCTCACACACATACACACACACACACACACACACACACACACACACACACACAAACACACTCTCTCTCTCACACACATACACACACACACACACACACACACACAAACACACTCTCTCTCTCACACACATACACACACACACACACACACACACACACTCTCTCACACACATACACACACACACACACACACACACACACACACACACACACACGGTTTAAATGTTAACAACCACATTCCTAATTGAGATGAACTTGGACCTGAAATTAAATGTTATTTTAAACAAACAACAACAACTAAATGCCAGAAGGAAACAAAGAAGAGAAAGAAGAGAATGAGAGTTTACACAGGAGGAACGTCAGGTTTCTCTCACCTACAGCAGGATGAGATGCTTTCAGGATAAACCCATTTAAACCCGCTGTCTTCAACGGATCGCTGTTTATACCTGTATTAACGGCTTTGTGCATGACTGGTTGGATGTTAAGGAGAATATCTGTGACTGCAAACATCAGCGTGTCAATGCAATGTGAGCAAAATAAACACTAAGTTGCTTAATATCATATAAATCTCAACATGCATGTATTTTTTAACTGTTGCATGGGGCAGAGCTGTTTGTTGAAGCTGAATGATTCTCACCTGTAGATGATTTGCTCAGGATAGATCTCCTGTCTGCACCTCAGCCGCCTGCATTTACATCATCATCAGGATCAATGAAATAAAGACAGTTCAGATACACAACAATAGACAGAGAGAGAAAGAAAGAGTCAAACGCAGCGGGAGGAATCACTTAACATTCCCACATCAACTATTTCCTGTTCACAACATTTCTAATTCCCCCTCCTTTATTTACAGTACGGCTTCAATTCCCAAGCTCCACTGTTTACCTCAAATAATAACATGGAGCTATTAATCACAATCCCTCGCTTTTTACTGCGTTTTCCTGTAAACTTCAGCTCTGCAAGAACAAACAAAACACATTGGGTTACCATAGAGTCAAGAGCGGGTTTGAAGTCGCTCAGCATTTGTTGAAACTGTAAAACAAAAAAAATGTTAAAAGAGAGATGGAGTATATGTGATGCCAGAGACCAAACCGCACCAAAGAATAAATAAACGGGCTTCACAGCAGCACTTTTAACCTGCAGGTCTTGAACCTGGAGCCGCTGGGGTCAAAGGTCAGAGCTCACCTAATGTCCTCATCTCATTCTCAGAACAACAACAACTGACCAGAAAATAAAAATAAAAACAATCACTAGGCCACTGCATTCTAGTCTGTGCTGATGGACTGCTCTTATACCTATTTTTGTTGTACACAGTGACTTAAATTTGCATATATTCGTACAAATATCATGGTTGGACTTTTTATATCACTTTTTTTTATTTTGCAAAATAAATATTGAGAGATATAAACTCACAATTGTGAGACGAAACATCACAATTGGTATTGTTTATTCAGTGGTGGACATCAAAATGTGAAGATGTACAGCTGAATTGTGAGATTTATACTGATAATTCAGAGAAAATTGTGAAAAAGAAAGTAGAAATTACTTTATGTATTTATTTATTTCATTTTTTTGTGGTGGAAATGGGCTGCCATAGATTACTATGAATTTTATTTGTTCAATATATTTAAAAAAAAATTATACATATGTTCTATATTTAACTAACCTAACAAAAAGACAAATTCAAATGGATCAAAAATGATCAAATTACTATGCATGGAAAAACTAAATTCTCAAAACTAGGAAACAATTCAAATAACAGATATGTAACATTCATATAAACAGAATAACATTAAACATGTTCATCTGTGGGCAGGTTAAGCAGTGAAATTCATCTGAAGCAGAACTAATTTGGCAGGAATGCTGCATGTGGCAGACTGTGTATTGTAGATGTCAAATGCATGTAGTCAATTTTGGGCTGAAAACATTTCAACATGCCTTTTAAATAGAGAGTTTATAGCCCAGATACCTCTGTAAATAAATAAAATAATATATAATTTAATAAATGATTGACCATTTATCATTTGTAGCTGCATTTACTATCATACAAAGCTATTTCCACCTGATTTTACTTAGCCCAAATTGATGTATATGTAGGTTGGCACAGTGATCTTAAGCGATATTTTTTACCAGAATAAAACCAGTGATTTTAGATGTTACCAATTTTACATAACCATTTTTTTTCCAGTGCATTAGAGGAGTGGACACATTAACTGTCTTTGTAAAGAAAACAAGGTACAAAACTCATCACCATGGTGTGTGGGTGTGTCGGCGGTTGCTAGGGTGTTGCTATGGGGTCTGATCTGCAATTACAAAAAAACACTAGATGGAGGTCATTGCTGCACAAATGGTCAGCAGTAATTAGATCCACATACTTTTTCCGCCCGTGTTTGAATGTTTATGTCGCATGTTCATTAAAAGCATGCAAACACATCATGTTTTATTAGTTTATGCAGACTGTGTGACGAAGATCAGATCGCATTTTATGACCAATTTATGCAGAAATCAAGAGGGAGCACATACTTTTTCCCGCGACTGTATCCAAACATAAAAGGCGAGGATGATCGTTCAGATGATCACTAACAGTCCTGTAATCAGTACGATGTGATATATTCATGTTTACTTCATAACATCAGTGTGAAACACAAGCAGTTCAGTTCATCAAAACACATCAGACGAGCGCTTGATCACGCGACCGAAGCGCTCGCGGCTGCACAGACCGTGTGTTTGATCGCAGACGGCTCGTGTCCACCTGCGCGCTTCTCACCGGCGGGCTGCTTTCCTCTCTGAACTCCTGCTTTACTGCCGTTTGTATAATGGATGACAGCAGAGATGAATACAGTCGTATTATTAATTTAAGACTGACAGATAGTGACGTGAGTTATGGCCGCCTTTAGCTCAGAGTCGCCGTTTCATGAGGCCTTTCACTAAAAGCCATACATAAATGTCATTCGCCAGTGACCATAAACTATTACACAGGCAATTGGTTAGAAGATTTCCTCTGTTATCTATCACGGTTATTTACTCGTGTTTCTTTGTGGGACCAGACTGAACCGAACAGCGATCCGCTTCATTATGAGGCGTGTTGTATTTTGCAGGTGTTAGCAGAGAGCGAGGCTTTGTGAATGAGGGGTATTTGAGGAGATGCACCTAAAAGCTCTATTACTATGATAATGGAGCAGAGGGAGGGAGGAGGCCCCGGGCTAAATGTAGAGCCGCGGCTTTGCTCAGAAATGGCTTATTTAAATATGAAACCTGCGCACAGAATTGAGCACTAACCCGTGACACAGGTACTGATGAGCAGAGGAGACTGGAATCAGACTCTTTCAGGATGCACTGATTTCTCTTAGAAAAATAAAACCATAAAACCTGACCCGAATGAGTCACTAGCTCTCACACGCTACAATGGAAAAAAATGAATTGGGGAAAAAAAAAAAAAAAATTAATTGAATTTGCTAAAAACAAATTAAGGCAAGTGGTTTATTTTAGCTAGATTTAAATACATTTAGTTGACTAACTTTTTTGTTTTATGTAGCTAAAAAAAAAAAAGTTACTTACCTTAAAAAAAAATGAAGAAAAAATGTTACCACTTACCTTAAAAAAAAAACAAAAAAACAAAAGCGTATCATCTTTTTCAGTGTAAGGGCAGCACATTTAGGACATATAAACGTTGTGAAATGGTTCTAATGCGCTGAAATGCCCAGTTTTCTTGCTGTGATTATAATGGTCTTTGAAGGTCACAAAAAACATTTCTTAAAACGTTTATCAAGTACATATAGCATAAGGACATTCAGAGAATGCTGCTCTAAGGTTTTCTCAACATTAAGAGAACATTAATAAAGTACAAATAACATCATAAAGATGTTTCAAGAACATTTTCTCTCAACGTTATGAGAGTGTATATCAAATATTAAAGTTATAAGAACATTCCATAAACCATTACTTTAAGAACATTATGTTCTAACATTAATATAACTTTTGAAAAACATTAGTGAAAGTTGTAAGAACAGCCCCTGTTAGTCTGGATCTAGCTAACAAAAATATGTTTTAAGAACATCACGCTAATGTTCCCATTAAATTATGAAAACATTATTTCTGAATATTCTCTGAACATCCAGCTTTTAAAATGTTTTGAAAACTTTTTTTTTTTTTCTTGGCAATACAAATGCCAAGGGAATGTTAAATTGTATCAAACATTATGGAAATGTTACTTCCAAATGTTCTCTGAACGTTCTGAAACATGTAACATTTAAAAATGCTTTAGAAAGAAAACAACATGGCATGAATGATACACAGACAATGTTCTTGTGCTAGCATTCTGAGAACATGATTAAAGACCAAGCATTCTATTAAAAGAACGTTTGCTCATAACTTTGAGAGAACCTTGCCAGAACATTCCCTGTTAGCTGGGCTGCAGTCAATCATTCAATGAGTCGTTTTAATTGGTTTTAACACAAATCGATCTGTGAGTACATGGGAGTGTATCTCATTATGTAAATGAATTATGATGCAATATTGAATCTCTGCTGGTCTCCGCCCACTGCTGCAGTCACATGATCATCTCAGGTGGGTTCTCACACATGTTCTCTTCAACCTGCTATCAAAACAAGCATTCATCTCTGACTTTTGAATGCATTGGTATGATGTATGTGAGAAACACTTCAGCAAAAGTCTCCATTTGCTCTTGGTCTCACTGCTGTCCAATAAAAACAACTGAGTTCATATTAAAGCGATCTCGTGTTCGATAGCATTCTCCAAACAATAACGTTTATGCAAAAAGCAGCGGTCTGCTAGTGGAGCAAGCGTGGCGATC
Source organism: Barbus barbus (assembly GCF_936440315.1). NCBI lineage: Eukaryota > Metazoa > Chordata > Actinopteri > Cypriniformes > Cyprinidae > Barbus > Barbus barbus. Next base: position 832,562 of record NC_136753.1, on the reverse strand, counting down.
GATACTGGACACAGAGATCATGTGTGAGCGCTCATGTCATCATTTACACACACGGTATGAACTAATACCATATCAAACACTGCAGCGCTACGCCTCAGGACATCAGATCTGCGCTCGACCTTTCTGCCAAACATAAAAACACCAGAAAATCAATCCTACGCAGCTGCCATGTTCGAGAAGCATTTTTAGCATTGTATTGAAACTCTCACCTGATATTTGTACAGTAGTCTGAATACGATCTGGTCATTTAATGAGCTGTTTTAATTGGAATGCTAATTGATCTTTAAGTACATGGGAGTGTATCTCGTTATGTAAATGATTTATGATGTGATTCTGAATCTCTGCTGCGGTCATGTGATCATCTCAGGTGGGTTTTCACACCTGTTCGCACTAGAACCAGGATTCCCACGGTCTTGGAAAACCTGGATATATGAGGAAAACTCATTGTTGTGATTGGTAGACCTGGAAAAGTCATGCAAATTAATACATTTACCTATATTATTAAAAATATATAAACTCCATTTTAGATCATTTTTCGTGTTATGTCAAGCTCTAAAACATATATTTTTGTTTGAAATGTTTTTTTGTTTTTTTTTTATCCTTAAACCTGTGAAACCTGCCATATATATATATATATATATATATATATATATATATATATTTATTTTTATGAAACATTGAAACTTAAAAAAATAAATCAGATAAAATATAAAATAAAAATCTAGTGAAAACAGTTTGGATATGTGTTTTATCATATTTGATCCATCAGGCTCTTATGGCTCATATAGTCTGATATAGTGAGAATATGGAGAAAAAAAACAGCTAGATTTTATTCAAAAACTTAGCAAAAATATGCAATCTGGAGCAGATGCTGATATTTATGTAACGAAATTCTGATGCTTGTAAAGTAAATCTAAATATCAGTCGTCGCTCTATATCTCCAATAATATGATTTAATAAGCTGAGATTGAAATGATCCAAACATATAATGCAATGCAATCCAATGCTGATTGAGAGATGAAGATATAAACGCTCCTCAGAAGATGTGAGATGTTTTGGAGGCTTGTGAAGATCATTCCTCCGCTGAGGAACAGAGAAAGTAAAGCTTCTGGAAACAAACGCTCCTCAAAAAATCCTGATGATCAGATTTGAGACACATTGATCTTTCTAAAAAATGACTGATGGAGAATCAAGTAAAGCTGAGCTGCTTAAGTCTGGAAATATGACTGCAGTTATTCTGACGTTTACTTGAGAAAAATCAGACAAGATTTGACAGCAGAAAGACACGAGAAGTGTTTCTACAATTACACTAAAAGAGCTTTTACTGGATAGAAAACTCTAAACTCTCAATCAGAGACAGAAGACAGAGTAGATTGAGTGTGAAACAGGTTTAACAGCAAATCTGATCATGTTTATCAAATATAATACAGTATCTTCAGAGGGTTAATCCTTATTCAGTAAATCACAACTGGATGCTGTTGTAGAATGGCTGTGAGTGATCAGTAAATGATCTTTTGTACACCTGCAGAACGAAAGCTTCCTCTCTGTCTCTCGTGCCGCGTTACAGACCTCGAGCTGGAATAACAGCTCTTCCCCAGGGTGTGTGTGTGTGTGTGTGTGTGTGTGATAAGGGCTGTAAGCGTATACCTGCTCCATCTGTATTGGCAGAACACATCAAGCTAAAGCAGCATTGATTCCAGTTCATTATGTGTAAAGCAAAACCAATTCAGCTGAAGAGGCTGCGCTCTCGAAGGCCGAGCGGACGCTCTTCACCGACCCGAGCGCAAGCATCCTGATCCCTGATTACTGCACCTGACCTCCACGCTCCCTCAGAAGGGAACACAGCGTCTAGCTGCGAGTGAGATCTGGGCATGTTTCCACTGTGAGATCCGATGTTGGGAACGCATTATAACAGCTGCTGAGGCTCATTACATATGCACTGATTAGTTGCATTATAAGTTCATAACATGTAAACATGTGTTTGGTACAGAACGAGGTGACGTTTTTGTATTAGGAGCGTGTTAGCGTGCTCTCCGTCAAGTGCACTTCAAATAAACAGCGCCTGAAGGTTCAGCATTAGTGTCTGTTGACTTTAGGGACACGCAGGAGGAAGTTTCTCCATCGCTGCATCATTTGCTTGGGTTTTCTGTACGTGTCATCAGCCACGGTGAGCTTCAAGGACAGAAACACTGAAACGGCTTCCACATAAACACACATCAGTTCAAATAACCATTAGCAGACCACCGGGGCAAGTTGTCACAAGGCCTGTGTGTCACCAACTCTGAGGTTTGAGTCATACTTGTATTGCTTATTTCAAATTTTCTAAATCTTTTTTTGTTTTGTTTTCAAATCTAGTTCCAAATGTCTTAAAAATATAATTGATTTTAATGATGACCTTTTCCATTTTTTGCCATTTCATAAATTATTTTATGCTACTGAAAGGTTATTGAAAGTCTTATAATACATTTTTAATAAATAAATGTTCTTGTTCACGCATTTTGACGCATGTTTTCTCAAATCAGTGTCAATTACAAGTAGGTTCCCAATGTGGCAACTTACCCCATATAGTGTGACAACATGCCCCGCTATAGAAGTCAACATGTGTTCAATATACTGCATTCTTTTTTCCTGTCCAATATCATTAGAAATCAGATCTTTAATGTTCCATAATGGTTTATGTCTATACAAAAGTATATAATCATGCACAGAAAATATAGTGGAGTAAACAGTGTGACAACATGCCCCGGTCTGCCCTACTGAGCTGCAATGAGTGTGAATATGTTCTTGTTTTTTACTCTCTGGCCTTGGTATTATTATATGAGAAGCACAGAAGCAGGTGAACTGAGGACTGAGAGTTTTTAATAAAAATACTTTTAATCCTCTACTATGATAATGACTTTTAATATTTGCTTTTCAGAAAGACACAAAGAGGTTTTGCTTGCTTTGGTTTTATTGTGACAGTGTGTGTTCACTAAGCAGGTCCAGAATGAGCAGGTTTATTTGTTAATCCAACAAACAATTCCTGTTTCATATTGTTCTCGTTGGGCGCTGTGGCAAACGCAGTTTATTTTGATTTGCCCAATTTTGCTTTTGCGTATTTATGGATTTACTGAGTGGAAACTCACAGACACGGAAAACACAATTAGAGGAATATTTGTGCTCAAATATTGGTCTTGTATTGGCTCTCATTCCAGCAAAGTAATTATTGAATTTGTGGGGATCAAACAGGGCAGAGCGGGCAGGTAAATACTGTCGGCCAGCGGCGGAGAATGAGAGCAAATCAAAGCCTTTATGAGTCTGTTTCCAGCAACTCTGAGTTTATTATGAGACAACAACCCTCCAGCACATATGAAAGAGAATAAAAGAGAGCAAAGGCATGCTGTGCTAATGATAAGAAAGGTTACTCCATCATAAGCGCATGCACACATACAGTACATACTGTATATTTGCTTATGATGAGCTGACCTCTCGAAGCAGCAGCACTCAAACGAGACCCTTCGTACTCAAACAAACGGCCCTTAGAGACCGGACAGACGTGTTTTTGTTTATGTGTGATTCTTCATCGCTTCAATACTGTGAGAATCATCTGCACTGACCTGTAAACCATCCAGACCTTCACCAGTCCAGAGGCTCCAGATCATGACATGATGACACGGAGAGGTTCCTGGCATCAGGTCATCAGCACCTGCTCAATAAATCATATCAGATTTTGAAAGAATTTAATACTTTTATTCATCATGGACACATTAAATTGAACAAAAGTGACAGTGAAGACATGTTATAAAGATTTCTATTTCAAATAAATGCTGTTCTTTTGAACTTTTGAAAAATATTGTGCAGCACAACTGTGTTCAACATTGATAATAATCAGAAATGTTTGTTGAGCAGTAAATCAGTATATTATTATGATTTCTGAAGATCATGTGACACTGAAGACTGGAGTAATGATGCTGAAAATACAGCTTTGATCTCAGAAATAAATTACAGTTTAACACATATTCACATAGAAAACTGCTATTTGAAATAATATATAATATTTCACATTATTTTTTTATCAAATAAATGCAGCCTAGGTGAGACGTCTTTAAAAAAAAAAACATTACAAATCATTGTGACACCAAAGTATTCATTTATTATTTTAAGCAGATTGAAGCTTTCCATTTGATCACTATGTTCTCTGGAAATCAATGGGAAAACAACATAAGATCATCTTTAATAAATTATAAAAATTAAATGTGATTTAATTTAAAATTCATATTCTTTAATTCCCACCCCCCTCATTTTAATGTTGCATATCACAGTGTCTGTGTCTTGAAAAATCAAGCATGAATGACTGTGATGTCTGAGCTCAGAAATCAGCCTGATGTGTTTCTGTAGAATCGACACAGAATAAGAAAGTCTGCGGGCGGTGGATATGTGCGGTTGAGCTTTGGACGTTCTGCTGGATCTGAAGCACTGAACACAAGGCCGAAGCCACTGGAACACTTCTTACATAGACGACTGCTGCACCCTACAGTTAGGAGACAGAGCACCACCAAACTCACACACACATTCACACACAATTCAGTGCTTTCTGATTCTGATTGTCCCTTAAACTGACCACAGAAGCACAGAACAATCATGAAATCATCAACGAATTCATCATAGATGAAATCACAGTTACACGAAAGCGAATGACATTAAGGAATAACTAAACTGATCACAAACAAAATAACATTTTCCAGGACTGGAATTTTTTTTTTATTATTATTTTTTTTTTTTTTAGTTTTATAGCTTTTATATCATAAATATAAATATTTATAAATGTCTCTTTTGAGTAAAACTTGCCACAGTGTGTGTGTGTGCGTGTGTGCGTTTGGATGTTTGTTTGTGTGTGTGTGTGTGTGTGTGTGTGTGCGTTTGGATGTTTGTTTGTGTGTGTGTGTGTGTGTGTGTGTGTTTGTATGCATGGGAAAAGAGTAACAGTGTTTTATGTGTGTGTGAGTGTGTATGTGTGTGTGTGTGTGTGTGTGAGAGTGTGGGTGTGTGTGTGTGTGAGTGTGTGTGTGTATGTGTGTGTGTGTGTGTGTGCATGTTTATGTGGTTTATGAGGACACAAATGTGTATAATGACATGGGTATGACAGAGGTATTACAATATGAAGGTGGTTTATGAGGACACTGCCTATGTCCCCGTAATTCAAAAGGCTTAAAAAACATACTAAATGGTGTTTTTTGAAAATCTAAAAATGCACAAAGTCTCCTGTGAGGGCTAAGTTTAGGTGTAGGGTTGGTGTAGGGCAATAGCACACACAGTTTGTTCAGTATAAAAACCATTATGTCTATGGAGAGTCCCCATAAACCACAAAAACCAACATGTGTGTGTGTGTGTGTGTGTGTGTGTGTGTGTGTATGCATGCATGGGAAAAGAGTCACAGTGTTTCACTACAAATGACTGATGTATACAGACTGTGAAGATTACAGTGACTCTCCAGAAATCCCACATCCGCTGACTCAAAGGATGAGCTTCTCATGCTGCTTTTCGTAAAAAATACAATAAATAAGATTATTCAGGTTTGAATGTTGCTTTCTCGTCTGTAACACATGCAGATCATTCTAGACACTCTAAAACATTTATGAAGATGCTGTGATTGAAAAGATGATATTTTAACCACCAAAATACAATTTGATAAAACCATTCATACTAAATTCTGATTGGACGAGCCGGTTGAGGTCGTTGATGATGCTGATGACACACTGATGCTGCATTGCTAGGCAACCGCAAACTGCTACAGTTACACATATGAATTATAATGCTTGGAATTATGATTACTATTAATAATAAATGTTACTTATTAAAGCATTTAAATAAGAGACCATGTAAAAATATTTGTCAAAGTTGTAAATGAAACAGTTTATTGTAGTACATTTCACAAGAAAATACAATTTCAGTCTTTCTGCTTTAGAATTTCACATTTATTTTCACTGTTACTTGCTAATTCTTTGTAACTGTCTGTGACAATTTACTAGCAATTTCTGTGTGCAAATGGTATCTATACCAAGTTTTTCAGCATACTATAATAGTTCATTAAAGCAACTGTTGAAGAAAAATGAAGATCTGGTCATTATTTCTACTGCCTCATTCGGTCAGAATCTTCACACGGCTCTTTTGCTCTTTGAGGACAAAATGAACTGAGTTTCTACGAAAAAAAAAATCCAATTAAGCACAGCAGCATTAGTGATGACATGATGTTGAGTAAATAGTTTCAGGTGAATTTTCCTTTAAACTAAGATGAACTGATAATGTTCTTCTGCATTCTGCTGATTTCTATCCTCACACACGACATGAATGAGATCTGTTTCATGAGTTGTGTGATTTTGTTTGGTTGTGTAAGTGTGTGTAGAAGGTGAGCGATCAGTGTGTGTGTGTGTGTGTGTGAAGTCACAGAGCTCATGGTGTGGACAGAAGCACAGATTGCAGTGTTGACAGTGAATCTGGGCTTTTCTCTGAGAATCGTGGCACCCTCTCTCTCTCTCTCTCTCTCTCTCTCTCGATTTTGGCATAACTTTCTGCAATCTGTGACGCGATCAGGCACCCGGGTGTTACACACACACACACACACACACACAGGGACAATAGAAACAGAGAAACACAGAACCATGCTTACTGTACACTGTGCATCCATCCATCTCATGTAACTTTGAGCTGATCGCTGAAGACTCTTTCCATGAATTATTGCTACCAAAACTTAAAAAATCTCTTGTATTTCCTCAGTTTTTACACAAACTGTGGTGTTGACTGCATTCATGATCAAGCAGTTATTCTGTGATGTATGACGGCAGAGACTGGCAAGCGTTCTGTCAGCACTGTTTATAGATGGAACTCAACTCAAACGAATCCAGGAAGAACTTGATATGAGATATGTTTGTTAGACACCAGTTTTTTGTTTTGTTTTTGTTTTTAATATATAATTCAGCTGATGAGCAACACATGACTATTTGATTCAAGTTTAATATATTTGGTTGAGTCAGATCTCATCTTGTGGTTTGTGTCCATCAAGCTACAATAAATAAATAAATTGTTTTTATATATTAAGATATATCATATTATAATATATAATTTATAGTAAGTATATGTACATTATTTGCTACATATATTTTATTTTATATATAATTAATATATTTATGGTAATTTATTAAATATAACTGGAAACAAACTAAAGCTTTAATTATATTGTTATAATATTTTATCATTGTAATGTTGGTTTCTGTTAATTTACTAGATACAAATTCTACATGGTTATTTAATGTTTTATTTTGACACTAAATTTCCAGGGTGAATAATATGTTATATTACTGTTACAGTAATATAAATACAGCACATCACCTGTTTACCAGAGTTATTATGGAAATTGATACTGTATATATAAAGGAAGATGATCGATGCTAAAAGACTTGTAAACAACAAATCAACTTGTGCATTTTCTGTATTCTATAAACTGCAAATATATTTTAAATTGTCCCAAATTATGACTGTAAAAAAAATAAAATTCATAAGTTTTGTTCATTTTATGAACAAAAGTTCATAAAATGTTGAATTCTTGAGGTTGATGTTCAGTGTTTTGTGAAATTCCTCCTTTTTAAAAAATAAAAAAATGTAAAAAACAATTCTTCCAGAACAAAGGTTTTCCAAACACTCATTTTCATACAAAATACTAAACCGCCATCGGCTGCAGACCTGCCAAAGCCCTGTGCTATTCCTCTCCTAACTTTATTTAAAGTTTTGCAGATGTATAGTACTGAAGATGATGTGTTTGGACTTTCTCAAGTTCCTTAAGTGAAATCTGCGAGGACGACTCTTCTCTTATCTGCCTTCTCTTCAGCCTCATCATCAGTCGTATCAAAGTGAAATTCTCACTCCAGAATAATCAGCTTCCATCAGATACGGGGCTGCTGGCTGCGGGTGAAAGCGTGCGGAGCCGAGCAGGAAGAGCCCTGTGCAGCTTTAACATCCTAATCAGGCGTCCTCACTGAGACTATTGTCTGCAGCGCTGCAAAAAAACACTTTATGGGAAATGAATGCAAATGCTGCAGGATGCCAGAAACATTTCACACAAATGGAGAAGTGCTTCATTGCTGTTGACAGAGGTCCAAAAACAGGCACTCTGTGTGTGTGTGTGAGAGAGAGAGAGAGAGAGAGAGAGAGAGAGTGTGTGTGTGTGTATGTGTGTGTGTGTGTGTGTGTGTGTGAGAGAGAGAGAGAGAGAGAGAGAGAGAGTGTGTGTGTGTGTATGTGTGTGTGTGTGTGTGTGTGTGTGTGTGTGTGTGTGTGTGTGTGTGTGTGTGTGTGCAAAATACAACAATAAAAGCAAGGCAGGGAAAAGATTTAGGACTGATGCGTCTAGTCTTCAAAAAAGGAACGGAAATGAAAACGTTCAGCGAGACCACCAGTGTTTTCTGGCAGTCTTTTGCATATTTGTGTATAAAAATCTGCTGCTTTTGATACTTTCAGTCATTTTACAGCCGACATGATTCAGATGAAAGTAAAGTATTTTTTCCGAGCAGGTGTTTTGGAGTGTGTGTGTGTGTGTGTGTGTCGGGTTTTGAGTGTGGTTAATCAGGAAGGTCAAATCTTCAAAGTGAACATCTGGCTGCAGAATCTGTGCTGTTATGAAGCTCTGGAGAGTCTGATGTCTTTTCAGACGCAGTGTGAATGGTGTGAACCGTTTCTGTGAACTCAAACCTGCTTCACAGTCCAGAACTCACTGCAGGACCGGCTAAACGTTTAACGTGAGCCACAGAGCACGACTGTGATCCTCAGCACTCACAGCTCTGACACGGTTTTCCCTTCATTTCCTCCAGAGGGATTGTAAATAATGTGTATAGAGAGCTCCATGAACCAAATCAACATTACAAACTCTGATTTGGAGCAAAAATAAAATGCTTGAAAAGATACAAGACTGAGCACTTTAAAAATGGTGCATCAGATGAAGCATCAGAAACACTTTGACTAAAAAAGATTGTAAAAGTATTCTACAGTTTTGCATACAGAATCATTTTACAACCTCAGAACTCATGGGATTATGAAAATCTGTTTCCAACACAGGTTAGGAAATAAATAAATAAATAAATACATAGATAAATAAATAAATAAAAAAATTTAACTTTCTATTTCACAAAACTATGTTTCTATTTCACCACTGAAAAAAGTAAAACTATAATAATTCTTTACCTTTAATTATTTATTTATTTATTTCTCAGAATTGCAAGATATTAACTCAGAATTGTGAGATATAAGCTTACAATACTGAAAATAAAAGTCAAGATATAAATTTTTCCTTGGAATTCTGAGTTAATATTTATTTATTTTATTAATTAATTTATTTATTTATTTGCAATTGCAAGTTTATGTCTCACAATTGCAACTTTTCTTCTCAGTTATCTTGAAATTATGACTTTTGTTACTCAGATTTGTTAGTTGATAAAATAAAAAAGGTAACTGCGAGTTTTATTCATTCTTACTTTTTTCCTCAGAATTCCATTTTTTATCACACAATTCAGTTTTTTTTGTTTGTTTTTTGTTTTTTCCCTAAGGATATATATATATAGAGAGAGAGAGAGAGAGGGAGAGAGAGAGAGAATAAGTCATAAGTCAATAATTACGAAAAAGTCATAATTGTGAAATAAAAAGTAAAAAAAAAATATATATATATATATATATATATATATATATATATATATATATATATATATATATATATATATATATAATGTATAATTTTGACTTTTTATTTTACAATTTTGACTTTTTCGCAATTGCGAGTTTACACATTTCTTCTCATATTTCTGTTTATATTTTGCAATTCTGTGCAATTGCTCCAAATTAAATAATGTTAAGGTGCATTATTAAAAAAAAAAAAAAACATGGCATTAATTCGGTACCTTGTTCAAATAACCATGATAAAACCATGGCACTTTTTAGCGCTAAGTTCAGGACGATATACATAAGAGTTTAATGTCTTAAGATAAATATGAGATGCATTGCAGTGCCACACGGACGGGTTCTGCTGCACTGTTGCGTGTCTAACCCGTCTGCCGCTCCACACATCCAGAGATGATTTCATATTCCAGAGATGCGAAAGCATCTGCTGCTCCCACAACAGCAGCGAAAAGCGCGTTTACGGCGCGAAACTCGATCTGCTGCCCACCTGGACGCACAGGACGCACGTGACGCACAGGTGTCACCTCTGATCCAGCAGCTCGAGCGGCGCGCGCGCATGTGTGTGTGAAATGAGCGCGTGAGAAAGCGAGAGGCTGGTTCTTGGATCTGTTAACACCTGTCGTGCTAAAATTGGCGTTGCTGGGATTGTAAATCAGCTCCGGGGAGAAGCGCGTGCCAAAGAGAGAGACCTCTGCTCTTCTGGCGCTGATTCCAGGTCAGATGAAGAGCATCTTCCTGAATCTGCTGTTATTAGCGGCCATTCATATGCGACATAACAACCGGCATTAGAGACTGAAAGCGAGAGAACACACACACACACACACACAAATGAAGTGTCTCATAAAGCAGCACGTGAACATGTACACTTCTCATGTGTGTATATCTGTGTTGCTCATATTTAGCTCACATTCAAAACAACAGCGGGATAATATGAGATATTAAAAGACATCTGAATCTGATGGCATTAATGTTGCCTCTCACAATAAACAAGCATACGGATTATTCCATATTGGACATAAATGATTGATGGATTTAATTCAGCTTAATGAACTGGGTGAATCTCATCTCTAAAAATTATATTTATTTAATAAATAAATACATAAGTTATTGTGTTGTTGTTGTTATTATTCTCAATGGTGATTCGCATTACTGTCATTATTACTATATATAAAAATGTATGTATATATATATTATTATTATTTAAATCAACATAGATTAAGCAGAGAACATTTTTTTTCATTACAGTTATGAGAATATTGGAGTGGAAATAAAGTCACAATGTCCATGATTGCTGTCATGAGACACACTCTAATCACTAATAGTTTTGTAATACTTATTCATTTATAGAGTGAAATTGCAGATGTTTAAGCTTTATGCAGCATCTCAGTTGTTTTATTTTAGTTTTATTTTTTGTTTCTTCTTTAGCTAAACCTCTCGTGGCTGGGTTTTCTTCATCTTGTCATGTGTACAGATGTGTTTGGTGTGTAAACAGGGTCCTGCACACACACCCTGAGGACACCACTTCCAACAGCACACGTTCAGACTTTACATAATTGTGCAAAAATGTGAATTAAACTAAATGAACATCACCATCTAAACCTGTTTCATTCAAAGCAGCAGAGATAGAGTATAGGAGCTCTGAGTGTGTGTGTGTGTGTGTGTGTGTGTGTGTGTGTGTTGGTGTATTTTTTTCACTCTACACATTTTAATCAACTGCACAGAACAAAGACGAGAACAAAGAAAATACCAAGAATTATTTTGTAGCAAAGTGACATTTTCAGGCCAGTATGCTAATGCGGCGTCAGACGGGTGTAGGTGACTCTTGCGGTCTTAATGACTCAATATAGATGTGTTTGAGGGAGAAAAGTTAAAAAAATGTCTCAAACTGGACGTGTAAAGCCTTGCCATCGTCACTGCGGACAGAAAACTCTCAAAATTGCCATTAAATATCAAAAATGTTCCTTCATACTGTGTCTGGACCCTTTTGTGGGCACGGTTATAAATATTTAAGTATTTGGCACAGTAAAAAAATGATGAATAATATTTGTGGATGAGCATTTGCATTCAACTGTTAAATTAAAAATTAATTACTCAGATACATAAAGGAACAATATAACTTTGAAGCCTCCGAGATGGCAAAGTTAATTATTTCCAATTAGGAGCAAAATATCTTCAGAGATATTTCAGACCTTTTAATAGCACGGGATGAACCACAGACAGAATAAAAGACTCTTTGTTGGTTTTCCAGCGCGTGAAAGATAGCACTTCATATCCAGAGCGTGTGCACGACACAATTAAAATCTATAATAAAGAATATTGGAATATAGAGGGAAGTGTGCTGATCACATAAGCTCATATTTAACATAAAACACACAGGCGCAGCGTAATCAAACGGCCTCATAATGTGTTTGCCCTGACACTATCAGCCGGCTGGATTTCTTTTTATAAGCTGCTGTACTGGAGCTTTATGGGACATGCGTGCAGCTCGTATGAGAGCTGATGTATGGTGAACGAGGAGGAACGTCTGACCTCTGTACGGCAACCGCTGACTTTACACACTTCAATTTATGCACCGCAATCTCCATGCTAAATTTATTTGAATGCAACATAAGCTGTTTGAGATGATCAGATAAATACATAAATACCTGAAAACAACCTGAAGAGTAACCTGTGTGATCCAGGTTTGGGCTGCTGTCAAAGACTGGCCCATCTGAAAATGAACATATCAAAACACCATCAGGCCATGCATGCACAGCTACACAAGTAAACACTTGCACAATGACATACTGCAAGAGTGCACAAAAACACACTGCTATTGCACAAGTACATGCATGCACAAAGACATATCGCACATGCACAAGTGCATACAAGCACAAAAACACACTGGTAATGCACAAGTACACACATGCACAAAGACATCGCACATGCACAAGTACATACAAGCACAAAAACACACTGCTATTGCACAAGTACATACATGCACAAAGACATACCGCACATGCACAAGTACATACAAGCACAAAATACACTGCTATTGCACAAGTACATGCATGCACAAAGACATACTGCACATGCACAAGTACACATGTACAAGTGCATACACGCACAACTGCACAAGTGTTCAAGTTCACAAGTAAGCACAGGTGAAAAAGTGCATACATGCACAAACACATAGGTACAAATAAACCTCAGTAATAAAGAGTGTGCTAGAACTTCCTTCAGGTATCAAGCGTGATTAAAACAGATGTCTTATTCAAGTAGCTTGTCATAAACATTTCAAATGTTTAACTAACTTTAACTTGTTCAGCAAGATTCTCTTCTGTTGATCTGAAAGGGAAAAACAGTTTATGCTGATATAACATCTCCTGTGAAATCACTGAGAATGCATGGAAATGACACACAATACAAATATTCTGTTCCTAAAGTCACTTACCTTGGTTTTACTTTTGTTTTCGTTATATATCATATTCTTTCTTCATACTTCATCTCAAGCACTTCACGGACACCCTGGTCTACTTCATAAACATCTACACTACCTCCAGATAAAAACTTTATTAAAGGGGACCTATTATGCCCCTTTTTACAAGATGTAAAATAAGTCTCTGATGTCCCCAGAGCGTATATGTGAAGGTTTAGCTCAAAATACCCCACATATAAATTTGTATAGCTTGTTAAAATTGCCACTTTTAGGGTATGAGCCAAAACGCGCTGATTTTGAGTATGTTGCTTTAATGCAAATGAGCTGGTGCTCCCGGAGAAGAGGGCGGAGCTTCAAGAGCTCCAGCTCCGCATTAGCAGACAATGCTATCCTTTGCAAATAAACATTGCACTATTAATACAAGCCTGTTGTCTTTACAGAAAACTACTCTGTTTCAAAGTCAGTCATCTGATTATACTGTGCATAATAAATTTGCGTTTATGAATTACAGAGACGAGGAGCACGGCGGAATAAAAATAACAACATAGCTGGTCTCATGCTATCACAAACTTTATAAGTTTCACTTCTGATAATGAGCTCGACAACCTCAAGCGATCGACTCACATTGCTTTCATATGCAACTTTTAACAACCACATTCCTATTCACGATCATTCTGGCAGCACTTGAAGACAGCATCAGTGAAAACAGGCAGAGCTGATGATAGCTTTAGCAATTAGAAGCTCTTTCAGAAGGGCAATTTGGAAAAATGCGTAATACTTACTATGTCTGGAGCTGACGTTCATGCACAAAGCGTTGGTATTGATTCTTAAAAATATAGGGGACATTACCAATTTTTTCCAGGATATTTCCTTCAAAAATGAAATTTAACCACAGTGTCCTCGGCTCAGATGGGGGGAGATTATGGCGACTCCTATGTTCATTAGTGCATCCCAAAACACAACACAAGGCCTCTTTGGTGCTGACATTGTCTATAACTCCAGTAATGGCAGACCGCAGCTTCTCACTCAGGGCTGTGTTTATGCTCATAGAGCAGAGAGTGCCACAAATAAGCGGGATGTTTTCCCCTCCGCGACGTAAACAGAGGGAGAATCTGAAACAGCTCGTTCTGAGAAACTGTTTATGATTTATTGGTTTTATACAAAAATGAGTTGGTGGATCTTTAACATTATAGGCTGATTGTTTTCACACACTGCGGCCACACAACTGTGATCAAACACCTTATAAAAGTGATTTTTGCATAATAGGTCCCCTTTAAGATAAAACTTTTTTCATTTTTTATGACAGAATTTTCATATTTCAAAATCAAAAGTGAGACAAAAGTATAAAAAGACTACAAAATATGACAACAAATATACATTAAAGACATTCAATAACTGCTAAAATAATTGTTCAAAATGCATAAAATTAAAAGATCTCAAAGAATTATTATTATTATTATTTATGTTCTAAGAAGTGTTTTCACTGTCTGTGTAGAGAGCGTTTCAGGCCTTATAGAGATTGAGTTTATTTACAGCTGCCCATTCAGAGTCATGTCAGATCACTGGGTTATTAAACACAACTATTCCTAAAAAGCAAGCAGTTATTTTGCGTCTGCCTCTCTGTTTCTCTCATGATCTGTTTGCAGCTGACAGGTAGCGTTTCGTTAAACCAGCCCAGCGTGTCTGTGTCACTCCAGATCTGTCCCGTCTCACCGGCACGACTAGAGTGCTTTTTGATGAAGTCGTTCATAAATTTTAATATAACGTGTATGAACTCGATGCACGGCATCCCGGCTCATTAATATTGGAAAGGATCACCTTATGAAAAATCAAACTCAGGGGTATTTTTCTGCTGGTGAAGAGCCGAGATGTATTACACATGTTTGTGAATCACGGCTCAGCGCATCAGCTGGAAATATGATGGACAAACAGCCCATGAGATCTTCATGACAGCCAGCACTACTAAATATGACCGAGATCAGGGCCGTGGCTGTCATTATACCTTAAAAAAGCTCTGATCAAATATCTATAAATATATTTTATTTATTTTTTTTATTTTTTTACTTTAAATAAACTTTAAATGAAATAAAACTAAATGTAAAAAAAAAAAAACTTATTTCTTAGTTGCTAAGGTAACATATATATATATAATTTATTTTTTTAATTACAAAAACAAAAACTGAATTAAAAACTAATAAGACATTTAAAGTAACGATAATATATATATATAAATGACAAAACCACAACAAAATTACAAATATTTTAACTAAAATTTATATTAAAACAGAAAATATTAATAAAACATAATTAGTATCTCAGTGCTACTGAAACAACACTGACTCTTTGTGCGTCAGGTTTTTTAATTCTTATAATACATACATTTTTACTGAATGTCTTATAAGAATTAATATTACGGTATTTCTCTCAACTCACATGCATTTTTTTGCAGTTTAGTTATACAAGATGATATTGGTATTGTACATATAATGGCACATAACTAAATAATTATAAAATCAAAATCAGTTTTCTTATGACATGGGGTCTATTTGTGCCAGATTCACCAAAGCCCATTTTCACAATCAAATCAAGACTCTCTATTTTTATTTGTTCTATTATTTTTGTTCTCCCTCATTCCTGTCTCACACTCAATAAATAAAAAATAAAATAAAAATATATATATTCATTGGATGAACTCAATTTAATTGAGGGCAGGATTTGCATCCAATAAATATGTGTAACTAGGGATGAACGATATTATCGGACTGATATCGGAATCAGCCGATAATGGTTTTAAATGTAAATATCAACATCGGCCTGATATGAAAAATGATGCTGATATGTCTTGCGGATAAGAGGAATGGGTTAACTCACATGTGCTCAGGGTGTGTTAGTGATTAGATCATGTCAGCAGTGTGGCTCATTCTTGACGCAAAGTTTAGTCTGAATGATGATTAGATTCACTCTTTTGGATAGCAGCATTTAATCTGTGAAAGCACCTACAGAATGATGCTTTTGGTGTGTGATAGAGTAAACAGTAATAGCACGTGCCCATTCGGTAAGGAGTTTTAATCTGTAGGGGGTGCTGTTGGCCTACTTCTAATTGAATAAAAAGTAAAATAGCCTACACAAATAACATTTATACACAAACATGACATTTTTAAATTAAATAATTTTCTATATACTGATTTATTTATTAATGTGTAATATGTTTTATTTTTTAAACAAATCATGAGCTCTAAAAGATTTCAGAATTTTTACAGCTCTTGTTTTAGACCATCTACAAATGTTAAATTTTAAAATAAAATGTTAGGGTTAACACTGTATCTTTCTAGGGGCAAAATACAACGATTGCTATAGTTATTTATAGTTATTTTAAAAGCTTAAATGTCCTGTTAAAAAACCCTTCAAAATGTTTTATTAATTGTAATAAATAAGTTCTTTTTAAAAACTAACCAAAATTCAAATTATTTTGCTTATAATTTATGCACAGGAGAGACTTGGTGTTGTTTCCAAACAAAAGGAAATATATCGGCCAAAATGAGTTGAAAAATATCGGCATATCGGATATCGGCAAAAATCCAATATCGTGCATCCCTGTGTGTAACCCCAACTCATAAAAAAAATAAAAAAAATAAATCATACAATGAAATGTAATTGAGTCGGGCCAACTCAATTTGATCAAATACAGTATTAAATTATTTATTTATTTTTGCTTGTTGAACTCAAACTAGAACATTTAACTGGAAAATAAATTGTTAGGCAGAAATCCTTCTACACTCAAAAAATGACATATTGAATTTACTTCATTTTAGGCATTAGCCATAAGCTGGCATGCCCAAAGCCGTTGTTTATTTTATTATTAAAACAACTTTAACTCATGTTAGCAGGTCCTCAACCCAAGCACATACTCTATACATCACCCCCAAAAAACACTAACATTCCAGAAACTGTTTAAATACAAACAGAAAAGACCATTAAACATTAACAAGTCTCCCAATTGTATCATCTTATTAAAAAAATGCTTAAAACAACATTGTATTTCAACATTTACTCTCTTTATCCAGTCCTGTGCAAAGCATGATGGGAAGGGGAAATCCACTTTTACACAAGTAAAATCATTAAAGTACTCTCAACTCAAATGAATTAGGTTGTAAAGCATTATGTTGAATTAGCTTCATTTATTAAGTAAATTGAACAAGCATCAAATGTAATTTTTGGCCTACTTAATTGAAACATGTTCTTTCAAAATGAAAATATTGAGTTGAACTGTTGCAAGCCAGTATAACACAATGCAATTGTTTAAATGGGAAACCTAACACAATGGTGTTAAATGAAAATGATTGGAGAATCTTTTTTTTTTTTTTTTTTTGAGTGCACTAACAAAAATGTAATTATTAGAAAAAAAGAAGGTCTTAGAAGGTTTGCTGGACTTAGCTTGTTTAAGCTGGTCTTCCAACAGGACCGGTTGAGATGTGCACAAAACCACTGAAAAACCCTTCAAACCTGTCCAGGCCAGGAGGCCAACCGAGACCAGCAAACCGGCTTGAGAAGGACCACGTATGTCGCATTTTGTCGGCTTGTTTTGTTTTTTCCTGTTTCTACAAGAAAAAGAAAATAAAGTTTTCTTTCAAAACGTGTGTTTTTTAAAGCATTCAGCCAGCCATTCATTTGATCTGAAAGCACATTTCAATGCAAGCATGGCAGTGTGTGTGTGTGTGTGTCTGGTCCAGCACTCAGCTTTGACTCTGCGGCTCTGAGCCGACCAGCCATGACTGCTTTTAACCTCCTCTGCTCTCACATCCTCCTGCCGCTCCATCTCCCTGTCCCTCACAGAAGCACTTAACCAGCGACATTTCCTGGAGCTGCTTAATCCTCTTTCAAAGAACTCTAACTACGTTCAGGAAAGTGTGAATTACTGAAACAGCCCATTTCCAGGGACACTCTGCAGGAAGAGTTTGGATTCATTAGAAACAGAGAGTCAGAAATGGCACGTTAATTCTATAGATGCGTGTAAGAGGGGCAGACGACTCCACAGCATCAGTAATGAATGTATGTGCTATTAGAGGCTACAGTAGGTGACTAACGCTCGCTCTTCAAACTTTCTGCCAGGCATCGAACAGAAATGAGAAACACATTATCGTTCCATTAATTGATTTACGCTCTTTTAAAATGGAGGTCTCATAGAGATGCAGGAATTAGAGGCACTCTTGGGCCAATTAGAGCAGCAGCGGTTTCTTCCCACAGCTCTTCTGTGCATCTCAATCACGGCCAATGCCCACAGGTGAAATGCCAAATCTGAAACACTCAGAGCGGCTCCTGCATCCTAAAACTGTGTATCGCTCGCTGCTGCAGACGGAGGCGTTATGAGCCGAGACGCTTTCAGACGAGACGACTTTAACAAAGAATCAAACTCAACCCGGGATGACCATCAATACATCAGATATCTGTCTATCTATCTATCTATCTATCTATCTATCTATCTATCTATCTATCTATCTATCTATCTATCTATCTATCTATCTATCTAGCCTTCCATCTGTCTATTCATCCATCTTTCTATCTATCCATCTGTCTATCCCATCTCTCTCTCTCTGCTCTTGTGCCGAGTGTTCGGAGAGTCTGGACAGATGGACAGCAGGTCTGGACACCTGTCGTTTGTTTCTGTGTCTGTGTGGAAGTGAGAGATGCTTCTCAGTGCTGAGATCTCTTCAAACAGTCAGACTGAACAGTCAATGAGATGCAAAATCATGCCTGAGCTTCTCTTTGAAATAATGGATTCCAATGCAAATCCAATGACCTTTAATTATTGTATAATTCTGTCAATGATCATAACCTGAAGCAACCATGACTAAATTTTACAATTAGCCTGTTTAACCTGCTGTATGAGTTTGACCTTTAGATGAGCACTGGCTGTTTCCATCAGAGCTCAGTGAGGACGGAGGGGGGGGTCAGTGTTCACCATCAGCCAACGAACGCCGGAAAAACTCACGGAGAACGAGACTGAAGGTAGAGCAATGTTAGATCACTGACAATCAAGACACACAATGCTACAACTCTGTACCGTAAATTCACTTAACACACGCAAAAGTTGAGAGGTACTCTAACCTAAGGAACAATTCACCCAACAATGTTCATTCTGTCATCATTTACACTCCCTTATGTTGTTTCAAACCCGCACAACTTTCTTTTGCCGGTTTAACTCAAAGGAAGATATGGTTACACTTTATTTTCATAGTCCACTTTAGACATTCTACTAACTATAAGTAACTTTGCAACTACATGTCAACTAATTCTCATTAACTTGCAACTACATGTCTACTATCTCTCAGAGTAGACTGTTAGGGTAGGTTTAGGGTTAGTCAAATAATTTGACATATACTTGCAAAGTTTCTAATAGTCAGTATGTTGTATGTTGTGGACCCATCAAAAGTGTTAGAAGATATGAAGCAGACAGTCTACTAATACTCTAATTACTGCTAGTTGACATGTAGTTGCAAAGTTACTTGCTGTTAGTAGAATGACTAAAGTGGACTATCAAAAAGTGTTACCAAAGATACTTAGAACATTTTTGTTTTTTTGTTCATAACATTAAAGTCAATGGACTCCAAAGTTGCACAATTTTGGGGTGAACTATCCCTTTGAAAGAACAGTCATTTCTGCACCACTAGCAGTATTAAACAAAATTAAGAAAAAGGTTTCTCAAACGACTCCCCCATCTGTTATTTGTATAGGAAAACACATAGTCCTGCCCAAACTCATATGATTAGGTGAGCCACAAGTTGACAGTGAAAGTGTCACAGTGTTCAGATTCTCATTTAAGGTGAGCCGAATGTCATAACATCAGCTCCAACAACACATTTCTGTATTTGATCAGAATCACTCTGATGGAGCTCTTTTACTGCTCAGAGGTGAAATCGTGTTTATCTCTGTCCATTTATCCCTATACTTTATCTAAGCCACCACATTAACATCTGTCCTCTATTTACCCACCAACCCGGCTCCAATAAGCGGGTCTGTTCGCCGCAGCGAGGGCCAAATCTCCCAGCTGACTGACACCGGGCAGATTTCCGCCGCCGCTCTGATTTGCTGCTCTGCTGTAAACACAACGCTCGTCAGAATACTCCGCCAATTAAGACCCTGATTTACTCTATCGACAGGGCCGAATCAACACAAACAGCCCTTTGCTCACACACCTTCCCTTCTTCATCCGTCTCAAGTTGTGATCTTCCTCACAGGCCTTTTTCTTTTTTCTAGGTGTCTTAATTACTCTGAGGAAGTGGCGTTCTGGCTGGCGGTCAGCTGCTGCGACGGGTCCATTTGCATGTCTGTGTAGTGAGAGGTTGGCAGCGTATCCTCCCGTCCAGATTGTGGCCCCTCTCCGCGGTGAGACCGCCTTGGAGGAGACTGCGTTGTGGGATTAGGGTTTTAGCAGCAAAGGTAAGTGTGACTACAAGCTTTGGCTGTCCATCTGCTCTCCTGCGGTACCCTGGCCAGCCTGAGCCGCCTGCAGCAAGGACCTGGCCTCCGTACCGACACACACACACACACACACACACACGCGCATGCAGCCAAGAACCCTCTGCCTGCTGCTCGCAACCAAACACTCCATATGCACTAAAGTTTTTCTCTCGTTCACCCGCCTGCCGCCTCCATCCTTTCCTTTTCTCTCCTTAATAAATAAGACATGAGCGTATCTCCAGCAATAGAGGCGATGGGTTTAATTTGTAGGGCAGCAATGTTTGAGGGATTTTTACCCTTCCCGTCTCAAACACACACACACACACACACACCTGAATCAGTCCCTCATTCGCAGTGAATTCAAACGGGTGCATTCAGTGGTGATTGCTTTAAAGGGATAGCACGATTATAAGCATGAAAACCAACACTTGTTTCTTATTTTTCTTGTTTTTATTCTTTCACCCTCTCTATCTTCAACTCTACCTTCTGTAGTACACAAAAGTTGATGTTTAGCAAAATGTTCACATGCATCTTTTCCATATAAGGAAAGCAAACAGAGAATTGTGACTGTCAAGCTACATTACTGACAAATAACAACCATAAAAGTATTACACATTTTCTTGATTTCCACTTCTTTATTAAATCATGCATTTTAAATACTTATTTTTGACTTTAAAACCTATTTTATTGACTGCTTTTGTTATTTTATAAGTTCATTAAAGCTATATATGTGCAATACCACACGAGTAGCAGTGCGATATGGGTGTACGTATATCAGCACGGCTGTGATTCGGCCGTAGGTAATCACAGCGTGCCAATATACAGCCGTATCGCACAGCTATGAGTGTGATATTGCATTTATATAACAGTTCGACGGCATGAGTGTGTAAATACATAAGAAACAACAACAAAGTGTCTTTAAAAACCTAATTTTGTGCAGAATTACGTCGTTCCGCCACAGATTTAAATCTCAGTTTTACAGTTTAATTAAAAGCTCACTGTATTATTTAGAGTAGAGTGTTATGAGAGAGAAAGATGGACTGAGCGAGTGTGATTACCTGCATCTGATACAGCATTCATTCTTCAGCTCAATCTCATACTCACAATAAAACATTAGTTTGAATGTCCGCTGAGGAAAGCGATAACTTTGTCGTATTATCCTTTCAATTGTTAAGGGTGATTTCCAAAGAGAGTTAATTAGATTAAATTGGATTTACCCAAAACAAATTATACCTCATGTTTAACCGCTATAGAGACATCAGAGCCAGCGGTAAATTCCAGGATATCTGGCCGAGGTGAGGCTTTATGAGCGCGGGTTTATGAGCCCTGAAAGGCTGCTGTCGTCCTGGAGCGAAACGTCAAAGAAAATTTTCAAATAGACATTATCTTTATAAACAAGTTTCATATTTGAAGTCTAAACATGTACATTCTAAAAAAAAATAAAAAAAAACTCTTAAAACTACATTTTGTGACACAAAAAGAGTATTATTAATTATAGTGAATTTTGATGTCTTCCATGACACTCACTGTGAGAAATACGGCAAACAGAGTGATACAAACGGTAAAATGGTTGGTGTGCTGTTATCACTAGAAGATTGCACTCCTCTCAGACAAACAGATTCAAGAGCCAGAAAGAACTGTTTTGTGTGTGTGTGTGTATATATATATATATATATATATATATATATATAGGAGAGGTCAATTATCATCCCTAGAAATTCCTATGATCCTTTGAAGAAAACTTGAAAAATAGGAATTCTTATTCTGTGGAACAGCTGTAGGTGATGGAAAGATTTTATTTATTTATTTTATTTTTATTTTTTTGACTAAGCATCATCAAATTAGAAAATGTTAGGCCTCCCATGTCTTTTTTCATGTTCTTCTCATTAAGTTTAATTGTTTATCAGTATAATGTGTTAAACATAAAACCCAAAAACTGTCTTCATTTACTCATCAGTAAATAATGACAGAATTCTCATTTTTTATTTAAACTATTCCTTTAAGCTGAATAATTGCAGACATTTGTTGAGAAGACAAAGAATAATAAAAATAGAAGGTTTGAGTCATTTCCATGCACCGCTCACCTTACAAACACTGTAAATATAGATGTGAGTTATTTAAGATGATACCTGCGGCCCCTGAGGGCCTCGTCTCCGTCCAGATATATGAGAGGACTAAACAACAGAACAGAGAGAGAGAGAGAGAACACAGAAACATAAAGCTCTTTATTAGATTGTGTGCGTGGCGACTCGCAGCGCTCTATTCCTCAGCATTAATTATGTATGCTGTATTTCAGTAATGTAATCCTCAGGTGAGCTGCCAGTGATAGAACGTGTAATTTTGAGGTTTAATGTTGATGTAGTCGTGTGAGGGGACGCGGGGTCTCTGTATAAATCACGATGCGACACGCAGACATGTGCTGGAATCTCTCGTGCTCGGTGACGTCGCTCGGAGGAAAACGCTTCACTTTGACCGTTGTGGCTGAATTCGTGTCACCCTCCCACCGGGAAAATGATATTTCACGTTACGTAAGAAAACTCTGTCAGAAAACACGCTCATCAGCATCTTTCTCTGACTGCCACGTCGCATTTTCAGCGCACAATATTTATGTGCAAATATGCAGGAAGATGATTGTTTTTCTGCTCGGATCCGTCGTGTCTGGTCAATAAATCACACGGCAATGCGATTATAAAAACTCGATTTTAGCTAAATGTTTCTATTTGCATGAGAAAGTTGATTTGGCTGGGCTTTGTTTGAGAAGAGGAAGTGAATGTGTTTGTCTCTCGACGCAGATCTTCACGTCGCATGCAATAACGCCGTCGTTCTGAAAATGATAACAGATATGATTGCGCTTCAAATCCATCCACACTGTGACTCTTCTTGGTCAAATAATAAGCTCATGCTCATGTGTATATATATATATATATATTAGTAGGAGTTAACATTGTTTGGAGATGATATCAAAGGAACAGTAAAGTAATTAAGAGCATTAAGAACTACAGCAGTGTCTTATGGATGATTCTGAGCAGCTTGGAAACCCTTCGCCCTGGGCTTCTCTCTCTCTCTCGCTCTGCATATTTTTCCCCATATGTTTTCACAATATTTCCATTTCTAAATTAATGACCTCGCAGGCGTGAGATGGAACAGAAACTCCGTCTTCAGGGTGTGAACAAGTTCACCTGCTGTTCTTCTGCTACAGAGAAAGACTAGCTGAAGAACTCTACTCTGCACTCTTTTTGGCATTGATGCTCCACGAAGAACCTTTAACATCCATGGAATCTTTCCATTGCACTAAAGGTTCCTTAGAGTGGGGGGGGGGATACAAATAAATGATTCAAATGCTGTTCTTCACACTAAGAAAAAAAAAACGGTTCTTTAAGAACTGATCACTGAAAGGTTCTTTGAGGGCATCGCTGCAAAACCCCTTCTGAAATCGTTGTTTATAAGACTCTAAATACTAAGTTGTATCAGTTTGTTTCTAGACGGTTTCTTGGGTGTTGCTAGGCAGCCACCACTACTAATAAAAACAATAATAAAATGGATCGTGTGGCTGGTTGAGTGTAAATTCTCCATTCATGCAGCTCTTTGTGCGATTGCTGCCCACATGCTGCATTCAGATCATATAAATAAATCTGCCATTCTTCAGCAGATGGAGATACTACAGCACGCTGACGTCACACACACACACACACACACACCAGCTGCTCCCGTCTCATAATAAATGTGTTTCATTTTGGCTTGTGTAATAAAATAAGCATTAGCTAAACATGGTAAAGCTGCATCATTGATCTGAGCAATCAGGAGCCGATCACATGATGCCAATTTCACTCTAATTCACCTCACAGATTCACATAATAACTGCATTCACCTGCCATTGGGATTTTAGCACAAAGACAAACTTTTATACTACAGTATAATTGTTGTGGAATTATTGTTCCTCGTTATTATTCCTGGCAGTGTTAAACAATTTTTGTTTATTGCAAAGTCAAAATAATATAAACTTTACATATTAGATGAAAAACAAACTTTATGAAAAAATAATAATAATTAAAAATGTTGCCTTGGCAACTAGCTGAAAAAAAAAGAATTAAGTACTAAAATGACTGAAAATGAAATTGTATTTTGTTGGTTTTGATTGCTTCTATTTTCCTCATTTGTAAGTCGTTTCGGATAAAAGTGTCTGCTAAATGACTAAATGTAAAATAATAAAACAAACCAAGAATAAAGTCAAATGCTAAAATAAAAATAATAATAATTCTCAGAGAGAATCTCCCTCTTTCTTCACAGTGTTAAACACACATTTCAGTTGTCTCAGACTGTAGTCATATTTCGTCCTGTGGAAACGATGCACACTTATGTGCTTCATGAGGGGACAGCTACAGTAAATTAACTGTTAAAAATTGAGACCTGAATACATTGGTTAACATCATCAATTCATGTTTAGGAATCTTGAACAGCGTCCAAAATGAATTTTAGTCACAACTAACAATGGCGGCCATTAACACTTGAAAATGCATTTTATTTATTTAATTATCTTTTTATTAAAAATATTTAATAATTAAAAATTACTTGGCTTTTATTTTTCCTGTGCAGGTAATAAGTTTTCTTTCTTTTTTTTTTTTATTAAACCAATGTTACGGTGTCTAATAAATTTACAAGCCAGCTGGCAAGCATCTTTTTCAACAGTTCGCCAAAACATGTGCGAGGTCCTTCAGGTAACACCTGCACACTGTCACATGTTACAGTGACTCTGCTGTAACACACACCTGACACACACTGGGCTCGTCTGCAGTCCGCACAGATACGCTCCTGCTAAAGGTCAGACACGCTGCTCGGGCCGATCCTGCGGTCCATCTGAACGTGTCGGACATAATTACCCCACCTGCTCATCTGCTGCCCATGTCCTAAATAACAACCCCTCCCGAGCGTCTTTAACCACTGATGGCTGTCTTCACCCGTCTCGCTCTCTCTCGCTACCTAAGCGCCGCTGCTGATCAGACGGCTGCTGCATAAATTAGTCATCAACATTAGCATCAGGCGGCGTGTGCCACCAGTGCCAACTGCTCTCCGAGCGGCCATTAAAGGTCATGTTTTGATGACTGAATGCCACACAGACACCTTGGCTCCCGCGAGGAGGTTCCCCAGGTGCACGTGAAAGGTTAGAAATTACCTTCCATCTCGGCGGCTGCTGCCCAAGGAAATAATTAGAGGGCTTTTAGGAGCGCGAGGACGCTTCCCGTGGACCACACTGAGAGAGAGACACGCTGTCACACCCCACCGGACCGACCCGGGAACGACAGCCGAACTGTCAGAGAGAAGCAGAGAACAGCGTTAAAGGATGCTATTGGATTCAATCACATATGTGCAACGCTTCAAATCATTCACATGCAACTTCATTTACAAACCCTCAAACGTAAAAGCAGCACTCAAGGTTTCTTATCATATTTAATATTTTAAAGATATTAAAAGAGTGCTCAATTATGCAATAAGTTACTAGAGAGGCTGCGCTATACTGCCATTGACCAATCAAAACTATCTGTTTAATAATACAGTTAAAGAGGTTTGTGGCTCGCTGTTGATTAGCACAGAACATAATTATGCATTAATGCATTTACAAGGAAGCACAGACCAGAGTTGTCTATATGCTATCATAGTTTTTATTGATATATTTAATTGACTTTTATAATTGTATTTTCAGTTATCATTTAAATTTTAATAAATTTTTTGTCATTTTTATTATTATTTTTTTATTTCTATTTTAGCTAAATTTAGTATTAGTTTTATTTATTTACAGTTAGTAATTTTAGTTAAACTTATTTCAGTTAGTTGCCAATGCTAAATTTTTATATTTCATTTAATTTTTATTAAATGTTTAAAAATTGTATTAATCAAGTTTTATTTTCACAGTTTTCATCAAATTTTAGATTTTTATGTATTATTTATTTTTCCATTTTTTATAAGTTTGTTTTTCTTTTCTTTTTTTCTTTTGGTTTAATTTATTTCAATTTTAGTTAAATTAGTTTTATTTTTATAATTTTCATCTATAATTTATTTTATATGCAATAATATTTTATTTATATTTAATTATATTTTTATTTTATTTCCTCATGCCTTTAACTGTATTTCAATTAACAAAAAAAAAAGGTTTTTAATACTTTTGGTTTTAGTTTTAGTTAATAAAAACTCTGGAGTAAGCAATAAATGTTAAGTTGCACACCGTTTGACAATATTTACATGTGTTCAATGGCAAAACCCAATACAAATGTGAGTATTGTGGCTTTTAGTTCATGTGTGTTCATTTTGAGCTCATTATTTTTGAATAGTGTATTGCTAAAAGTTGATTAAAAACAAACCTGACACAGACATACACATTTCAAATTTAAATTCTTGCAGGAAAATAGGACAAAAATATTAATGACATCATCATGCACTCATGGGTGTATCTCATTTTCGTCCAATCAAATGCAAACTTGAATATTTGTTACTCTAGGAGAAAAATATACATCAATGTAGGACCAGTCATGAAAAGGAGAATCACACAACGACAATCACAGACTGCTGAGCTTCTGGAGTCTAGTATCAAGCAAGATTGGACAGAAATGTTGCTTGCAAAACTTTAACAATTAGTATCTTCAATTCCCAAACAATGAAACATTGTAATTAAAAGGAAAGTTGATGTGACACAGTGTTAATCGTGCCTCTGTCCCGACTGTTTTGGAGTGTGTTGCAGCCTTCAAAATCAAAATGTGTTTATATTTACAAAATATAACTAAGTTGGTCAGGGAAAACATTGGACCCCCCCCCCCCCCCCCCCCCCCCATCTGCTTTAGTCAGTTAATAAAGGTTAATGAGAATGAACAGATAACATATTATTGAATTTATGACATTTTACAAAACGTCCTAACTTTTCTGGAATTGGGGTTGTACAAAAATACAAGCTTTTACTTTTACTTTTAACCCCTGAGGAGTTCTGGACTATATAAGTGCCTTATTATAAATTATTTCCCATGTTAATTAGTATGATCTTGTTGCTAGAAAAAAAAAAAATAATAATAACATTAAAGTGCAAATAAACTTGTTTCCTAAATAAACATTGTAGGTGTTTCATAAAAATACAAGCTTTGCACTTTTAGCTTTAACCCCTGAGGAGCGCTGGACTACAGACGTCCACTGTAAGTGCCTTAATGTAAATAATTTTGCATGTTAATTGATATGATCTTGTTGCTAGATCTAAACGCGCACTGAAGCCAGAACGTTTCTTTAATTAGGAGAGAAATCCGCGTAATGCTGCTTATTTGTCATCCAGCTGCGCGAAACGAAGACGTCGTGATGTATTCCAGGCCGGCAAATGTCAGAAATCCTGACACGGTTCCACATGGCCTAACTAAAGGTCCCGCTCTCTCTCTCTCTCTCTCTCTCTCTCTCTCATTCTCTCTCTCTCTCTCTCTCATTCTCTCTCTCTCTCTCTCTCTCTCTCTCCTTCTCTCTCTCTCTCTCTCTCTCTCTCTCTCATTCTCTCTGTCTCTCTCTCTCTCTCGCTCTCTCTCAGGCAAAGATGCGTCATTTCCCTGAGAAGCCGTGCATCCGCCGCGTGTCAGAGGTTGAACCCAGTGGAGCAGGTGCTCAGTGCAGCGCTCCCTAAGGTGCTAAGTGTTGGGAGAAGACACAGAAACAATGGCTCTAAACATAGCAGCGGCATTCAGCGCGCCATAAAGATGTACTTAACTTCGGGCGCTGGGGATTGTGCCATTTATATTAGCGGCACCCCCATCCTGCTCGCTAATGGCAGGGTTATTAACATAACAAACTTAAACGTTGGATGTAAATAATACGGTTTCAGGATGCACACGCTCAGCTGACAGTATTTAGGCACGAGCTCAACATCTGTTTATGAACACTGGCTCTAATGATATCACTCCATTTCATTAAGGGCGGCACGGAGCACAGGTGCAGCTGCGCTGGGAGAGAGAGAGGAAAACGCCAGCGGCCCCCTCCCTCCGGCTCACAAACCCATCATTAGGACAATTTTCCTAGCGCGCAGATCGGCAGGCCTGTGATTTGAATCTGTGGATCACCTGTAATAGTAGTTTTTAGCTCTCATCTGATTCCATACATTTAGCGGGTAAACGGCAGCACCGGCCCGAAGCCTGAAAGCGCATTTGTGTCGCCAGCTGCAGCCGGAAATCTTTTTAGCCGCTGACGCTGATGGTTTTTACAGGCCCTGTCCGTCATATCTCCGTTTCCTCCGAGCACATTGAACTTAGATACTCGCAATTACGCTAATTATTGATTTTTCTTGCCGGAACAATGACAAGGATCCCCGGTTTGTCTGGGTGCGCAGGTTTGCCCCGCGGCGTAATTAACGGGGCGGATCTTTATGATCGTCATCTCTATGGGATGTAAACAAATTAAGCTATTTTGACAATATGGCACGATTCCTCCAAGACTGGACACAGTGAGCAGATCCTAATGAATTTCTCATCTGTGGAGAAGTTTCCAAATGAGATAAAATGTTCAACTTTGCTTTCAGTGTTGATTGATTTACTGCAGCCTTCAGTGATCGAGTTCACACAGAAATGCTTTGGCTTTATTAGCAGTGGGAAACTGTTCTAGAAAGTAGGAGTCTAACTGTTATTGATCGTATGTTATAATTGTGAGCATAGACTTCCTGTGTGCCATTGGTGGAGAATAAATCAAGCTTGGAATATACTCGTTTAGCCAGCCTGAAAAAAAAAAGGCATTTCCCGTCAGAAAAGCATCAGTTACACAGATATTGGTCATCAGTTGTTTGTCAGAGAGAAACAAAAGCATTCAAAAGTTTGGGGTTAGTATGATTTAAATGAAATAAGTCTCTTCTGTTCACCAAGGCTGCATTTACTTGATCAAAAATACAGTAAAACTATGAGATATTATTTCAATTTAAAACAGCTGTTTTCTATGTGAATATCTGTTAAAATGTAATTTATTTCTGTGATCAAAGCTGTATTTTCAGCATCATTACTCCAGTCTTCAGTGACACTTGATCTTCAGAAATCATAATAATATACTGATTTACTGCTCAACAAACATTTCTGATTATTATCAATGTTGAACACAGTTGTGCTGCACAATATTGTTGTGAAAACTGTGATACATTTTATTTTTCAGGATTCACAGATGAATAAATAGTGTTTATTTGAAATAGAAATCTACTGTAACATTATAAATGCCTTTACTCTCACTTTTGATAAATGCATCCTTCATGAATAAAAGTATTGACTTCTTTCAAAAATCCCAAACTTTTGGACAATAGTGTATGAAATGGATAAAACACATTTTTTCTTTTTATAATCACAACTTCCAAACTCCAAAGTAGGAACCCAGAAGGACTTTATGGCCATGTATGATTGAAAACCAACACAGCTGTTTTGTTTTTTGGCGCTTTTTGGGAAATATTTGTCAAAAGTAGTTCTCTGTGCTTTTCTTTAGCTGTTTGCTGACCCAGGAACTGCTTCATGTGAGACTGTGGCTTCAGGGTTATTGAGCAACTTCCTCGTTGTATTTTTCTCTTCTCTCTCCCTCTAAAGACGCAATCTTCTCGGAGAACTTCTATCAGAACGTGATGACATTCGGGTGGCTTTTCTATTGAAACTCGTGCGAGCAAACTCTTATTTTCCACTCCAGGACTCTGGTAATGGACAGACAGCAGCGGTCCATGAGCCGCCCGCGGGCGCGTCACGCAGCTAATGAAAGCGACAAACATTAGCAGACCCCGCTCTCACCCCGACCTCTCCTCTCAGCCCAGCAACAGCATCTATTAGCGTGACGACATTTGTCAGGCAGAGGGTCCTGCACTCCACCGGTGACCTGCGTTACGATAATCGTGCGTGTCTATTAAAATGCAGTGATGGGCCAATGTCACGGGACGTTTCTCTGACACTGAGAGGTCTCATTTTGACTCAAGGCAGGGCCGTAGCCACCATAGACATTGAGACATTCCAAAAAAATGTGAAATGGCCAAACTGTCCCCCCAGTCTTTGAAATTCTTGCACTGATCTGATGCACTCCACTATGTGTTGCTCTGTTTTTAGGAAGACAAACAGTTTTAAAAAGTTACATGTTCAGCCTGGCCTGCTCAGTGGACTAACAGTGCTTGTCAATGTCAAAATGTGACCCTGGACCAGAAAACCAGTCATAAGAGTAATTGTTTTTATGTTGAGATGTAAACATTATCTGAAACCTTAATAAATGATCTTTCCATTGATGTATGGTTTGTTATGATAGGACAATATTTGGCTGAGATACAACTATATGAAAATCTGGAATCTGAGGGTGCAAAAAAATTTATAAATAAAACAAAAAATATTGAGAAAGTTGTCTATAAAGTTGTCCAAATGAAGTTCTTAGCAATGCATATTAATAATAAAAAATTAAGTTTTGATATATTTATGGTAGGAACTTCACAAAATAGCTTCATGGAACATGATCTTAATATCCTAATGATAAATCGATCATTTTGAACATATTAATGTTAATTTAATGTTGAAAGAGAGCAAGGTAAGATGGAAATTGCAAATCATTTTATAGGCTATTAGTTAACTGTTTTACGATAGAAATGACTGGAATTCCTCAAATTACTGATGGTTATATCCATTGATGCCAACTACTCAACTTTTTCCCTCAAATATGGCTATTTTGAGAGAGAGATTAAAGTTGCACGTGTGAATTAAGTGAATTAAGTTTGTTTGTCTCTCTACAAACAATGAAGCTGTGAGTTTCACGTCAAAATCAGCAATTTTACCCGCTCAGTACTGAGAAATATAATGTAGCGATTCAGGATTGAGTATCACTATTTTATTAATAAAAGTCAGCATTTACAGCAAGTTTCTGAATGTTTCTGTCTCCAATCTCATGGCAGATTGGTGATTAAAACTGACTTGAAATTAACAGTTTAAATGCACACCTGCATACATAAATTATATATATCTATATATTAATATATATATATAATGGTCCCCCCCCTCCAATGCTCAAGACATTGTTATGGCCTTGACTCAAGCTGATGTGACGTACAAAATTACGCAATGCATATTGCATCGGGAAAGATCTGAGGCCATGGCGCCACCTGAGGAAAGAATAAAAAGAAACCGATGAGAGGAAAAAATCCCAATCTGGCATCCGAGGCCCCGCCGACACATCAGCCCTAACAAGTGTTTTTATCAAACACGGTGCGGGCGCCTTTGTTATTTCTCATTCACCAGTAAATTACACTTTTAAGATTTATTAAGACACAAAACAATTTTCAAATAGTGGGTCCAAAGCCTCAGTGGAAAAGCACTCATTACTTCTTAGCCCGAGGCGTTGTTTCCTCTGCTGGCGTATCCGTCTCTCTCTCTCTCTCCGTCCGATGCGGTCGTGTCACAGCGGTTTGTTAAAAGTGGAGATGTGTTTCTACTCTCAGCAGGTGCTTCTTAAACTCTTATCAATAATTGAAGAGGGAGGCATGTTAGAGAAAATCACAGAGCCTTTTGACATCACACATATTTCTGCTTTCATGCCTTTCTCTTTTGTTTTATTCATCCAGAATAAAATTTGAGCGACCAAAGACGCATTTGTTGTCTTGAAGTGGGATGACGTGCTTGATATCTGAGCTGTGGTCACTATCGGGTCATGTATATTTCTGGTGTGATTTTGGTGGGTCCCCGGAGACGCTCACGCTGGGCTGCTGTCCATGATGCATTAATCATGTCCGAATCCTCAAGACAAAGGGCCACGCGTTTCTCGTCTGCATGTGAAATGATGCGACGCGAGCCTGCCACGAGGTTAAACTCTCAAACGTGCTGGGCTTGATGGGCTTTAACGAGATGTCAACGCCTAGACAGATTTCTCTGCTGTCCGGTAAAACAGGCCACGGAGCACGAAGCCGCATCTCTGTGATCTGCTTAAAAACACACCTAGATGGGTCACAATACTTCCACATGATCACAGCGTCAGAAGAGTGACGTTTATCAAGCAGGATTTGAGTTAAATCTATGCCAAGAGGCACTAAACTGATCAGAACCGCGAGTCAAACCTGCTTCACACTCATCAACTTCTACCAAATCAGTTTTTTTGTCCTCAGGACTGAAGGTATCAGTGCTGTAGCTGCCATAGATCACCTCCTTTGGGAGTTTTTATGAGTGTTTTGTAAATATTTTCAGGTAAAAAAAAATTCCCAAAAATCTTTAAAACAAAATAGATTTACTTGATAAGCAACAGTGCATAAGATTTGTTTTCATAGATCTTGAAAATAAATATATTTTGTCTTATACTGCACTGGTGGATTATTTATTTACTTATTTATTTTTGAGTAAATTTATCTTGTTTTAGATATCGTTTTTTGCAGAAAAGCTAGTTGATGCATTCATGACCTCTAGACTGGACTATTGTAATGCACTGCTAGCTGCTTGTCCTGCATCTTCAATAAACAAGCTACAGATAGTCCAAAATGCAGCGGCTAGAGTTCTTACCAGGTCAAGAAAATATGATATCTGCTAGAATCACTCATTTGCAGATTCCCTTTTAAATTATAATAACCTGTGATGTCTCTTTCAAATCATTTAGTTTAATATTTCAAGGTCTGAGGTTGCAAATGCTGCACCAAAAAATATTATTTACAGCCAAGAGTTTGATTTCTGTCATTTTTCTCAGAACAGATTAGAACTATTATGCTTAACATGGTTAGTATGAGTGAAATCATAAAAAATACTGATAAAGACTGTAAGAGAAACGTACTCTGACTGAACCTTTGAGTGATGATGTCACTTCCTTCAATATACTGTATCAGAAATATCAAACAAAACGTCACAGCATAACAGGGTTGAACAGAAAACGCAGGACAGAATATGAACTAAACCCTGAAAGCATTACATTTTCATTTTAACCAAAGCACAATTTATGTAGAATTATTATCATTAATTGTTTAATCAAAATGTAATGTTATTGATGATAAATTAAGTCATGCAGATTGCCTGATCTTCTCATGTAAAAAAACAAAACAAATATATATATATTATTATTTCAAACATTTTAATGATAACATTTGTGTTGCATTACACATTGAATAGTGTTAAATATGTTGAATAATGTTAATTATCATGTAAATAATTTCAGTAGCACACCATGGAGAACCAGATGTGATTATTTCAACACTAAAAGAAGAAAAATCCTCCTTGATAATAAAACAAGAAGAATTTATTATAAAATATTCTAGCCAGTTCTAGCCATTTCAGAATTATTATTAATTATTAATTAATAATTATTATTATTGTTTTTTTATAAAATTAAATCAGTCCTCTTTTAATTAAAGATTCACATATAAATTCAAATAGAATAGAACTAATTCTACTGCTTTGTGTCTAGCATGTGTGTGTGTGTGTGTGTGTGTGTGTGTGTGTGTGTGTGTGTGTGTGTGTGTGTTTGTGTGTGTGTGTGTGTGTGTGTGTTCGTGTGTGTGTGTTTGTGTGTGTGTGTGTGTGTGTGTGTTCGTGTGTTTGTGTGTGTTCGTGTGTTCGTGTGTGTGTGTGTGTGTGTGTGTGTGTGTGTGTTCGTGTGTTTGTGTGTGTGTGTGTGTGTGTGTTCGTGTGTTCGTGTGTGTGTGTGTGTGTGTGTGTGTGTGTGTGTGTGTGTGTTCGTGTGTGTGTGTGTATGTGTGTGTGTGTTCGTGTGTGTGTGTGTGTGTGTGTGTGTGTGTGTTTGTGTTTGGTGTAAATGCCAACATGCCTCTCTCTCTCTCTCTCTCTCTCTCCTGATCAGTATTCCTGGTCTGTTAATTAGCGTTGGAATATTCCGGCCGTTACTTTCTGACAGGTGCAGTCGGTCTGCTGGGGTCCAAGACTCTGAAAGACTCAACACGAGAAATATTCTCAAACACACACACACTGAACGTGTTAATTTCATCCCCCATCTGTTATTACATAATCACTGCCAATGTGTCTCTGCTAAAGACAGCAGGAAAAAACACACTCGATACAGACAGACAGGGACAGACAGACAGCACTGGTCACAGGCAGGAGACGCTGCTTCTGGTCACGGTCTTTGTGACACTTCACAGTGTTTTTTTGGCCGTGATATTAAAATAAACAGCTTTAAAATGTAATTTTTTACACATGGAATGCAATTCTTTAACAAAAGAGAGAAAATAAATAAATAAAAAAACAAGCAGAATTCACATCTAAACTGGATACATTTTAGACCTGTTTGGGGAAAAAAAAGGTTTTGTGAGCCTTTGAATGTATTTACATCACATTTCTTAGAAAAACTCAGTATAACCTCAAAGGTCGAGAGGTCACTGACTCGTTTCACAGACGAGACGGAGACGCAATGATCCTCACATGGCAAATAAAATAATATATGAAAATATTTTTTGTATATTTTTAAATATAAAAAAAATGTATATTTGCTCAAATATATCTCAAAATATTTTATGTAAATATATGAAGAGTTCATTTGCAAAAACAGATAAATGTAACTCTGTTTTTAACAATTTTCAAAAGTCATGTTTTTTTATTGTGCATTCCAGTTAATCTCAATCAAACTGCAGTTGGGTTATTTTGATTAAGTAAAAATAACAACAAAATATATATATATATACAGCTAACTAGCACAATAAAACACAATAAAAACACGAGAACAACAACAAAAGAAAACATGATTTTTGAAAGTAAAAAAACAGAGTAAGTCTATCTGTTTTTGCAAGTAAACTCTTCATATTTTCTACCAATATATTTTGAACAAATATATTAAAAATGTAAATATAATTTTAAAAGCATTTAAAAATATATTTCACCCTCTAAACAGTCATGAGTAGCACAGGTATATCTGTAGCAATAGCAACAATACATTGTATGGCTCAAAATTATACATTTTTCTTTTATGACAAAAATCATTAGGATATTAAGATCATGTTCCATGAAATAGTTGCATCTCAGCCAAATATTGTTCTATCCTAACAAACCATGATTATTATTTATAAACATATAAATAAACACATTTACTCAGCTTTCAGATGATAAATCTCAGTTTCACAAAAGTGACCCTTATGACTGGTTTTGTGGTCCAGCGTCACATTTGATGAAAAGCTTTATAACGTGTTGATTCCACCCACGTTTGCCTTTAGCCTAATGTAGACTACTCTAAGATTGAAAATATATTTTCTTTCATTTTAAATTAAATGTTAAATATATTTTAGCCAGTAATAAAGTTTTTTCTGAAGTGAAACGTAAGGAGATCCTGACAGGAAGCCATGGGTGTTTGTGCAGCTCTGCAGAGCGAGAGTAAAGGTTGTAAATTCCCGGCGAACGCAGCGCTGCCAGAGTACACAGCGCAGGCCTGACGCGGCCCGACGTGGGAACGCTCGCTGTAATCGTTTGTTCAATTATTTTTCTTGGACGCTGCACCTGAACTCAAGCACAGAAGATTCCAGATCCACGTAAAGCGGCGGCGCCTCGGGGCTTCAGCGAGAGGAGCTGTAACACTCGGCGTGACACTGACGAGGCTCTCGGGGAGTAATTTTCACTGCATTCTTCTGCCTGTTTGACCTCCGCTTGACAAGCTCCCAGAGCATTTTGTCTGTTGTATTTTACCATCGGACGGATCAAAGCCCATAACAGCCGCTTACAGAGGAGAGGAAACAGAGAGAGTGTTACCTACACACACACACACACACACACACACACACACACGACTGAAGAGTTTGTCATGCATAAAGGCCTCAGATGTTCATAAATGGCCCAAATTGCTGCGCTGTTGACCTGCCGCTCTACAGCTCGAGTCTTTTCCCTGTCTTTTTTCATGTGCATTTTATTCCTCAATTATGGAACAGTTCTGACTCTAAATTCTGAGGCATGTGGTAAAATGGTAATAAACGCAAACGAGCACACATTAAATGCCATGCTAATGCAGAGTGGCGACTATAAACAGCAGACACAGTCAAACTATTTTTTTTTCTAAATATTATTATTAATAAATATCATTATTTATTTAAATATTATCATATTGCTGCTGCCAAAATTGTACAAAAGCAATAAGCTTAAAGAAAAAAGGTTTAGACACTAATTGTACTTCGGCTAAAACACATTGCACAGCCTGTCATGGTTTAATGTTTTAGTCTAATGTCAATTAAATATATATATATAAAACCTATTTAATTATTATTCATAATTACGATGACAATGATACTTATCTACTAATGATACTTATTATAATTTTAACATAACTTCAAACTAGCAATAGATGTTTTAAGTGCTTAAAAGTACTTATTTGTAGTATTTATCTTAGTAATGGTGCTTATAAAACATGATTAATATTTATTAATAATAAAACAATGTTGATTTGATTATGATTACCATACGCATTAACATTATTATTTATATTATTAATAATACTATTTTTATATTTATTTTATTATTTTATTTTATATCTATATTTATTTCAATTTCAATAGGATTAACATTCATTAAACATTTAAATGGATATTTGATTATGATTACTATAATATTAGTATTAGTTTAATTTATATTAATAATATATTTTCTAATTTATAAGTAAATTGATACTAGCACTAGATGGTTTAGCATTTATTTCTATTAATAATAGTGTTTATAATAAGTATGTTCATTTAAATGTGATTTATTTTAATTATGATTCATATCTATATTGACATAATAGTGTTTATGTCAATATAGATATTATTATTATTTAAATATGCTTAATATTTGTATTAATATTATTTTTATAATTTTAGAGTAACACTAAAGTAGCACTTCTATAAATAATATATAAATAAAAAGTATATCTTTTTAACAATAGATCTAATTATGTGTTTCTTTTACAAACAAATGTATTTCTATGTATTAAATAAATACTGTAAATATATTTTCAGGGGCATGAATGGAGCCGGTTCCATCTGTGGATCTGCGGTCACATTATTCATCCGGTCTCGGAGAACGAGAGTCAGTGGGACGGTACAGTCGCCGGATTCCTCTTTTCTCTCTGCTGTTTTTCCCGGCAGTGCAGCTGTCTAAATGAGACGGATTAAGTTAACTAGCTGTGTTAGGAAACAGCGGTGCGGATTAGAGCGCCAGGCGGACACCCGGAGCATTCATGCAGCCACGGCAAACCCTTAAACCGCCCTCACAGCCCACCGACTCCGACACACACACACACACACACAGAGAGAGAGAGAGAGACAGGTGGCCCATCTCTGCAGAGAGAGTGAACTGACAAACACCTGCTTGTGAAAGACGAGCTCATATTTGGACAGACTGGATTTGTGCAGCTTTAGTGATACGACTGCGGCCTTTCACACGCTGCTCAGAGAACACACACCATTCCTGCAGGAAACTACTGTAACACACAACCACAAGACTTCATTACACATGATCACATCACTTACTAACCTCAAGTTACCCAGTATTTCATCACGGCACAAACAGGCACGCAGGAATCCACTGACAGCCGCTCATCTGAAAGAACAAACTAGACACAGTACAACTCAAATAATAAGCATTTATACTGAATATATCATGTTGCAAATGCTTTAAAATACACCAGTGCACCAACTTGTCCAGTTCAATCTTGAACGCACACAATAAAAGAAAGATTACATTTTTTGGACGAGTTAATGGAAAAACACCATGATTTATTGATCATATCATTTTTATGAACTGCTATAATATTTCTGCTTTTTACACCATCTGGAGCACTGGTGACATTATTTAAAATGTATATATTGTATCATAATGTTACTACCAAAACTACTAAGTTTTATAAAAGCAATAAGTTTAAATATAATTTTACCACTAATTATAATTTGGCTAAAATCACCATAATGCTCAGCCTGTCATAGGTTATTTTTTTATTATTAAATTCGAATAGCAATAAACTATTAGTGCCCCTAATATTTAAATTATTTTAATATTTTAATTAACATTAATACTTTTATTTCCAATAACTTTAAACTAAATTGAAATTGGCATTAGAAGTTTTGCATACTTAAAATATGTATTTCTTATTATGTCTACTACGTTTATAAATCTGATCATATCATTTTTATGAAACTGAAAATATAAACTGCTTTAATATTTCTGCATCTGGCACACTGGTGGCATTGTGCTTTACTGTAAATGAAATTCCTGTTTTCATATGCAAACAGTCACAAGTATTCTCTGTGGAAATGAACAGCTTGACTGTTTCCGAACAGGTTTCCTGGACACTCCCCCTGCCTGTCATTGGCCGGTCAGACATATGGCCCCGCCCCATCCAGCGACTGCCTTTCAGTGTTTTCCCGCACATTTGGGCTATTTTGAAAATGCAGTCGAGGGAAAAATTACAGAGTTGCGTCTTTTTTTGGGGGGGGTTCTTTTATAATGTTCCTTGGCCACCTAAAGTGAATCTTTAGACAAATACAGATGAAAATAGATCCTTTTCTAGAGACTAATGTGTATAATACTCTGAATATATACCTGGCAACTTAAGAACAGAGAGGATGTCACACATCACAAACTATTACATGAGTTTCGTCCAAACACAGCATGGATGTTAAGGCTTCTACACAGCAGAAATAAATAGAAATTAATTCATTCAATTGTTAATGTTTTATTTACCAATTTCATTAGACAGAATTTTCCATGATTAGTATGTATTGAATCATAAAACACTAAAATAAATAAAATGGAAAACACAGAATTTAGGTAAAATAATTTCTCGGGGCCCTAAATTAAAAGTTGGCTTGAAAGAATTTATGAAAAGAAGAAGATAAAAAAAGTTTACATTCTCAAATTATTTACTTCCATAAAAATAGTAAATGAATATTGTGATAAATATTGGTATGATATAAAATAAAAAAAAACGATATATTGTCATAATATTTCTGGCCATATCACCCAGCGCTAATTTTAAATTTTATCATGAAAAGTGCTGAAAATTAAAGCAAAAGAGAAGGTAAAAGAATATGCATATGCTCATACTATATATAAACAAGTCTTGCTAAGATTCAAAACATAGAATAAATAAACCAAAATGTTTATTTTAAAGGGTATTAATGTAATAAATCAGCTGTGATTGGACAGGGAATACATTTAGCTAGTTTTCATTCCTTTAGGGTCGGTTTTGACGAAGCTTTGGGCTGGAAATTTTTGAACATTGAACAGATAAATGACGTCACCTTCGAGTTTTGTGTTCTGTGAAGAGAATAGTTAGTTGCACTGAATGTCAGCAGCACAATAAGAGTCTGAATTAATGATTATGCAGGTTGTTTTGATCATAAGTGTGTTTTAAAGTGACCTGATCTCAAACTTCAGTCCCTGGTTGTTTATTATCTCTGGAATATGAAGAAAGTCTCTTGTTTCTCGTCTTTTCTGTGCGGTCTGAGCCTGTGATGTGTGTGTGTGTGTGTGTGTGTGTGTGTGTGTTTGCTCAAGGGAAGCACCATTCAATTGTGTTTGTCAAGGCCTCTGTTCTTCACGTCTAACACACTCTCACACAGTGTCTCTCGCTCTCTCTCTCTCATGCTCCAACTGTTTTCTACTAACTTAAGTCTGTCAGCTAGAAAACACACAGAAAGAGTCCGTCACAAACTCTCGTTTCTCAATCCTCCAGGGTTGGGAATTCCGGCTCTCTCCGTCTTTATCCACAGCTAAACACTGACAGGCCGCTGGACCGAGCGAGACAGGCTTAGGGCCGTCTGAAGGAGGGGGAGGCGAGCGAACAAAGGCTGGCCTCTGGTGAGCTGCTGTGTTATCATGGGTTCACAGTGATAAAATAAGAGAGAAAGCTCTCAAAACAGCCATCAGAGGGAAAAACACATCGTTCGAACTAACAAACCAGTCCGCAGAGGTCTGGAAGAGACGGAGAGACGAGCTTCTCCAGAGCTAATGAGAGCGGCTCCTCCTGACCGGAGCGCTTTACATCATGACACCAGCATCTGCAGAATAAACATCAAACACATCACACTCATCTAATGTTTGGAAAGTATTACTTTAATGTATCTTCATTCTCAGACTTTCCTCATTGATACAACTAACAGCTCATTTGAATTTTAAAATCAGTTTTTCATCAGAATATTAGCCCATTTGCATGTCCCCATTATATTTTGTTGGTGTTTTTTAATAAATAGAATTCTACTATCATTGAAATGTAAGAACTAAGCATTCTAGTACTGGAATTAAATTATTGCAATTAAAGTTTGAGGTTTTCATCAGTTTCTACATGCAGGCATTTCTACTGATTATATGTGTGAAACTGTAATAAATCATTTAATTGAGTGAAAATATGAATAACCTTTAATAATGTTTTGTGTTTAGCAGAAATGACCTTTTCCATTTACAATAGCATTCAAAAGTTTGTTCTTGGTAAGAGTTTTTAATGCATTTTTAGTATCTTCTGCTCACCAAGGTTGCATTTACTTAATTAAAAAATATAGTAAAAGTTTGTAAAATAATGTAAAACAGCTGTTTTCTCTGTGAATATGTGTTAAACTGTAATGTATTTCTGTGATCTGCAGCTGTATTTTCATCATCATTACTCCAGTCTTCAGTGTCACATGATCTTCAGAAATCATTATAATATACTGATTTACTGCTTGAGAAACATGTCTTGATTATTATCAATGTTGAACACAGTTGTGCTGCACAATTATTATATTTTTTTTTGCGGAAACCATTATACATTTTATTTTTCAGGATTCACAGATTAAAGTTGAAAAGAACAGCA
Organism: Barbus barbus; assembly: GCF_936440315.1. Classification (NCBI taxonomy): domain Eukaryota; kingdom Metazoa; phylum Chordata; class Actinopteri; order Cypriniformes; family Cyprinidae; genus Barbus; species Barbus barbus. Next base: position 791,257 of record NC_136753.1, on the reverse strand, counting down.
TTTATTTGAAATAGAAATTATTTGTAACATTAAAAATGTGTTTACTAACATTTTTGGATTAATTTAATGCATCCTTGATGAATAAAAGTATTAATTTTTAAATCTTACTGACCCTAAACTTTTAAATGCTACTGTAAATACATTTCAGACTTACTCAGAACGGTGGAAATATGGTTTAGGGTTAGTAAAAATAGGTATATATTTAGGACTGTAAATAATATTTTGAGCACTATTCTGAATATTGAGGGATATTGAAAAAATATGATTTATGATTTACTGACAAAATCTTTTTGAAATGAAATGCTAAATAGAAACAAATGTAAGGTTTCTGGTACAGTCCATACATTTCCTTAGAGTGACTCACCGGATTCATTTCTATCTGATCTCATCACACAGCACTTCTCCCTCTCTGTGATGTGTTGTACAGGATTATTCAGGGCACATTAACATCACAAACACAGCACAATATATAAAAACACTGACTTGGAGACAGACAAAAGCTAAAGATAGACGGCTCAGAGGTGACGGCAGACAATAAGGTAGATCAGGCCTCGGGTCGCGACCCTCGTCTCTATAGCGGGGTCTCGGTGACAGCAGCATCCGGCGAGGAAGCTTGGAACAATAGCAGAACAGTGTGAGACTCGGGAAGCGCTGTGTGAACGCTGAGGAACACAGATGCTGTGAGAGAAACACGGCTGACCTCTGAGAGCCAGAGGAGACCACGGCTGAGGACAGTTTGTTTCAGCTTCACTTCAGTGCTGTATATATTTACTGCTCATAACACAAACAGCAGCGCTGGGACAACAATCACGTCTGTCTGTCTGTCTGCGTCTGATATGGCAAACACTGACTATAATGCATATATATATATATATATATACTGTATATATATATATATATATATGCAGCATATAGTGCCACACTTGTCAAATGCCAGATAATGCCAAGCAAATGTCAAATGCCAAGTAAAAATAAAAAATAACGCTGGCAAGTATATTAAACCATGTTACTCACCTTTTTATATAAATTTTTACAACACCTAAGAATCCAATATGGTTTATCACAATTATTGAATCACATTTATAATGTGCCGTTGAAAAAGTGTGAATCATCTTCCCAAGTTTGTGATGAGAATCATTTATAAACAAAAGAGAAGCATTTCAAAGAGTTTACTACCAAAATAAAAGCTGTTTAATGTTTTTTTTTTTTTTTTAAACCAACAAGATTTGGCTCCAGATGAGGTCGGTGAGGTGGATCATTCCCGTCTCAAACTTCTGCGCTTCAGCGTTTTGCCGTGTGTTTGCTGTCAGTGACACAGGAAGCCATCGGAGGAGGACAGGAAGACAGGAAGCCTGCTGATGATGTGTTCACAGAGCTCCAGGAGAGTTCTTCTGTTCTCATGCGTTTTACTCTGGAAAAAGCGTCTGTTTTCAGCTCCTGATGGCCAGTGATGATAAGCGCTCTCTCTAGGCCCGGTTTCCACGCCTGCCCGTGTTTGCTTTCTCCTCGTCTGGGGAATTCTCTTCACTCGGGCTGTTTGACAAAGTTTTCCTGCCTTTCTCCCGTTCAGATCTGCAGCTCCGGGTGTCTTTTATGACGTCCGGTGCGGATCCACTCTCGAGGGTTTGATTCCCATCTGGAGTCCGGCGGAAAACACAGAAACAACCTGTGAAAGTGAGATTTTCCAGCACGGCACAGCCTTCTGCGCTCCTGAGCTTCAGCACTAGATGGCAGAACTGAGAACTGATAACAACTGTTCATTAAACATCCTGTGATTATGGCTCATTATTACAGTTTAGTGGATTGTATGTCCCCTACATAATTTACATAAAATATTCATCAATTTTCATGCCATGCATAGATTACCCTATAAATTACAATTTATTTCAAGATTCAAGATTTTTTTATTATTATTTGTCACATACAAAATGATACAGAGTATAACCAGCAGTGAAATGTAGGTAAGGTGTCCTTGTTACAGTGTAAATATACATTTAAGTACTGAGTAATATTAATTAACTGCATGCACTTACTATATGGTTTGGTTTAGGATTAGGGTTTGGCTTCGTGTTACTTGCATCATTTATTGTTATTATAATAGTAACAAAGACACCTTAAAATAAAGTTACAAAAAAAATAAAAAACATAAATAGTACCTCGGAATATATATATATATATATATATATATATATATATATATATATTTTTTTTTTTTTTTTTTTTTTATTATTTATTTATTTTTTATTTTTAGTTTTTTTTTTACAGACAAATTCCCAATCAACTTCCCTTTGAAACAATGAGCAATTTTGAGATTTTTACATGAACTTATTCTCTTTGACATAAAACTAATTTATTGAAATGCATATTTGTTTAAGGTTCAAACCATTAAATGAGTTTATTGGTGCTTCGTGTCCTTTAAAATCTTAAGTGTGTGCCAAAAATCGCATGACCTGCTATAAGTGACATCATTTCCTTGGAGAGAAAATGCATGCAAGAACAAATGAAGTATATTATATGCTTTTATCTCTTTTCCTCATTTTTAATAAATCTTATAGTGTAAAACTCAACGTGTCCACCCTGTTGAGTCAGTTTACAATAGAAATGAAAATGTTATATATCTATTAAAGTTGTGTTCTTTTGTATCCAGTGATGGGCTTCAGTGGGTTACACACTGCAGTGTAGAAATGTCCTGTAACAGGGTGGACTGATTGAAATATTGGCTCAGGATTATTAGGTTATTGTTATAGTTTGAGGCCTGAGCTCCAGCAGTCTGTTATCTCTGATAAGACTAAAAAAAAGTATTGACTTTTTAACTTTGCTTTCACCAAACTGCCTGAATGACCCGTATCAGGTTAGCTGGATATGATCATATTCGTTTGATTTGACAAATGGTGGTTTATGAGATTATTTGAACAAATAAACATTGCGTCAGAGCTGCTGTACAACATACAAGGTGTTCATGACATGAATATCGCTGCTAGACAGAAATAACACTGCTTATTAATTCAATCACACGGGAAGTCAGCAATGCAAACACGCAATCTGCATCACGTCCATTTATGTATGATGCTTTAAATTGCTTTTTTAATTGTGTAGCCGCTGATTATGTCACAAATTAGCTGCATTCAGACTAGCCACGCACAGTAACGAAAGACTTTAACCAAACACATGAGCAACCGCTAATTAGCCTACGAACACTAGCAGGACACGAATAATATCACTGCAAATCACTTTAAATATGCATGCCGGAGGGAGAAAAATCAATCAATCAATAAATAGATTTAAAAAATCTTAATGAGCCTTTGGTAAACGCTTCTCTGAAGGCACCATGAATGAAGCAGAAGCTGTTAGAGGAAACAACATAATCAGAAATAATTCAGAGATTCTGTGAGGATCAATCAGAACCAATCAAACCAACACAAGCTTCAAAACACAGACCAGAATGGCAAGAACTTTCCTGGGAAAAAAACTACTTTTTAAACCCAGGGTTATAGTTAACTAAAAGTAAAAAATAAATAAATAAATAATAATTATATTTCATTTTACTTGATGAAGTTTAACTTGATATAGTAAAATAACTAAAACTGAAATAGAAATTCAGTACTGTGTAGAATTATATACAAATTAATAGTGAAAAGGCAACTTTTTAACCTGTACAAATCAGGGTCATGGTCATTTTAGTTACCAAAACAAACCAAAACAAATAAATAAAGAAATAAAAAGTTACTTGAAATAAAATAACTAAAATGAAATAAAATAGGCTAAAATTAAAAAGCATTTTTTTCAGCTAGTTGCCAAGGCAACGCCTCTAATTTAGTTTAAATTAACTTTTATTAAATCAAAGTTTCTAAAATAACTAAAACTGAAATAAAACTGAAATATAAATTAAAAACATCTGCCAATGGGGTAAGAAAGACAATGTTGTACTTCCTTTGAATAAAGATTATTTTCTCGCCCCAGTGGTAGATGGTTCTTGTTTGAAGAAGAAGAAGAAAAAAAAAACCAACAACATTTTTATAGTATTTTCTGAAAATAAGACTTGATATCTTGAGTAATTTTGCTTGTCAAGTAAATCTATCTTGCTTCAAGAATGTTTAGATATTTGTACAAGAATACTAATAAAAATATGACTAAAATAATTGTTTTGCAGTGTACTAGATGAGTGGTTCTCAAAGCTGTCCTGGGGACCCCTAACCACCACACATTGTGTATGTCTCTCTCACAGGTCACATCTAGTTCAAGCCTTGCAGACTATACCAATGAGCTGATGAGTTGAATCAGGTGTGTTGAATGAGAGAGACACACAATATGCAGTGGTTAGGGGTCCCCAGGACAGGTTTGAGAACCACTGTACTAGATGAACACTGGTTGAGATGCACATTAAGTCTCATTGGGGTCACTGGAGGGACAGAGAGTTCTGCAGCACAGAAACGGATCACATGCATCTTTCTCTTGGTCTTTAGTCCAGTGTCTGGATCAGACGTCAGTGACTCTTAAATCACACACAGTGTCTCCAGACCCCTTCACCACGAGCTGCTTTTGCGGCAAGTTTCCCTGCAAACAATTAATCCTGCTGTTGACTGACAATGTTGTCAGAACGCAGGACGGCTTTATGCCGTTATTACAAGCGTTTCCCTGTCTGTGGCACTTTGGATTATTTGAGATTATGTTGTAATCCTCATAAATCCTCATTGCATTAAGATTTGTCCAAATGCAGCGCAGTAAAGCATCGCTGGGCTCTGATGAAGTCTTAAGCATGTTATGAGATCGCACGTCTGTCGTCACTCGCCTCCATTATTTATTCTTGAGAGACGTCGCTGCTGTCACAGAATCAAGCGCTGGGCTGATTTATCAGTTGTTCAGGAGGGCCGCAGAGATTAAGAGGAAACAAATGTCCCCATATATCAGCATCAGATGCTCTTTTCTTGCTCTTCACGCGTGTCTTGATCAAGAGCTGGAATTACACGCAAACACATGGACCCCAGCATCTGCCCTCGTTCTGACGATCAGATTCATTCTCTCCCTGTATCTGAGATCTTTCCTCTGCTGAGGACGAATCTCTTTCTCTTGTTCATCACTTCAAAGTTTCATTCTGAGAAGAGACAGAAACAAATATTAACTACATTAACACAAACTTTAACACGTGACTGAAAGCACCAGTTCATTAAGAAATTAAATCTTCATAATTTACTCAACTGTTCCAAACCTCTATGACTTTCTTTCTTCTGTAAACATCATACAAACTTTAATGAAGAAATTAATTAATAAAAAAAGTCTACAATGCTTGATTTCTTCACAAAAATCTGATGTTTTTGATTCTTTTTTACCTGCTTTATCAAATTTCACACAACTTTATGCAACACTCAATGTGAACATTAATTTCCAATGTTCTATGGACTACAAAAGAAAATTTCTGTATTTATTTTATTAAAATATATATATATATATACACACACACACATTTTATTTACTGTTTTTTACTTACCTAAATTCTACAATACAATCATGGCAAAGCACAGAAATATTTGCTGTCCTCACAAAAATCAGATGTTTTCTATTATTATTATTATTATCTGCTTTTTTAAGAAAAGAGAGTATTGATCAAATTTATGAAAAACAAAAAAATGATCCACCTTGGCACATTTTATGTTGGTTTTATGTATTATGAATGTGTATTGTCTCTGATAAAATACAAATATTGTTTTTTAATTAAACACACACACAAACAAAAAACATGGTAGTACAATTAGAAGAACAACATTTCAAACAAAACATTTAAACAATATATATATTATAGTCTTATAAACGGTATATTTATTTTATTTAAAATGTTATATTTATTTGATCTATTTCTTGTACTTGATTCATGTGCCAGCCCAAATATCTACAAAACAAGAGAGAGAATAATAAAAAAATAATAATAAAAAATTACACATGGCTTATTAGAGGTCATCATTCTGTGTGATTGGTTATTGCAGTTTAATGTGATTTTTGTAAGTGAGTTCGTAATAACCTGAAGAGCAGGATGATCTAAAATGACGTCCCTTCTTCTTCTTTAGTCAGACGTGACCTCACGCGGGCGTCAGAAGTCTCTCTCGCAAACGCAAACAGAGCATCTGCTGTGACTTTCAGCCTGTGCTGCCCTTGTCGTTTTGAGGACTGCTTGTCAGACGGAAACTAGGTTACAGTTTGTTTTAAGGACATGTGACCCCATGACCTTGGCTGTGTTCCCGCTCTTGTCAGTCGTCTTCCTCTGGCCGTGACGCGTCGGCCCCCAGCGCACACACACCGGTCAGAGAGCAGCGGCCGCCTACAGACCCGTCACACACTCCTCTGGCAGTTTGAGGACGAGCGCAAGTTTCACCGAGTTTATGCTTTCCCACAATACACTGTGACTCCATCTATGGAAGCCCGTTTCCGCCACTGAATAATAAAACGTAATTGTTAGTTTACATCTCACAATTCTGACTTTTTTCTCACAATTGCAAGTTTACATCTCACAATGGCCTGATATAAACACAATTCTGCCTTTTTTTCTCCGAATTGTGAGATGTAAACATGCAATTGCGAGTTATACAGTCAGAATTGCAAGATATAAAGTCAGAACTGCGATATATAAAGTTATATCTCGCGATTCTGACTTCGTATCTCGCGACTCTGACTTTATATCTCACAATTAGGAGAAAAAAAGTCAGAATTACAAGTTTATATGATACAATTCTGTGATGTAAACTGACAATTGTGGGGGAACAAAGTCGCAATTACCTTTTTAATTTGTATTTAGTGGTGGACACGGGCGTCCATATCCATCTGAAGCGTTCAGGGGTCAGAACCCTGCGCGCCAAGGCTCTAAACATGGAGATGTTTCCATGTCTCCACTTTGTTTAATCTACGATTTCAACACTTCAGAATTTAGCAGGAAACAATGGCCACATATTTGGAGGTTGTTGACAGTGTGCGAGTATTTCTGGAGTGTACAGGCCTCATGCGCACATGCCATAACACAGCGTCACTCCATCAACAGATGTAAACAAAACACTTTTTACACCAAGGAGAGTGTTGGAGAGAGATTCCCGCTCTTAAAAACAGTGGATTCTGAAAAATCCTTCGGAGCCAAACTCACAACAGCAGATAAGATGTTTATACGGGTTTCTCTGACAGACCTACCTCACAGAAAACCTGCCATTTAGAACCAACAAACACAGAGCCAGAGCAGCTGGAGCTTCACACACGGATCTGCTTTTACATTAGCTGCACTGCAAGAGCAAAGTCTTCCCAGCTAACAAAAAATATGTTCTAAGCAGTGTTGGGGAAAGTTACTTTTTTAAAAGTAATGCATTTAAATATTGTGTTACTCCCTTAAAAAGTAACTAATTGTGTTACTTAGCTACTTTGGTAACACTTTAGAATAGGGAACAGTTATTCAGTATTAACTACGACTTTTCCTTAAATAAATTCCTAATTTGCTGCTGATTAATGGTTAGTAAGGTTGTTGTTAAGTTTAGGTATTGGGTAGGATTATGGATATAGAATAAGGTCATGTAGAATAAGGCATTGTTATGTGCTTAAGTAGTACTAATAAATGGCTAATATTCTAGAAATATGCATGCTAATAAGAAACTAGTTAAGAAACCCTAAAATAAAGTGTTACCGTTACTTTTTACGGAATGTAATGTCTTAAGTTAGTTTTGCATTACTTTTTCTCATCTGGGCTGGGCTTGCATGTTTGTTTTTGATATACAAAAGTTCTATTTTTGGCAAATGTAAAAGCGATTTCACACCAAAAGTGAATCAAATAAGCCTCAGGCTGAAGAAAATGTGAATTCACATCAGTACAGTAGAGGGCACAGCTCCTCAAACAAACCTTTCAGCTGCGCTGCTGTTGTGGATTGCATGAAGAATAGGATGCAGGAGAAGAAATCTCAACAAGCTTTAGCAATAATAAATAAATAAAAATAAAACACAAATGTGATGTTTATCTAAAGTCCTTTTTGCTTATTAGTATGGTTGAATTGGATCACTGAAGGTCCGCAGCAAAGACATTGGTTAGTAAAATGGGATTAAATGCTTAATGGATATGTGTTATTTAAAGCATATCCATGAAGACTGAAGAATGAAGAATACTGAAGAATACTGAATAAATGCATGTTGATATTTAGTCTAGAACTACAGTAAGATCATGTAGATATTTAGTCTAGAACTACAGTAAGATCATGTTCACACACAACCCTCTGCACTTACTCCTGATTTCTCTCAACATGAGGACAGCTGCCAGTCAATACATGGGAAACAAAGTAACTGGCCTTACTTATTTGAAAAAAAGTAACTCACATATTTTCTTGCAAATTAAAAAAGTAATCCATTACTTTACTAGTTACTTGAAAAAGTCATTTGAATACTTAGGGGAACTTGTGTTACTTGTAATGCGTTACCCCCAACACTGGTTCTAAGAACATTTTGCTAACATTCCCAGTGAGTTATGAAATATTTGTTTAATGTTCTCTGAAAGTTTAAGACACAAATGTTTAAAAAATGTTGTTTCTTGGTTATAAATGGAATGAAAGTTCTATTAACGTTGCTGGAAGAACTTTGCGAGAACCTTGCCAGAACACTCCTGTTAGCTGAGTTAGACTAAACTGTGTGAATATTGATTTTTTTTCTTGTTTTAAGCATAAACTCATTTAATTTTACTTGATTTTTCTGAAAACACCTAATAGTCATAATATACCTAATAGTCATTTTACTGCTTAAGTAAATGTACCTTGATTTATTTATAATGGAAAATAAGTCAAAATATTTTTTTTTTTGCAGCGTATAGAGCAGGTCATTCTGAGTGTTTGAGGGGTTTGATCAAATCACTGAGGACTAGTAGGCCTACTGATGAATGACTTTAACACAAGATTGTTTGTGACAGTATTTAGCAATTCAGCAACATAAGTCATGTTTGCTTGTTTGTTTGATTATATATATATATATATATATATATATATATATATATATATGAGTGTGTGTAAAAACTGTCCTTAGACAGACAGACAGCCACCCAGAATTGTCAAACATCATGCCTTCTTTGTCAAGCGTGTCTAAAGTTTATAAAGTCGTGTAACTGGAGCTGGCATCACAGTCACCCATCAACATCAGCAGCGTGAGCCGAGCCGGATTCCACACAGGCCACATCAAACTGGGCAGAACCGCACGTCCATACGGCTCCGCATAAATCCCGGCTCGGCCGTCACAGCGTTGAAAGGCCCTGACCGGCGCGCCGTGATTGATTCGGCGGTGGACTCGCGCTGAGAAACACGCAGAACGTTCCCAAAGTTAAAATAAACAGCTTGGGAAAGGTTGTAAAATACACTTCTTTAGCTGTATAAACAGGTTGGCCGTGTAAACTGTGTACGCAGACGTCAGCTGCCTCCCTTCAGCTCTTAAACGGCTAATATTGCAAACAGCGTTTCCACTGAGATCATTTATTCTGTTCCTGCATAAACACAAAGAGGCGATTTCATAAAGGTAACAATTGAGTTTGTGTATGATTGACCCGCAGAATTTACACAAAAACCTCTTGCTCAAAATATTTACTTCTGTCGCTCGGCGAGAGGAGGACGAGAGCGAGTGAGATTACTGGATTGTTCTGGCGTTGTTTGTCTGTGCAAACGGTGACAGGTGGTCGTGTGATCGGTGAAGGCTGGAGACACATAAACAGCTCAAGAGAGAACTAGTTCAGCTTCATCAGTGCTTCAGAAGGATGGGTTTTACACAAACCCTGACTGATTTGTTACCTGCTGCGTGTCGCAATCAAGCAGATCACGGCCCGTGTTTTATTTGGACAGAACTAAACGTTCCCGTTTGTCCCGTAGCCTATATCGGGCGTCGGGATTCGTTAAGAGCACCCCCCGCAATTTCTTATATTGTCAGTAGGGAAAATTGTGCATTTTAGGAGGCCGCGTTTGGAAAACAAATGTGATAGTGTGAATATTAATCAAACAATAACAAAGGCGCGTGAAATGAGTTAGAGAGAACTAGACTGATTGCTTTAATTACTCGCGGCGTTAAATATTTCCAAAACAAAAGACGCTGCTTTTGTGCTGTGTTCGGATTGAATTTCTGCACTTCTTCTCTTAACGGCTGTAATTACGGGAAACAGCATGCTGGGAGCACAAAGACCCCGGATACACACAACACACACTTCTCTGTGTGTGTGTATATATATATATATATATGTGTTTAGTTTTAAAACTACTAGGGATGCATCTCTATAAAAGCATATGTCTGCACTGACCAAACAGACACTTCAACTTTAGTCATTAAAACTTGATTATTTACACAATTAGAATGCTGATAAAGGGCTAAAGTTGGTGTTTGCTCAGTGAGAGACTGACAGTGTGCATGAGGACTTCAACTTCGTTATTTGCATTTACGCATTTGGCAGATGCATTATCTAAAGTGACCTGCGCTGCATTCATGTTTGTTGCTCTATTGGCTCAATCCTTTGAAATGTTGATATTATGGCACTAATTTTGTATAATTTGATCAAACAGGATGAACATTTCCAACTAACACCACAAAACATTCATCAGAATTCATACTCACTGATCTGATTTTTGTGCTGCTGTTTTCCCTCCAAAATGATGTCACTTCCTGGAGGATGATGTCATTCAGGAACTGCTGAATCAAAACAACGTTCTCAAGAAAACATGTTTAGTTTGAAACGCTTCAATTGAATATTCTATGGAATATTACTGAATAAAATGTCAGTTTTAGTAGTGAAATAAATTTAGAAATTCACCCCAATGTTCACTTCACTGTGACATTGATAAAATAATCCTAAAGAATATGTTATCATTATCCAATATATGAAAGAGTTTCCACCATCTCACAATTCTGAGATGTTGATTAATTTTTTTTTTTTAATCTTTAAAATAACTTTAACTTGCAACGAGTCTGTTACAGCGCTGTGGAGGAATTGTGGCCCACTCATCTTGGCAGAATTGTTGTAATTCAGCCACATTGGAGGGTTTTCGAGTATGAACCACCTTTTTAAGGTCATGCCACAGCATCTCAATAGGATTCAGGTCAGGACTTTGACTAGGCCACTCCAAGGTCTTCATTTTGTTTTTCTTCAGCCATTCAGAGGTGGATTTGCTGGTGTGTTTTGGATCATTGTCCTGCTGCAGAACCCAAGTTCTCTTCAGCTTGAGGTCACGAACAGATGGCCGGACATTGTCCTTCAGGATTTTTTGGTAGACAGCTGAATTCATGGTTCATTTATCACAGCAAGTCTTCCAGGTCCTGAAGCAGCAAAACAGCCCCAGACCATCACACTACCACCACCATATTTTACTGTTGCTATGATGTTCTTTTTCTGAAATGCTGTGTTACTTTTACGCCAGATGTAATGGGACACACACCTTACAAAAAGTTCAGCTTTTGTCTCGTCAGTCCACAGTATTTTCCCAAAAGTATTGGGGATCATCAAGATGTTTTCTGGCAAAACTGAGACGAGCCTTTATGTTCTTTTTGCTCAGCAGCGGTTTTCGTCTTGGAACTCTGCCATGCAGGCCATTTTTGCCCAGTCTCTTTCTTATGGTGGAGTCATGAACACTGACCTTAACTGAGGCAAGTGAGGCCTGCAGTTCTTTAGATGTTGTTGTGGGGTCTTTTGTGACCTCTTGGATGAGTCGTCGCTGTGCTCTTGGGGTCATTTTGGTCGGCCGACCACTCCTGGGAAGGTTCACCACTGTTCCATGTTTTCTCCATTTGTGGATAACGGCTGGAGTCCCAAAGCTTTAGAAATGGCTTTATAAACTTTTCCAGACTGATAGATCTCAATTTCTTTCTCATTTGTTCCTGAATTTCTTTGGATCTCAACATGATGTGTAGCTTTTGAGGATCTTTTGGTCTACTTCACTTTGTCAGGCAGGTCCTACTTAAGTGATTTCTTGATTGCGAACAGGTGTGGCAGTAATCAGGCCTGGGTGTGTCTAGAGATATAAACTCGTAATTTTGAGATATATATACACATAATTAAGAGATATAAAGTCGGAATTATGATATGTAAACTCTAAATTGAGAGATATAAACTAAGAAACTTAGAAATTAAATATATAAAGTCAGAATTGCAAGGAAAAAAACTCGGAATTATGAGATATTAACTCAGAATTACGAGATATATGCAAGATTGTGAGACAAGAATTGTGAGATATAAAGTAAAAAATGTGAAGGTTGCACTTTATTTATTTATTTAATTCTGTGACAGAAACAAGCTCCCAGAATGACCTAAAGCAGCAGGTGTCCTTACATTCACACTCAGCTTCTCACCTTGAGTGCAGTCAGTCATTAAACAGCAGTAATTACAGGCGCTCGGCGATATAAGGCTTTATTGCGCTGACATGCAGTGGTCAGTCCACACGCACTGAGCCGCTGAAACCCCTGGATTAAAATCGCTCTCTTAAAGTCTCTCGCGGCTCGTAAACACGCTGATGAGCTTCTAAAGGGATCAGACTCAAAGACGGTTAATTTGCCCCTTTGGTGGCTGACAGACGGGCCGCGGCGGGTGTTTGCTGCTGTATCTCAGTGTCAACTTAAATACTATATGCTGAGGATCACATTTAGATTCATCTCTGCAAAGGTACTTAAGACGATATTGTTTAAAGGGGCCATTTACTCCAAAAGCCACGGACGCGTCGTGCCTGACACCGGCAGAATTAATTGGTTACATCAGTCATTCAACAGTTTAAAGGAGGAAAAATATGCAATTTAAATCTTGAATTTAAATTGCATATTAAAGTGTAATACCACGTTTCATTACTTAAAGTTCAGATGGTTTTTGAGCAACCTAATACTTTTAAAAGCCGCTGTATCGCAGGATGAAACTCATCATAGGTGACTCGCGTGAGCGCCTGTTATTTATGACGGGGTCAGTGTGGATATCTGGGAGGGTAAATGTCACGTATTGATCGCCACTGATTGATCCGTGGCTGCAGTCATTGACATTCTCTCCCCTTACAGCAGTGTGTGTGTGTGTGTGTGTGTGTGTGTGTGTGTTGTACCTTCAGCCGGAGATGTGCCGGGAATTTTCTCACTTTCTGGGAAGCAGCACATGCATGAAATTAATCCACATCTTTCTGGAAATAGAACCGCAGGGGGATCTTAAATTAACTATTCAAAAAATCTAATTCGTTTTATAACATTTGTTTATTTACTACCAATATAGCCTAAGATTCATGTGGAGCAACATGACTGTTTCCGAAAACAAACAAGATAACACACACACACACACACACACACATGTTGGTTTTTGTGGTTTATGGGGACTCTCCATAGGCGTAATGGTTTTTATACTGAACAAACTGTGTGTGCTATTGCCCTACACCAACCCTACACCTAAACTTAGTCCTCACAGGAGACTTTGTGCATTTTTAGATTTTCAAAAAAACACCATTTAGTATGTTTTTTAAGCCTTTTGAATTACGGGGACATAGGCAGTGTCCTCATAAACCACCTTCATATTGTAATACCTCTGTCATACCCATGTCATTATACAAATTTGTGTCCTCATAAACCATATAAACACACACACACACACACACACATTTTCAATGTTTTATGTTTTCATTAATGGTTTTTCTACTACAAACTGTATTTCCTAACTCTATCCCTAAGATTTACAACAAAACTAAAGACATTATTACATTTTCAAAACTCTTCATTCTGTGTGATTTATAAGCTTGTTTCCTCATGGGGACCAAAAAAAAAAATAGTCTCCACAAAGTCGAAATTTACTGGTATTACTTGTGGGGACATTTGGTCCTCATAACATAGGGCATACCAGGTAGACACACACACACACTAACGGAAGAAGAAATTGTAATTTGTGTTTGAACAATTGTGTTTTCTGTCATTAAATGTGTCATCTTTCTTGTGTGATATATTACTGAAACTCAATATTTGTTTGCAACAAAGGCTTTGCTCCTTTTTTAAAAATTAAATAGCAGGTTTTATAGGGGTCGTTTACACGACACCATTTTCAACTAAAAACAGAAAACTTCTTATGCATTTTTGGCATTAATTTATACAACAACAGTTCTGAAGGCCTGAAAATGCAAACTTTTGAAAACTAGTTTCAAACTGCAAGTGTTTGACACTGTCTCCAAAATTCCATTAATGTGAATCTGTGAAAACAGTGATGTTATGTGTATTACGTGTTCAGTCTATTGGAATGCATATATCGTCAACTACTGGCCTGGCAAGAATAATGCAGCACTTTCAGTTGTTTTCATCATGTCCGTGTGAACATGGATTGTTTGTACAAATTTGTCATCCATATGCATAAAGACACAAATATTTTATATCATATAATTACAAACAGTATACTAACACACTCTATACAAATATATTTTAGAACTGTTTAGAGTAAGATATTCTGAATTTAGCCCAATCATGCTGGTCAGTTATGAAGGAATAGACGTTCTCATTCTAGAGAGAATAAATGAGGAAATGATGGACATTTGCTAAAAGTTTGTTTTGTCGTCTTTTTGTAGTAGACTTACAATGTTGACATCTTTTAGTAGTTTAGTAGTAGTTTAGTAGTATAGTAGAGTTAAAAGCTAAGGACATTACATTTTGTCATAGAATCAATCTTTAAAGTCGGCATGAAATTGCAAATTGCGATTGTTTTACTTCCCTGGTGTATACTTGAGTAAAGCGGCTTCTGGAATGAGAAAAAAAAAAAAGTAGGGCTGGGCTAGATTTAGTCCATTGGGGATTGACTGGATTGTTGTAGTTTGCTAACTGCTGTGATCATTTCACCTGAGTGACAGGTCACTGGATGGGAGGCACTGAAACTCATCTGGATGTAATGCAAATATGATTTGTCAATTTTGATTTCACAGTGAAGTCTGTGGCTCAAACAGCAGGTGAGGATCATAGAAACAGAATGTGGTGATATTTGACATGTTCTACTAGAGTTTGATCAAACTTTATTATATTAATAGGGATGAGCACAAGCTCACTGGAGGAACTGTATTGTGGAATTTAGTCCCAAAAAGTAAAATAAAAAAAAGAAGAAAAAGCAAGTGCTTTTAGAGCCGTTTCTGCTCAAACAGCAGAGTAGAGGACACAGCTGGGTTGCCAAGTCCATGGTTTGGACTACTTTTGCCACTGGTTGACACACACACACACACACATAACAGTGACTATAAAAGTATATTTTAGGTATGGGAGTGGCATATTTTTTTTTTTTTTTCGACGCAGATTTGGCAACCCTGGTATGGATGGCATCAATTTCTTGGTTGCATTGTGTTGAGTTGATTAAAAAAATCAATGATCTCTCAACTGTTTCAATTGCGTGGCCTAATTACCATTCAAATTGCATCTATTTATGCGTTTGGAAGAAAATCTGAGTTTTTATATCTATGCATTTGGAAGACAATCCAAAGTGACTTGCACTGTGAAGTGCATGTTTCATTAGTTCATGCAATCCATAGGAACTGAACCCATGACCTTAGCGTTGCAAGCGATGTGCTCTACATTCAGACCTACAGGAATACTAAACAGCATGATCACTTGCTCTAATAACCTATTTTTCATGGTAAGGACTTTCAAAAATGCACAAGCAATGAAACAGCAGGTGTCACGAAATGATTCTAACTTTGTTTGGATGAATTTAGAAAGTAACCCGAGTGCGCTTTGATTCCTTGTTGACTTTAAAGACAGCCGTAAGTGAACTCAAGCACACGTCTCTCTCTGTCTCTCGTCCAAAGCGCCTGTAACTCTCTATCTCTCTGTAACTAAGCGCGCATCTGTGTCCGTGTGCGCGCCGCGGGGCCGCTCTCCTCCAACTCGCCCGTGAGCGCCTCAGAGCGCGCGTTGTCCCCGCGCGTCTCGCACAGTTAGAGGTGATTTGCAGTGACGCGTGCTTGGAGTGCACCTTCCCAGTCCACTGTCAGCTCAATGCGACCTGGCAGGTCCAGGGGAACATGCTGTCAGTCGCCTGAAAGCGCGGCTCTCTTTGCCTGGACCGCAATGTCGCGGAAGCGCCGCGGAGGTGAGCGAAACTCACGCTTCTGATGTCGCTACAAGGTGAGTTTCAGCTGCCGCAGCGATTCATTCTCTCTTTGAGCTTTCGCAGGCCTTGCATGCTGTCGCTGTCACACACACACACACAGTTTTTATACTGTACAAGCTGTATTTTCTATCACCCTACATATAAACCTACCTCTTACAGAAAACTTTCTGCATTTTTAGATTTTCAAAAAACTTAATTCTTTATGATTTATAAGCTTGTTTCCTAGCTTATAAATAGGTCAAAATTTACTGGTATTACTATTCTTGTGGAGACATTTGGTTCTGATAATGTGATAAAAACCAGGTACACACACACACACACATTTTTTTACTGCAGGTCAGTCCCCACAATGTAAAAAAAAATAAAAAAAATCAGGGCTTACTATACTTGTAGGGACATTTAGTCCCCTAAATGTGGTATAAACAAGTACTCTCTCTCTCTCTGTCACACACACAGTTTTCATCTCAGTTTACCACACACACCATCACTAAAGAGGTGCTTGTTTCGACCTTACTGATTGGAGTGTTTTCGAGGCTGCTGCAAATGATCTGGATGAGCTCACAGAGACTGTAACATCTTATATCAGTTTTGGTGAGGATATGTTCATTCCTACCAGGACTCATCTAACTTACAACAACGACAAACCATGGTTCACTGCAAAACTCAGACAGCTTCATAAGGCCAAAGAAGATGCTTACAGGAAGGGGGAGAACATCTTGTACAAACAGGCCAAATCCACACTGGAAAAGGAGATCAGAGTGGCAAAGAGGAATTATTCTGGAAAGCTAAGGAACAAATTCTCTTCCAGCAATGATTCTGCTTTAGTGTGGAAAGGTCTGAAAGACATCACCAATTACAAGACACCATCCCCCAGCACTGTGGAGAATCAACAACTGGCAGATGATCTGAATGAGTTCTACTGCAGGTTTGAAAAAACACAATTCACGCCTCCTTGCAACCCCCCTCTCTCCCACACCTGAACTGCATATAAGAGAAGATGACGTGTGCCAGGTCTTCAGAAATAACAAGAGAAGGAAGGCACCAGACCCAGACAGTGTGACACCAGCCTGTCTGAAATCCTGTGCTGACCAGCTGGCCCCCATCTTCACACAGATCTTCAACAGATCCCTGGAGCTGTGTGAAATCCCCTCATGCTTCAAACGCTCCACCATCATCCCCATCCCAAAGAAACCCAAAATTACTGGACTTAATGACTACAGGCCTGTGGCTCTAATGTCTGTGGCCATTAAATCATTTGAAAGACTGGTTCTGGCTTATCTGAAGGCCTCCACTGGACCCCCTGAAGTTTGCCTACAGAGCAAACAGGTCTGTGGATGATACAGTCAAGATGGGACTGCACTTCATCCTGCAGCATCTGGAAAGACCAGGGACTTATTTGAGGATCCTGTTTGTAGACTTCAACTCCGCTTTTAACACCATCATCCCAGACACACTTCAGAATAAACTAACCCAGCTCTCCGTCCCCACCTCCATCTGTCCATGGATCACCAGCTTCCTGACAGACAGGCAGCAGTTAGTGATGCTGGGAAAATTCTCATCCAGCACCCGCACCATCAGCACTGGAGCTCCTCAGGGCTGTGTTGTCTCCCCACTGCTCTTCTCCCTCTACACCAACGACTGCACATCTAAAGACCCCTCTGTCAAGCTCCTGAAGTTTGCAGATGAAACCACACTGATCTGCCTCATCCAGGACGGTGACGAGTCTGCTTACAGACAGGAGGTTAAGGAGCTGGCTGTCTGGTGCAGTCTTAACAACCTGGAGCTTAACACGCTCAAAACTGTGGAGATGATCGTGGACTTCAGGAGAAACCCCCTGCTCTCCCCCCACTCACCATCATGAACAGCACTGTAACTGCAGTGGAGTCATTCAGATTCCTGGGCACCACCATCTCTCAGGACCTGAAGTGGGATATTCACATTGACTCCATTGTCAGGAAGGCCCAGCAGAGGTTGTACTTTCTTCGCCAGCTGAGGAAGTTCAACCTGCCACAGGAGCTGCTGAAACAGTTCTACTCCGCCATCATTTAATCCATCCTCTGCACTTCAATAACTGTCTGGTTCAGCTCAGCTACCAAATCTGACCTCAGAAGACTACAGAGAGTAGTCCGGACTGCTGAGCGAATCATTGGTACAACCCTCCCCACTCTCCAAGAACTGTACTTATCCAGAGTGAGCAAAAGGGTTGGCAAAATCACTCTGGATCCCTCACATCCAGCACACTCCCTCTTTGAACTGTTACCGTCTGGTTGACGCTACAGAGCTCTGAGCACCAGAACGACCAGACACAGGAACAGTTTCTTCCCTCAGTCAATACATCTCATGAACACTTGACAATAACGTGGAACACAACACTATTAAACATCATTTATCATTTATCCATCACACATACTTATTTACATTTAAAATTACACATCATAATTTCAAAGTACATATCATACCTGTACATTCATAATTGTCTATACTATATATTGTGTTTTTGCTTTTTTTTTTTTTGTACATTGCCTATTTTGTATATTTGTATATTATTCTTTTTATTATCTGTGTCCTGTCCTGTTGTTGTCTTTCTGTTGCACTGTGGAGCTTCTGTCACTACAACAAATTCCTCGTATGTGTAAACATACCTGGAGATAAAGCTCATTCTCTCATTCTTTAGAGCGAGTGAGAGCAGGTGGTGCGCTTCAGCCTGCGGCATATCTTCATCTCTCTCAGGTAAGCGGCTGTGTGCGCTAGAAAATGTTTACTGACGTGTGAGTTTGTAAATATTTCCCAAGGCTTTTCCCCACTGAGGTGAGAAACATTTACCTGCTCACTGATGCCTTACACACAGTTACACACTAGCCCTGAGTGTGTGTGTGGTCACTTCAATACAGTTTATAACCTCTTGTTTTACAGTGAACACAGGTGAACCAGAGTAACAGGCCCACTGCATATAGTAATAACATGCCATGCAGAATCAAATATGCCACAATGAAGGATAATTACTGGCAAATGTGATGTATGGACTTTAAAATTTCAGTGTTTCAAAAATTCACACCGTCCTCAGGTAAATCAGGGCAGAAACAGTTTAAAAACAGCAGTGTGTGAATGATTCAATGACTTATTTTTCTGTCAGCGATTTTCTGTTGAGGTTTGTCTTGCGCGACACACATTTGTCACCAGCAACAGGCCAAACATCATCTTAAGAACATTTTAAACTCTAAAGCTTTATCTGACGGATTTGTGCTGCAGTACTATTCAAAAGTTATAAGGGTCAGTAAGATTTTTCTTTTAAATGTTTCTGAAAGAAGTATCTTCGGTTTACAAAGGCTTCATTTTTTTGATCACACACACTTTTAAAACTGTAAACCTGTGAAATATTATTTCAATTTAAAATAGTTGTTTTCTATGTGAATATGTGTTAAACTGTAATTTATTTCTATGATCAAAGCTGAATTTTCAGCATCATTACTGCAGTCTTCAGTGTCACATGATCCTTCAGAAATCATAATAATATACTGATTTACTGATCAACAAACATTTCTGATTATTTCAATGTTGAAAACAGTTGTGCTGTCCAATATTTTTGTGGAAACCATGAGACATTTTATTTTTCAGGATTTTCTGATGAATAGAAAGTTCAAAAGAACAGCATTTATTTGAAATATAAATATTTTGTAACATTATAACTGTCTTCACTGTCACTTTTGATCAATTTTAATGTGTCCATGATGAATAAAAGTAAACAAATAAATAAATAAAAATCATACTGACCCCTTTCAGCAGTAGTGTAAATGTAAAATAAAGTTATACATAATGACTGTAGCTATGTTTTGTTGATTTATACTGACCTTAAAGTGACAGTTCATTGAAATATGATCATTCTGCCTAAAATAATTCACCGTCATGAAGTTCCAAGCCTGTATGACTTCTGAAAAACTCTCTCTCACACACACACACACACACACACACAAAGATATTTTGACTGGTTTATCCATGAAAGTCAATAGGGTCCAAATGAGAAAGATGAGGGGGAAACAAAACCTGTTCATAATCGCCATTCCTTCAAAATACCTCCTTCGCTTTTTTTCAATGGACAAACACAGCAATGTATTACTCAAAACTGCATCAGTAGCTCATACACTCATCAACATAGGTTAAAATTCACATAACCAACATCACAGAAGCTGACATTAAATTTACTACAATTATATGAGCACATCAGTCTATGTACTTCTGCTAAAATATACATCTTAAGTAATAAGTGTAGAGCAACAAAAAACAAACAAACTAATCAGACAAATGAGACAAATTGGAAAATATAAAATACAGTGCAGAAAACACAGAGATATTAAATTTTAAAATACTGTAATGTTTTTGTGCTCTGAAAAAAAAAAAGCTTTTATCTGAATTTACCTTAAAACAGAAAGTTAGCAATATACAGTCAGGGCTTGATCATAAGAGACAAAGGTAGACAGTAAGTGTGTCAGGCGTGTGTAAACACTAAACTGATGGTCAGTAATAACATTGAGGGTCTGGTGAGGGTCTCACACAATAAAGCTTCTATCAGAACTCATTCATCACGTCCTGAAGAGACTCTGAACTCATTCACATCTGATACACATCAGCGAAAGAGGATCACCGTGCTTCCTCCACTATGACTCTGAGAAGACACACACACACACACACACACTATATATATACACACACACTGTATATACAATGCATAGCATATGCAGACATCAACAAGTAAAATAAAATAAAAAAACAGCATAAAACTACACACAAACATACTATATCACACTACACTGCACTATTTTAACTCTCTGCTGTACACAATCTACCATATTCTGTTTTCTAATGGCACACAACCCATTTTTAATGCCAAAAACACTAAATTTAACCCAATAAGCTCGTGCACACACCGTCAGCGGCCTGTAAAACTCACACATCATTTACATGACTCATGCAAGTGCAGCAGGGAATGAATATTAATCTGTGATTGTGATGCAGATGTGCTTTGGATATGTAAATGACAGCACAAGTTAGTGCGGCCTTCAGGATATCAGGAGCGGTGACCTCCACACGACCCCACAGCTCAAACTAACACATGTGAAGTTACTACAGCTGCGCAAACGCCACGGCAATCACATCAGACCAGCACAAACCTGAAGATATGGTCCAGAACACACATATCAAATGTGCTGGCAGTGTTGGGGGTAACACATTAAGAACCACAAGTAACGTAATCAGATTACTTTTTTCAAGTAATTTCTAAAGTAACGCATTACTTTTTAATTTAGAAGGAAATATCTGAGTTACTTTTTCAAATTCTCATGTATTGAGTGACAGCTCTGGTGTTGCCATGTTGAGAGAAATCAGGAGTAAGTGCAGAGTGTTGTGTGTGAACATGATCTTACTGTAGATCTAGACTAAATATCATCATGATCTTACTGTAGTTCTAGACTAAATATCAACATGATCTTACTGTAGTTCTAGACTAAATATCATCATGATCTTACTGTAGTTCTAGACTAAATATCAACATGATCTTACTGTAGTTCTAGACTAAATATCAACATGATCTTACTGTAGTTCTAGACTAAATATCATCATGATCTTACTGTAGATCTAGACTAAATATCATCATGATCTTACTGTAGTTCTAGACTAAATATCAACATGATCTTACTGTAGTTCTAGACTAAATATCATCATGATCTTACTGTAGTTCTAGACTAAATATCAACATGATCTTACTGTAGTTCTAGACTAAATATCAACATGATCTTACTGTAGTTCTAGACTAAATATCAACATGATCTTACTGTAGATCTAGACTAAATATCTACATGATCTTACTGTAGATCTAGACTAAATATCTACATGATCTTACTGTAGTTCTAGACTAAATATCTACATGATCTTACTGTAGATCTAGACTAAATATCTACATGATCTTACTGTAGATCTAGACTAAATATCTACATGATCTTACTGTAGATCTAGACTAAATATGAACATGATCTTACTGTAGTTCTGGACTAAATATGAACATGATCTTACTGTAGTTCTAGACTAAATATGAACATGATCTTACTGTAGTTCTAGACTAAATATCTACATGATCTTACTGTAGTTCTAGACTAAATATCTACATGATCTTACTGTAGTTCTAGACTAAATATCAACATGACCTTACTGTAGTTCTAGACTAAATATCAACATGATCTTACTGTAGTTCTAGACTAAATATCAACATGATCTTACTGTAGATCTAGACTAAATATCTGCATGATCTTACTGTAGTTCTAGACTAAATATCTACATGATCTTACTGTAGTTCTAGACTAAATATCAACATGACCTTACTGTAGTTCTAGACTAAATATCAACATGATCTTACTGTAGTTCTAGACTAAATATCAACATGATCTTACTGTAGTTCTAGACTAAATATCAACATGATCTTACTGTAGTTCTAGACTAAATATCATCATGATCTTACTGTAGTTCTAGACTAAATATCAACATTATTTACTCATCTCACCTGCACAGAAACAGATTTAGTATTCCTCAAAATTAATAAAAATGATGCAAACCTGCATAATAATACAAATATCCTTTGTGTATTTATTCTTATTTATCCTTTATGCTGCTGACATTCAGTGATCCACTTCAACCATACTAAAAAGCAAAAATTGCTGAATTTGCCAAAAATATAACTTTTTTTATATTAAAAACAAATAAGCATACCCAGTCAGGTTGAAAAAAGTAAGACAAAAGTATAACATAACATATTACTTTCAATAAAAAGCAACTAAGTAACCCAATTAGTTTATTTTTTAAGAATTAAAGTTACATTGTAAAGGATTACTTTTAAAAGTAGCTTTCCCCACTGTGTGTTGGTCTGTCTTTGCTGTCGGATGTCAGTTTCCGGAATTTACAACCTGCAGGTCTAAAGGTCTTTTTATCCACACTCTAAAAAATAAAGCTTTAAAAGGAGGTTTTTTCGCAGGAGATTCATTTTTGGTTCCCCCAAAGAACCTTCAAGTCAGCTCAAAGAACATTTAATAATCTGAAGAACCTTACAGAACCTTTTGTGGAAAATGTTTTTTTTTCGTGGAATCATTGGTGCGATTAAAGAAATATTATATTTTTGGAGAAAAACTAAAAATAAAACAAAACAACTAAAAATATAATAAAATACCTAACTACATAATACTATTATTGTTCGAACTTGCAACAATATAAAATTAGAAATATAACACATTTATACATTTAAAATTTTAATTAAATCAATAATTAAACATTAAAAAAGTAAACAATAATATCCTGGCCAGAGGAGAACTGGTCCCCGACTGAGTCTGGTTTCTCCCAAGGTTTTTTCTCCATTCTGTCTCAGAGGGAGGTTTGGTTCCTTGCCGCTGTCGCCTCTGGCTTGCTCAGTTGGGGACATTTGATTTCTAGCGATTATCGTCAATTTCATTTCACAGATACTAGTTAAACTAAACTGAGATAGACAATGACATCTCTGAATTCAATAATGAAATGCCTTTCAATTGAGTGTTTAATCTTATTTTTATACATTACTGACACTCTATCCTCCAATTTGATACTGTTAAGTGCTTTGACACAATCTGTATTGTTAAAAGAACTATATAAATAAAGGTGACTTGACTTGACTTGGCTTGAGTGTAGCAAAGAAAAATCCAAAAGATGTTTTTCACAGAGGTGCTATAGAAGAACCATTTTGGGTTCCACAAAAAAACCTGAGAACATTGTTTTCTTAGTGTGAAGAACAATGAAGAACTTCTTTCTGTATGAAGAACCTTTTGTGGAATCAAAATTTCCCGTGGATGTTAACATTTCTTCATGAAACCATCAATGCCAATAGAGACTTTATTTTTTAAGAGTTAAGACTTAATCTTTATTTTGAGTGAATGAGTGATGAGTGTTTTCCTCATCCTTCACACTGAAAACATATCTGGAAACATAGAATAACTGAAAATATGTAAGATGGCTTTAATAATTTAATAGATAAATAATATTAATTCTCAGAAAAAAAGTCAAATTGTAATAAATAGTTTTTTATCATATTGCTGCTGCTGCTGCCAATTTATATAAAATGTAAGCAATATATTGCTTTATTATTAAAAAAAAAAAATGCAATGCAGAATGCTTGATAAAACTGATCAAATCAGTCAAATCTAATTGAGAAAAACACGTTTGATCACAAACTTTGGTTTCCAGTAATACGGTCCAGTCGTTCTAACTCAAAATGTGCTGATATCAGGAGGTAACATCCACTTTTATAACTCATCCGGGACCTTTTACGCTACAAATATCACTGAACAATAAAATCAAATAAAGCACATTCGTCTTTACTCTTATCAGATGAGTTTTATTGCCCCAAACAATTACTGTCCAATCACACGGCAGATAGGCAGAGGAAGTGGTGTCACCGGCGGGACAGTGAAGGATGAAGGGGTGTCAGGATGAGATATTAGGCCGCTCCGGACCTGAGTGCCTGATGTATTGAGTTGGAACGGATCCGATCGGCGCCGCAGGGGGTGACGAGACCCGACGGCCCTAAAACAGAGCCGTAATAGTGTTTACTGGCTTATCTGGAAACATAAATCCAATAACACCAACCGTTTCATTATAACGTCGTCTAGAAGTTTCTCAAGACTTTCTGCTGTTCGCAGGAGTTTAGATCACTCCAGTGTGAATTTAGAATCACTGAGGTTTTATATTTTCCATTTTAATTTTAATAATTTTGTTGTGTGTTTTTCTCATTTAGATAGATTGCCTGTTGATAGCTAGTTCATGTTAACTCAAGTTCATTAAATAATAAAAAAACTTTTTTAATATTCAGTTTCAGCTAACATTTATTTTATTTCAAGAAATTAAAATGGTTAGTTTTTAGTTTCTGTTTTAGTTCACTAACTACAATAACCCTGGATTACACAAGTCTTTTCTATGAAGAGTAACAGGATGTTTCTCAGAAGATCAAGGAGAGCTTGATTTCTCATATGAACACATCATTTTCTGCATCTACTTTACGGTTTGGCTCTTCTGTAGATTTTGACGTTTTTGATAAATATTCAATACAAACTCATGAAATGACAGCACAATAATGCCATGTTTGATCAGATCAATCAGACAGTCATTAGCAGATTATTTCAGCTCAGTTCATGTTGACATCAGGGTTGATCGCAAACACCCGTCTCATGTAAACATGACCCCAATTTTCAGAGCGCTGTGGAGCGGGATGAGATCTCAGAGCCAGATCAACCTCTTTAGTGAAGGTGTGTGTGGTAAACTGAGATGAAAACTGTGTGTGTGTGTGTGTGAGAGAGAGAGAGAGAGAGAGAGAGAAACAGCTCTCCTGCAGGCAGCTGCTTTTACACACTCTATTATTCATACTGACAATCTAATATAATCACTATTTTGTTTTATTGTAATCTTACTACTGCATTGTTATATCATGAGTGATTTCATGTTAAATATTGAATAAATTCAAATGAGCAATAGCTCACATATAACATTAAATGTACTGTTGCAGATTTTTGGACATGGTCTTTAGACTAGCACAACATTTTCACCATCATATATGGACTATGCTGGATTAAACACTTCACTTTTAGATTTTATTCAGGTTATTAAAGGAACAGTTGCCCAAAAACGATCAATCTTCCATCATTTACTCTCCCTAAAGTCATTCTGAACCTGCATCCCTTTATTTCTGCTGCAAAACACAAAAGATATTTTGAAGAACATTAGCATCTAAACTCCTTTGGACCCCATCGACTTCCACTGTATGGCCAAATTTCGATGTTCAAAATATATATTTATTTTTTGCAGAAGAAACACGTGAGGGTGAGCAAATGATGATCGTTTTGGGTGAACTGTCCCTTTAAAAAAATAGGGTTTCTTAATCTTTACTTTCTTTAATCAATATGTTTCAAACTAAACATTTTTCTTGTGAATAGTGTTTTGACTGATAATCAGTGGTGGTCAGTAATGAAGTAGCTTTACTTCGTTACTGTACTTAAGTAAATTTTTGAAGTATCTGCACTTTACTGGAGTAGTTTTATTTTGAGTAACGTCTTGGTTACATGTAACCCTCGTTCCCTGAAGGAGAGAACGGAGACGTCACGTCGGATGACCGACAAAATTGTGATCTCGCCAGAGAGACCAATCCACTTCGAGTGTAACTAAACGAGCCAATGGACATTGGCATGCGATCATTGCATCCAGCTGCCGCTGATCACAGCGTGAGCATAAGAGGTGGCAGGTGCACCGCATTAATTCATGCTTTCGCTGAGGAGCCGAGCTGGTGACCCGGCAGCTCAGTGGTGGTACAGCGACTGTGGCGATGGGACGTGACGTCTCCATTCCCTCCTTTAGGGAACAAGGGTTACATACGTAATCGAGACGTTCCCTTTCAGTCGGTCACTCAGAGTCACGTCGGATGACCGACGAAATTGGTATCCCTACCAAAGCACCACAGAAGCTGCCCCTTCCAGTGCCCTGTGTAGGCCTCCTGATCCTTCCTATAAGGCAGACGATAGGACCGGGCTCTACACAGAGAAGGTCAACTACTGTTGTTCCTTGAGCAACCCACCAGTAGGACTTGGATAACACTAGAAAGCGTGCCCTTCTGCTTGAAAGAGGCACACTGCGGAGTCACCTCCTCCCAGAGGGGGTTAAGTGACATTTAGACATGTGAAGTAACCCCGTAGGGCCCTATAGCACATGGAAGTCTCTGAGACGGCTTAGGCTGCATCATCAGAGATGACAGAACGTGGTCTGCCAGGGGAAACACAGCTCTAATAAGCATACCGTGGGACACACATATGGGATCCCGACAGGGTCTCTCATATGGGCACTCCGAAACGACTCCAAATCAGCTGGACCACCTGGGGATGGAGTCTCCATTCCCCTGGAAGTGCTGCTTGAGACAGCTCGTCGGCTGCCCGATTGAACACTCCCAGGATGTGGATGGCACAAAGGGACCTCAGATGCTTCTGACTCCAGAGGAGGAGGTGGCGGGCAAGTTGCGACATGCGACGGGAGCGTAAACCGCCTTGCCGTTTGATATACGCAACGGTCGCAGTGTTGTCCGTACGGACCAGAACGTCCTTGCCCTGAAGGCGCCCTCTGAGGCAAGGCGTACTGCCAGCAGCTCGAGGCAATTGATATGCCAAAGCAGTTGGGGACCCGTCCAAACCCCTGACACTGCGTGCCCGTTGTACGTGGCTCCCCAGCCGGTGGCCGAGGCATCTGTGAATACCACAGCATGCCTGGATACCTGCTCCAGGGGCACTCCTGCCCGAAGGAATGAGGGATCTGACCACGGGCTGAAGGTTTTGTGGCAGGCCAGTGTAATCTGAACCCGGTGAGTACCGTGTTTCCACGCCCACCTTGGAATTCGGCAATGGAGCCAGTGCTGAAGCGGTCTCATATGGAGCAGACCGAGCGGAACTATGGCCGCAGCTGCAGCCATATGCCCCAGGAGCCTCTGAAAGTATTTTAGTGGGACTGCCGTCCTGCCTGATAAAGTCTTCAGGCAGTTTAGCACCGACTGAGCACGTTCCTGGGTGAGGCGTGCTGTCTGGTTGACAGAATCCAACTTCATGCCGAGAAAAGAGATCCTCTGCGTTGGCACGAGTTTGCTCTTTTCCCAGTTGACCCGAAGGCCCAACTGGATTAGGTGCCTGAGCACCAGGTCCCTGTGTGCGCACAACTGCTCTAGAGACTGTGCAAGTATGAGCCAGTTTGATTGCTGCAAACCAATCTAAGGGACGGACGCACCCAAAAAAGCGTTTCTGCGTCAACATCTTGAATGGCATCTTGTGAAGTGCACGGTTCAAAACTCGCAGATCCAAGATCGGTCGTAACCCACCGCTTTTCTTGGGCACAATGAAGTAAGGGCTTTAAAACCCCGACCTCATATCGGCTGGAGGGACTGGCTCTATCGCGTCCGTCGCCAGCAGGAATGCGATTTCCGCACGCAAGACAGGGGCACTTGACTGAAGTGAACCGTATGCCCCTGAACTTGGGGGGACGCTGGGCGAACTGAATCACGTAGCCGAGTCTGATGGTCCGCAGGAGCCACCGAGACGGATTGGGGAGCGCTAGCCAGGCTCAGAGAGACCGTGCCAGTGGGACCAGCGGGGCCACCGACGTACCCGCGGATGGGCAGCGAGGTGGAACACAGGGACCCGCCCTGGGGCCTGTGACGGCCTGGCCTGTGACGGCAGGGAGCGTGGTCTGGGTGTGTGGTGTAACACTCACCTGATTCCTCCTCGTGCGGGAGGAAACACAGGAACCCGGCTTGAGGCTTGTGACAACCCGGCGTTTGATGACTTGAAGCGGGGACTCGAGTGCTACCGCCCTTACCTGGTTCCACAAATGGGCAGGAGGGGTACTCTTGGGCAACCACCCGCTGCCTGGCGAGAGAGGAGGAGGGAAGTGACCCCGTGATGCACGGTTCACCACTCTTCTCCTCTTGAGACCCAGAGATTGAGGAAATCGCTCTTTTACAGATGTTTTGGGTACCGCTGGCTGCTGGGACGTTGGCGGAACAAAAGCAAAACGAAACCAAAGATTCTCCACCCGGCCCTCTTCCGGGGGAGGGAGTGGTGCGGTCACCATCTCCCGATGAGCAGTCTCCTCCATCTCTGGGTCGCCTGTCTCAGGGCCTCTTGCACTTGCCGCCAGGTTTGGTGGGGGCCTGAACGGGCTGAGCGTCCTGCCTGCGACCGGCTCAACGACACTCCCTGGTGGAAGGCTGCTGCGCGGGAGCGAGGGCGGCCGCAGGGGGGTGCCCACGGCGACGAGCAGGCTGAGGGGCTGCAGCCGGGGTGGAAGCAGCAGGTTTCCTCCGGCACATGATGTGTTTGATCATTGTCTCTATGTTTTGGGTCAAAAAATGAAACAATAAAATAACACAGATTAAATCAAATAACTTGTGCACGTTCAAATTCCCTGCTGCTGTAATGTTAGTAGTTTTATTCAAATGCTAAGCATTTAGCCCTATGTTTTATATTGTTTATCAACAGTATACATTTTTATATTGTTTAGATCAACTAGCCGAGTAGACAGCTATGAATGTTTATAAGCAAATATTTTTAGTTGATGCTAACTGTCTAGCTAACAAGCTTGCTGGTGCTATGTTGAGGAAATTTTTAGATAGAAAGTCCAAATAGTTTTATTCAACCACCTAGATAGATTACATCTGAGGGGAAAAGAAAGGATGTGATGTTCAGAACATGGTAACTACAGTATTATAAAAGTGGGAAGTGATGCCCTCTGGGTGCATTTGGCCAAGGGTGTTTTTACACCACAGACAAGGTTTGAGAAGAAAAACTAAATCATGAAAATATAATTATATTTTCCTTAAAATGTTCTTCCTAACTTCAGGCCTTATTCTCGCGTCATATGTGATATTCTGCAAAACATCAATCTTTAAAACACTTTTTTCTTACTTAAAATTAGATGGTCAAATCTGTTTTCTCTCAGGTACATTACAATGTAAGCTTCACAGTGAACATTACTACATCACTCTCGTCAATGTAGACCATATCAACAACAAAATATATATCTTGACTCCATGTAGTGGTTATTTTGGGAAAATCCCAGGTATTTTGAGCAGTAGGTTTATAAAAATATGCGCTAATATAAAATTAAATCAAGTAGTTTATATAAAATTGCAAAATAAATCGAAAAAAAATTGAGTAATTTTGTACTTTCACTCGAGTAAAATTTATAAAGCAGTACCTTTACTTTTACTGGAGTAATATTTTATAATACGTATCTGTACTTTTACTCAAGTACTTGATATGTGTACTTCGTCCACCACAGCTGATAATCAATTTAAAAAAAGTTTTTATATGTCAATTCACATCCATCTTTTGTAAAATCCCTTTAATTAACTAAAGCCTCAATCACATCATCATCCAGGAAGTGACATCATTTTGGAGGGAAAACGGCAGCACAAACATCATTAGTAAGCTCTGATGAATTCTGGGTGGTTTTGTGGCGTTAGTGGTTTTGTGTCTCTCTGCATTTGTGCTTTTTTGTCCAAATTGCGCAAATCAGTTTGATAATATAAATATATCTTAAAAAAAAGTTGAAAATATAAAAAAGAACTTCAAGCTGAGTTTCAGTGCTTCACTGCAACAGCATTAACTCTACCAACATCCCGTTTGTGTAAATAATCAAGTATTAATGAATAAGGTTTTCTGACAAATATATGTTTTAAAATTTCATTGAAATGCTTAAATCTGCAACTCAAGCCGATTCCAAGTTGGCAATGTACTGAAAACACAATCATCTACAAACATCTCAGTATCATGAAGCCCAGGAGCGCAGGAGAAATGACTATCATATGCAGCGGATAACTGGAGACGTTTCCTGAGGTCATCTGAATGCTGGAGAGCTCATCCATTGACCAGACGCACAAAATATCACATTTTCTCCAATCACCCGAGGCCAGGTTCTGCATTACAGCACCAGAAACGGCCTGCTCCTCTCTCATCTGTGGCTCTCGCTCCCTGTGTGTTTAAGGCAAGGTGACAGAGCCACGCACAAGAAAAATCCCGTAATTTCCAGAAGAGCCGGAGGTGGCCGGATCCGGACGGTGGGCGTTTCTCCCAAGGAGTAATAGAGATGAACTCTGACAATCCCTCCACCCCTACAGCGGCCTGCGCCCAAGATTACAATATTTCTTCTGAAAGCTCTTTTACCGAAGAGCGCAGACGCAGCACTGCAAAGGAGGATCTGTCTCCTGTTATTAAACACGCCACACACGGCCGGTCACAGATACCTCTGTAATATGGGTCACAAATACATGCGTCTCCGCCGGCCGCTCCATGGGCTGGCGCCTATGTCAGGGCTGTTCCGGGGTCACGGATTGGCTGGCAGGCTTGGACATGTGACAGCACTGAAACTGTCTAACTGGATACAGAGAGACAGACTGAGTTAATCTGGCCACCTGAGGAGAGTGAGACAGAGTCCAGACCCAGATCAGAAATATTACTGTTAATAATACAAAGTTACAAAAGGTTCTAAATCAATCTGATATAATCACACACTGTAAAAAAAAATGACCATGAATTTAACGGTAAAAGACTGTAAAAATGCTACAGTAAAAACTTGATAAATGGTTAACGACTTAACGGTAAGTCCCCTTACTATATTTTTTGAAAAACTGTATTGGGCATTACATGTAATTTTACGGTAGTATAACGTTTTTGGAAACGAAGGTAAATTGTCATTCCCAGAATTCCCTGCATTACATTTCAAATTTGATGCATTTTTGTTGAAATAATTATTTCTTCTTATTTATTTATTTTCCTTATCAGTTGTGTACATAAGAGTTGTATGTTACATGTAATGTTGTTAAATGAATGTTTATTGCATTATTTCAGTTTCATGTGGGTTACCATGATAGTGTTTAGTGTTCATGTGAATGACACTGTGCACCTTCTATATTAGAATCAGAATCAGAATTAGCTTTATTGCCAGGTATATTTGCACATACAGGGAATTTGTTTTAGTGACAGTAGTTCCACAGTGAGACAGAATGACAGTGGTTATAAGTGGTTAGTGGTTATAAGTATATTACAAAGGTACAAAAATGTCAGTACTTCAATAGGTTCGTATGTTAACAGCATATCAGTTAATAAAATTACAGTATTTTACTGTAAATTTTAGTTACAGTTTTTTTACCATAAATTTTACAGATTTAATTATTTTTTTTTTACAATGCATCAGTACTTATATGGCACAGCTGATTGGTTACTTTTCAGATCAGCAGCCAATGAGCTCGCTGCTCAACATCCAAATACTCGGCTTGTGCTTGCTGTAGCAGTTGCAGCCCTCCACCTTCCCCAGCTCCACCTGTATAGATCTGCTACGGGGTGATTTCATGTATGTTATATGCAGAGCTGGGTAGTAACTGATTACATATGGATTACGTAATCATATTCTAAAAAAATAAGTAGTTGTAATTTGATTAAATTGCATTTTAAAATACTTGTAATCGGACTAAAGTTCCTTTTTTGTTGATTACATGATTACATATTATCCTCTCAATATCAATAAATTATTAATAATTTATTGATTCTTGCTAATTCTTGTTTTTCATCTTTTAATTTTTTGTTTTTTAAATGTGTTATTTCTTATTTACATGTAATGCAGGGATATATTCCCCAACTTTTTTGGGGAATATATATAATATATTTAATTAGAGTACTTAAAGTGTTTTATTTTAATTGATGTTATTTTACTATGATTTATTTTAATTTAAAATTTGTATGATTTAATTAATTATTTGCTTTTCATTAAACTCACAAACACTCAGTTTCATTGTGAACTTGAGTTTGGGAAGCCTTGATGATGTAATGTACTCCAGAGACGCCAAGTGTTTCTATGTGTCTCGTTCTCTCTAAAATACACAGTATTAAAGATGAACAGCGATGTGGTTTTATGAGCGCTGCAGTTTTGACATTCATGAGCTTCAAACCAAAATCTTTATCTGTCTATATTAAAACAGCATCAATTTAGAACATTTTATATCATTACATCATAGTTTTGTATCTTTTGGATGAGAACACAAACCAGAAAGACATTTATTCAGACAACAGCCACAGTATAAAGACAGTAGATTTAAACTGAAAGATCGAATTGTGTTGAGTAGGTTACATAAATGTCAGTTCTGGGCGTGTTGGGTATTTGAAACATTCATATGTATTTTTAATAAATTAATTAGAACTTCTGTAGCATTTTTTTTCTTCATTTAGTATTTTATGTTTCTTAACTCAATTAATTTAGCTGTAAAGCCAATAATATGTTGTTTAGTTTAACAGCTTACCCATATTACAACATTATGCAGCGCTGTACATTTGCATTTATGCATTTATGCAAAGCAGTTTACAAAAGAACAAAGCGATTCTTTAAAGAATTGTAGAGGTTTAAGGTTTTGTGTCTGTACAGAAAGTGACACAGCACTGGAGTATAATAGGTGACAACTAGCCCCGCTCTCCTCTAATATGAGCTAGTAAATCGGTCCTACAGGTTGACCTACAAACACCAGAAAATACATGAATGCAGATTTCTGCTAGAATAAAGTAGATGATTTGACACGAGTAGATCTACTGATAGATGGATGATTCCAGAAGATCTGAAATATGAACATGAATCATGTTGAAGATCTCAGAACTTAAGCAGTGATTTGATGGTGCTGTTCTGACCCCTGCTGGACACTCACTGCACTGCACATTCACCATCACTCTGGTGTGGAGGTATTTTTAGGTACCTTTGATCAGTGTTTGTGTGTGTGAGCTCAAGGTCACGGCTGGTTTTATTTCCAGCATGTCTGTCTTTTGATCTCTTGTCTCAGGATGACAAGGTAAAACACACAGCAAATGCACTCATCAAACACAGCAGACACATGTAGCAGGAAATAAACATAAGCCCTCCAGTGACACACACACACACACCTTCTGCTCAGCAGGCGTTTGAGCTCCGGATGTTTCTTGCGATCGGTCAATCTGAAGTGGCTTGGAGCGAAACACACGGGCAGATAATAATAGTTTGAGATGTTTCGATGTCGGTGTCAACAATCTGTCAGACTGTCAGACACCTGGTTATGACCCCCATCACATCACATGACCATCACAGCGGCAGCTTCAGGACAACTCCAACACTGAGAAAACACTCAACCACACAAACCTGAGTTAGCTCATTTGTTCAAATAAGAATATTTTCCACACAACAACAGTTCATAATAACCACAGCTGTCCCAAAAACATCACAACAGCATGAACGCATACCTAGTGCACTATATATATCCCAAATCCTATTAAGCTGTGATGCTCTGTGTGAGAAACAAAACCAAATGGAAGTCATTCACTGAAAATCTATCCCCTTTTGAGCCCAAAGTATCCATCTTTATTTTAATTTCTTGCAATTGTGCAAAAATTTCAATTCATTAGCTGCTAGGCCCAAAAGTAAACAATAAAAAGATAAAATAAAATAAAAAAGTGCAGTAAACAATAAAGCTATTTGACCTTCAAACCAGTGTGTTTGTGATTCTGACATTAAAGGGGGGAGGGGGGGGGGGGGTAAAAAAACATTTTGCAATATCAACCAGCATAACGGACTGTTTTTGTACAGCTAAAATAACTGGAAGGGAATGACACAGAAGTCTCACACATTCAATTCACTTACTGATTTTAATTAGGCTACCTTAAAAAGGCTACCTTCTAGAGAGAAACTTTCAGGTGTGGAGCACTTGTGTTTTCTAAACGCTGATTCATTTGAACCAATTTCTTCACAAAATGATTCGCTATTTCGTAGCGTTCGAAACGCCCTGCTGGTGGTCAAACCTTTTACAAACCAATTGTAAATATTTTATTGAAAGTGTGATCTATTAAATGCAATTAATTAATCATCAAATACTATTAAGTATGAAGTGTAATTTTATTACAATTAATCAAATATCACATATTATACAAACACTTAATACTTAATATTATTCAAAATTTGTGCTTTATTGTTTTTTTTGTTTTTTTTTATGAAGGCCTTTGCTAAACAGGCCAATAAGAGACTATGAAATACTACTATTCCTTTTAATTATACTGTGTTATTAAAATACAAAAGGGTGTTTTTGCAGTGATGCCATAGAAGAACCTTTTGGTTCCCCAAAGAACCTTTCAGTGAACAGTTCCTAAAAGAACCATGTTGAAGAACAGTTTAGAAACCTAAAGAACCTTTTTCGACTATAAAGAACCTTTTCTGCATTTGAAAGGTTCCACGGCTGTCTTCATAGAACCATTGATGCCAATAAAGAACCTTTATTTTTAAGAGTGTAGACACTGGTTCAATGGTTGACTGCAGATCGCCTCCTAGTGGCTCTCTGGAGCTGGACAGTCAAGTACAAAAATCTTCATGAAGATTCTTCTAAACTTCCATCTTAGGGTTTGAAATAACATGAGTGTAAATAATGAGCGTATTTTAATTCCTATGAAGCAGATCAGGCTTGTGGCGGCAGACAGCAGGTCATTCTGCTCTAACGACTCAACAACAACAAATAACACACAGAGAGATCGGTCTCCTGTCCCCTCTCATCTCGCCGGCACAGGGTTTTAATTACCCAGAGTCCCATGCGGCAGAGCGACGCTCTCTTGGGTCAGTGCGGCCCACCCTCATCATTAATTACTGCTGACCTCGTCACGCTGACCGCAGACGCGTGTCATTAGCCAGGGAGCAACATATGAAACATTAAACATGCTCGGCGACGCCACAATCCAAACATTTCATTTGTTCTCAATTATTCATTTATTTGATGGTTCAGAAGAGTCGTTAATATGGAAATCAGCTCACATGCTAACGAGCTCTTGCTATCTGATTTGGGACACATCACTGGAGCACATTAACAGATCACTGCACTGTTTCTTTCTTTCTTTTTCTTTCTATCTTTCTTTGTCTACAAAGCTCAGAACTATTCAGATATAAACATTAAAATCCACATAAAACAACATTCACACTCCGTTTTACTTAATGTGACGTATTTCTGAGTGACTGGTGGTGATTTGATCGCCATGTGTTCCAATACGAATGTCTTTTTGTCAAAATATCATGATTTGTTATTATATTCAAATTCAAATTCAAATTCATATTTTAGGCCTTATTACATGTAACCAGTTAACCAATGTTAGATTACAGTATGAACCTGCATACAGTGGGGAAAAAAAATATTCGATTTTGTATGTTTGCCCACTGACAAAGAAACGATCAGTCTACAATTTTAATGGTAGGGTTTGAACAGTGAGAGAAAGAATATCAACAAAAAATCCAGAAAAATGCATTTAAAAAAAGTTATAAATTGATTTGCATTTTAATGAGTCAAATAAATATTTGACCCCTTGGCAAAACATGATTAGTATTTGGTGGCAAAACCCTTGTTGGCAATCACAGAGGTCAGACGTTTCTTGTAGTTGGCCACCAGGTTTGCACACATCACAGGAGGGATTTTGTCCCACTCCTCTTTGCAGATCCTCTCCAAGTCATTAACTTCAGCTCCCTCCACAGATTATCTATGGGATGAAGGTCTGGAGACTGGCTAGGCCACTCCAGGACCTTAATGTGCTTCTTCTTGAGCCACTCCTTTGTTGCCTTGGCCGTGTGTTTTGGGTCATTGTCATGCTGGAATACCCATCCACGACCCATTTTCAATGCCCTGGCCCTGACAGTACATGGCCCCGTCCATCATCCCTTTGATGTGGTGCAGTTGTCCTGTCCCCTTAGCAGAAAAACACCCCCAAAGCATTATGTTTCCACCTCCATGTTTGACAGTGGGGATGGTGTTCTTGGGGTCATAGGCAGCATTCCTGCTCCTCCAAACACAATGAGTTGAGTTGATACCAAAGAGCTAGATTTTGGTCTCATATGACCTCAACACTTTCACCCAGTTCTCCTCTGAATCATTGGCAAACTTCAGATGGACCTGTACATGTGCTTTCTTGAGCACGGGGACCTTGCGAGCGCTGCAGGATTTCAGTCCTTCATGGCGTAGTGTGTTACCAATTGTTTTCTTCAATTGTAGTTCTGGACTGATTCCTCACCGTTCTCATGATCATTGAAACTCAACTAGGTGAGATCTTGCATGGAGCCCCAGTCTGACAGAGATTGACAGTTATTTTGTGTTTCTTCCATTTGCGAATAATCACACCAACTGTTGTCACCTTCTCACCAAGCTGCTTGGTGATGGTCTTGTAGCCCATTCCAGCCTTGTGTAGGTCTACAATCTTGACCTTCACATCCTTGGACAGCTCTGTGGTCTTGGCCATGGTGGAGAGTTTGGAATCTGATAGATTGATTGCTTCTGTGGACAGGTGTCTTTTATACAGGTAACAAACTGAGACTCCCTTTAAGAGAGTGCTCCTAATCGCAGCTCCTTACTTGTGTAAAAGACACCTGGGAGCCAGAAATCTTGCTGACTGATAGGAGATCAAATACTTATTTCAACAAACCTAACCCTAACCCTAACTCATCAAAATACAAATCAATTTATAACTTTTCTGAAATGTGTTTTTCTGGATTTTTGTTGTTATTTTGTCTCTCACTGTTCAAATAAACCTATAATTTAAATTATAGACAGATCACTTCTTTGTCAGTGGGCAAACATACAAAATCAGCAGGGGATCAAAGTATTTTTTCCCAGCTGTAAAAAAAAAAAAAAAAAAACACAAAAAAAAAAAAAAACAGCTGCATTACCTACAACCACATCCTAAATCACAGACAAAAATAGCTATTTGACTGTGGGTTAACCTTAACATTAACTAATAACCTGTGCGGCCTAGATTACATGAGCCTAAACTTAATTAATGTTAAAATTGTAAAAGTTAATTCTCTCTGGACTTACATACAGTACAGTTCAAAAGTTTGGGGTCAGTAAGATTTTAGTTTTTAAAAATTAATTTTTATTCATCAAGGATGCATCAAATTGACTGAAATTGCCATTAATAACATTTATAATGTTACAAAAGATTTATATTTCAAATAAATGCTGTTCTTTTAAACTTTCTATTAACCTGTGAATCCTGAAAGATAAAATGTATCACAGTTTCCACAAAGTTTCACAATATTGTGCAGCACAACTGTTTTGAACATTGATAATAATCAGAAATGTTTCTTGAGCAGCAAATCAGTATATTATTATGATTTCTGAAGATCATGTGACACTGAAGACTGGAGTAAAGATGCTGGAAATTCAGCTGTGCATCACAGAAATCAATTACATTTTAACACATATTCACATAGAGAATATTCACATATTTTAAAAAAATATATTTTTTTTTTACTGTATTTTTGATCTAATAAATGCAGCCTTGGTGAGCAGAAGAGACTTCTTTCAAAAGCATAAAAAAATGCTTTTGAAACATACAATGTATTTTTGGCTATTGCTACAAATATACGCCAGCGACTTAAGAATGGTTTTGTGGTCCAGGGTCACATTTACTAACATAGGCTACACAAAATGTGCTTTAACGCATTTAAATCCTGTATTGAGCAGAATTTGTCTGACAGC
Source organism: Barbus barbus (assembly GCF_936440315.1). NCBI lineage: Eukaryota > Metazoa > Chordata > Actinopteri > Cypriniformes > Cyprinidae > Barbus > Barbus barbus. Next base: position 753,089 of record NC_136753.1, on the reverse strand, counting down.
AGATATCCTGGATGCAGACGGAGGAGGCTGCTCGTTACTCTAAAGAAGGTTAATCCATTTAACTCCTGCGTATTGATATGCCAATTACATCTAATTGAAGAGGAGGCATCAGTCAAGGTAATAGTGCAGAAAGAGTGTCGGTGCGCATCGGGCCACGGGAACACGTGTAAGATCGTCTCTCGTAATTGGGTTAGAGCGACTCGGGCAAACGCACTGAGGTGTGCGAACTCCAGACCAGACACATTCGTCAACAGCGCATCCCATAATGCACCTCACCTCCCCATGCTGGGTCTCGCCTGAGCGTGTCCGAACATGATAAAAGCAAACGGGGAAGAGGACGGGACAGGACGGGATGGGCTTGTATGAATATTTAGTCTGCCGTATTCTGTCTGGAAGCAGCTGGATGAAGCGCAAACAAGCCTGGGAGTGATTTGTAGAGTCTGTTCCAAATCCTTCTGCTTTTAGTATTATTGAGATACTATTATAGTTTTTATTAATAGTTTGATTTAGTTTTTAGTTATATATTTTCCCTTTTGATTTGGTTTTGTCATTTTTATTTATTTTGTTTTAATATGTATATACTGTATAGAATTTATTAATTTTTTATTTCTGTTTTAGTTATTTTAGTACATCAAGTTAAACTAGATAAAAAAGTTTGTCGAGACAAACTTTAAGTTGACTTGAGAAAGCCGGACCAGACAGTTTAAAAGAGTTGGGATACTACTGTAGGGTTTTTTTATATTTATTTAAAATTATAAAAATTTTAAATTATATTTAGATTTATTTTTAGATTTTATTTTTTTATTTTCCATTTTTATTTCATTTTAGTTAAGGTTTTATTAATTGTGTTGTTTTTAAATAGTTTTTGACCTTTTTTTTAATAACAATAATATTTTTTGATACATTTGACATTAATATGTCTGTCAGTCCTCTGTCGTGTGTGTCTTGTGTTCCAGCCTCTTGTTTCCATATTTGGTTTGTTTCCTGTTCTCGTTTAGTGTCATTATTAGTTAATTCTTGTCCAGCTGTGTTTGTCTTATTATCTATGATTATATTGTGTATTTAAGTTCCTGTCTGTTGAGGTAGTGTTTGTCTGGTCTACTCGTTACTCCCCAGTGTTCCTGTCTGTGTCTACCTTGCCTTGTCTTGTCTTGCACTGCCTTGTTTGGAGTCATTAAAGACTGTTATTTGAGTTTACATCCCCGTCTCTTGTTCCTTTGTGCACCATGACAGAAGTCCAGACCTATAAGCGGTGCCCCTTCACCGTTTTGTTTTGTTCTTTTTTTTTAAATGTTTTTATTTGTTCCTGTTTTTGTACCCCACAGCATGGAAGTCGCCGCTCGTCCTTCCGCCCTAGCCCGTGACAAAGCGTGGGAGTTCGGCGGGATGTTAAATGCAGTTTGCGGGAGATTGCCGTCGCCGTCTGTGGCTCACCCAAGCCCGCCGTTTGCCTGAGATCGACGCTGCCGTCCACGGCTCCATCAAGCCCACCGTTCGCAGGAAAGCACCGCTGCCATCTGTTGCTCACCCAAGCCCGCTGTTGACTCAAGCCCATTGGCCGTCGCTGACTCCAGCAAGTCCCGTGGATACAGTCCACTTCACGGCCAGGAGTGCTGTTCCATGTTCCCAGGAGTCATGGTTTTTAAGTCTTCTTGTGCCATACTAACATTTTAATCATACCTTGTCATGTCGGTCTTGTCCACGGAGACTCATCGGGGACAGGCAGCTCCTCTTGTAGTGGCTACGGAGTCCATTCGCAGCCACCTGCCCCTCCTGTCGCTGAAGTGGAGGCGGTTGCTGAGGGACCCTGGGAGGGCCCGGCTGGAGTGGCCGGGCCAAGTGCACCAAGGCCATGGCCGCAAGGACCATCTGCCATGGCTTCCTGAGCTCCCTGCACCGCCATGGCCGATCTGTCTGTTCCGCTCTGGAGGTCCCTGTCCGTGTGTTACATGCATAATATGGAGTTATGCATAGAAATCATTAGTTGCTCATAAGTCCTTTTAAGATAATTTTTGGTGCATATGGAAAAGACAGTCTCTGAAGTTTTGTGTAGAGTAAAAAGACATGTTCTGTAGACAAAGGAATTTCAGTCTGGTCTGTGTCTTCTATGTGTGGGGGAAATGTCAATCTAAGGAAGCTCGTGATTTCTATCGTGTAACACATGTGATGGCCATCTCTTTGACCATCAGTCTTGGTTACTTGCCCCTAAATTTGACTCCTTCCTGAGTTGGAATTATCAATAAGTGTTCCTTTTGTTTCACTGTTGCAAGCTGCTCACTGACAGAGTTGGTTGGTTTGCTTCCTTCAGACTAGTGGGAGCTAGGGATCTGATTTACAACATCCTGTTGCCTTGGGGCCTCTTTGGAATTTCAGCTCCTCATGTTTCAATGTTCTGATCGAATCTTAAATTTGTCTGATTCGGTCTCTGATATTCTACAATGTCTGTCACGAATCTGGTCTATGAACTTCCGTTTACTCACCAACAGAGGTCACTCCTCCATCACATTGACCTTCACACCACACAGACTGTTACATATTACCCTGGACTGCATTTCCCATCATTCATTGCACTAAGTACACACAGCTGTCTCAATCACACGCTCACACCTGAGAACCATCTCACAATCACACACCCTTTATAAACCATGGACTTGTTTTCAAAGATCATCGTGTATTGTTATGTGTATAGCACTCCCCTAGTGTTAGCTGCCTTACCGAACCATTCTATGTTTTCTGTTAAGTTCCTGTATGGTTCTGTGTTTATTACTCTCCTAGTTTTAGCTGCGATATGGAACCTGTTTCTTGTTTTCTAGTCTGTGTTTCCTGGATTTACCCTTGTCTCACCGTTCGGACTCTGTTTGTACATTATCTGGACTATCGCTCATGTTCCTGGATTACCCCTGTTGTCAAACCCTCTGGATTATGCTCGCCGATCAAAGACCCACGCTTGCCCTTTGGATTATTCTTGTATCTTGTCTGTGCCATACCTGTTTGCCGATGTTTTTTGACCACGTCTTCGTTTAATAAAGCTTGCAAATGGATCTGCACGTCTCACGTCTCATTCGCTCCGTTACAATGTCCATTGTTTTTATGGGGGGAGCTTTATTTCAGTTTTATTTTATAATATTTTGGATGTATAATATTTTTCAGTATTTGTGAACATGAATGATCTGTACTGTTTTTTGGCAGCTGTTGTACAATATTATTTCATGGCGTGAGGTCGAAAGTAATTGCAACACTAGTTAAGATGCAAATAAATTGTGCGACTGAATTGAACATTGTAAAGGCATGCATTACAAATGTGGTTGTGTTTCAGTTAATTTTGGAAAGTTGTAAAGAGTGCAGCAGATTCAGTGTGAAGTCAGACTTGCAGCTCATGCTGAAGTCCAGTTATGACTAAATGCAGATGAATGTTATCATGCAAACTTGGCGGCATCTGGAGAGACAGACACGATTAATGGACTTCAGATAAAATGCATCAATGAGTCAAAAGCTCCTGCATTACAAGACAATAAAACCTGTTCAGCAAACATTTGCAGAGACAGTTGTGTGTAAAACACGGTAAATGATCTTCTAAATGATCTTCATACACATTCTAAACAAATACTAGCATTGCATCACAGAAACCATCCTCAGTTTGACGAGTTTCTCTTCTTAAGTCTTTGTGGAAGACTGGAGATTTCCTGTGAAGAGCAGAGCAGCAGGCTGAGTAACGAATTAAAGTTAATCAGGATTCATTCAGAGAGTGAAAAGAGACTCAAATAAAGTGTTCAAGTCATCTCAGGGACTCTCAGGTTTAATGAATCTTCTAAACACACTCTGAAGGACAAACGCCCCTCAACAAACAGGACACGTTTTCCCACGAGGGGCTCAGTTTAAGGTTTAATGAATAACTCAATCCAGTGCAAAGTACGAATGACTGTTTCACGGTTCTCATATCAAAAGACGCTTTGATGAAAGTTTAACACTAAGTTCATAGTTTTACTGCACTGAACACATTCCTACTACTTTTGAACCAGATAAAATATCACTACACTGTCAACATAAAAAAAAGTAATAAAAAAAAATACTAATTTAATATTTAAAACGTTGGAAAATTCAAACTGAATATCTATTTGTTATACTTTAATGATGTAATGCCTAACTTCAATTTATTTTTTTATTTTGACATATTTATGTTTATTTCTACAAAATATTATAGATTTTGTTTTCCGGCTAATTATTGGTTATCGGCCATAACACAAAAGTAATGATTGGCTTATCTGAATCAGACTGAATTTGAGTAATAATTGAATACGTTTTTAGTTTTACATTTTCCTTTTTAATTTTAAAGTTTTAATAATTTTATTGTGTTAGTCATTTTAATTTTGCATTGTTTTATTGTTCCTGATATTGTTTCTATATTTGTAATATTTCTAATTTTTATGTTTGTATTTGTTCATTTTTAGTTTCAGATTTAGTTATCAAGTTAAACTAAATTAAAACAAGTATTGCAGAATCATTAAGATACTATTGCAGTTTTGAATTACTTTGAATATTTTTTATATCAGTAAATAGTAACCCATTTGAACAGAATTATTTGTTTGATGAACAAAGACTAATTTCAACATGCATGTTAAGTCTACTTTTTAACTGGTCCAAACAAACTCTTGTTATAAAATATATAACAGTAATTCAGAATTTTTGACACAAAATTCTTTGAACTCCCGCTGATGTGAAGAAAAAACATTTATTAGCTATTTTGCAAATAACTGCATATAAATGTGATTTGTCTGTAATGGACACTGATGCCCTCGTCATGTTAACGAGCAGCTTCACAGAGCAACAGTGGCTAATAAAAACATTTCAGACTTCATGTGGCACCAGTCGTCAGTGTTGGGCTCCGCTGGTGTTCAGTGCTGATCCCAGAGCAGTGATAAAGCGGTGAACATCAGTGAAGGAGTTGTAGAGCGGCACCGGTGCGACACGCAGCACGTTGGGCTCTCTCATGTCACACTGAAACAGCAGACACACAACACACACTTACACACACACAGCCTCGACAGGTCTATGGAATCACATCTCTAAAAGGCAGTTTTGATTGTTTAATGGGCAGATCTCATGATAATGGTGTGAGTTTAAGGAATAGTTCACCCAGAATCATCATTCTGTCATCATTTACTCACCATCACGTCATTTCAAACTCATAAGACATTGTTGAGAGACACAAGTCCCTCACAACTAAAACTTTCAAGATCCAGAAATGTAATAAAAGCATCATAAAACAAATCCATATGAGGAACAGATCGAATCAAATTTTTGAAAATTTGAAATCAATAATTTTGACCCATACAATGTATTTTTGGCTATTGCTATAAATATACCCCAGCGCCTTAAGACTGGTTTTGTGGTCCAGGGTCACATATACATTAATAGAGTAAGTACACATATGCATGATGGGTGAGAACCAATCAGTATGTAGTACGATGGTAGTCGGTATGTTGTATGTGCGTGAGAATCCATATGTGATCAACACAACACTTGTCTCTACACAAGACTTGGATTAAACCGCTCAGTTCTGATGGATTAGTTTTATGAGACCTTTATGACCTTTTTGGATCTTCAAAGTTTTGGTTACCTGGACTTTCAATGGATTTATTAAAAGTATCTAATTTGTGTTTCAAAGATGAATGAAAGTCATAGTGGTTTGGAACGACATGAGGGAGAATAAAGGTCTTTGCACTCTGTGTCTGAAATTTTTGCATGTTAAAAAATAAACATGCAAGATTTTCTGCGTTTTTCGCATCCATAGCAAGCATTTTGACACACTGTGCAAGGTTTCTGTGCGTGACGATGATGAATATGAAAAAACATGAGAAAATTTTGGATGCAGTGTGCTATACTTTAAATGACAACAGAATGTTCACAAAAATAAAACGGTACATACGGCGACTCCTCTCTTCTCCAGCTCCTGAAACACGGCTCTGATTGGACAAGAGAAGCACAGAGACAGCTGACAGCCTCTCTGCTCGGGGTCAGAGGGTGTGATGATGTGAACCCAGGGTTTGTTGGGGTCTGATGGGTCTTTGCTGTAGTAATGTTTGATCAGATACTCCAGATACCCCGTCAGCAGCACAGACTTCCTCCTCAGATCCTTCATACTCGTCCGGTTAAAAATCTGGACACCAGAAACTCAGTGCGTCAACACAGAAAAAAGAATGAGACAATATATTCACCTATATAAATTAAGATTCAAAATTTAAAGCTGCAGTCCGTAACTTTGTCGCCATCTCTGTTTGAAACCTGCAATTGCAGTTATTTGAGCAATTATCTTCTTTACGTGGGTTGTGCTCCGGCTCGGCTCCAGCGCGGATGGATCTAATGTTTTGAGGAGTATGTGTGGCTGTCAGTCACCGCACCGGTGTGGATATTCACTGTACTTCGGGAATAACAGATTGTACGTCTTGGAAGTATGAAGCAAATAATTATTTTCACCGGATGTTGTTATTATTATTATTATTATACTTTCTTTTCAAATGATTAATGTTAATAACACCAGCATGTGTATATAGTGTGTATTAGCATGTAGATTTCAATACACTCTAATCTCTAATCGTCATACCATTCGAATTTTATATAAAGAAATTATTTTAACCCAAAAAGCTAATTATTCTTCATTAGAACTGGTTTTCTTTAAAATACAAATCTTGTGTAATCCCACGTAGGCTATCTGTAATCAGATGCACATTTAAAACTGGAATATAATTTAATTTCAGTCACATGTGTTTCATAAACACATAATCCTTTCTGGATTACAATCCTGCATCAAAACGATAGGTTTAATTATTTTAGCTGCTGTGAGAAAAGGCTATAAACGATCCGCTACCTGCAGCATCCTCACATGCGATATAGCTACTAACCGGGATGCCTTTTTTATGTTTACAGACATAAAGTAATGATGCGGCAGTATGCTCCAATTTCCCGCAAATTCCTACCAGTGCCACTCGAATTATAAAACATCATTATAAGTTTAGCATTGTGAACCAGGCTAAAGTAAGGCGATAGTTTTGAACACTGGCTGGTTATGTACTTGCTCAAATTTATTTTGGAGCATTTTTAACCAAAAAAAGTTACAGACTGCAGCTTTAAAATTCAATATGTTAGTATGTTGCACGATGGTTGTTAGTATGTTGTACGAAGGTTTTCAGTATGTTGTACAAAGGTTGTCGGTATGTTGTAAGAAGGTTGATAATATGTTGTATAATGGTTGTCAGTGCATTGTCAGTATGTTGTATGATGGTTGTCAGTAAGTTATTGTCAGTAAGTCGATAGTTGTCGGTATGTCATTAGATGGTTTTCAGTGTGTTGTATGATGGTTGTCAGTATGTTTTTATGAGTGCTGTGTGATGTCTGACCTCTAGACTGGCCTGCAGTGGACACACCAGTAAAATGGGCTGATTGGACAGACGGAATCCATTAATACCAGACAGAAGCTCCATTTCTGCAGAAATATTCAAGTCATCCATGAACATTCAAGTATTTCTTTTTTTATATTAGTATGATTTTATTTATTTTTTAAATATTGCAGATATACTGGGACTGATGTCAGCAGAGAGCAGGCTGTGAGCTCCCACAATCCCACAAAACTTACAGCGATCATCATAATGTTTGTGTCAGTGACTGATATTCCAACAGGATTCTCATACCGTTGTTCATGAGGAATCTTGTCTTCAGGTTGTGTCCCCACCAGCCCGTCAGACTGACTCACACACACACACACACACACACACTGCATGAGCGTCTCATGAGCTTTATTTCATCTGTAAGAGTGTGTGTGTGATACTCACGTGGGTTTGACGCTGTGAGCGTGTTTCTCGTGTATATAAGCTCCAGCCAAACCACCGGCCCCTGAGTTCACATACTGAATAAAACACACACTAAATACCACTAACACTGATGCACCATATATTCAACACTAATACAATAAATATAAAACAACAATAAATAAAAATGAATTAATGAATATGACACAACACAGACACTGACCTTATAAGAGCACCAGCACGCAAAATCCACATTCCAGTCGTGAAGTCTCAGTTCTGCGTTTCCTACAGCATGTGCACAGTCAAACCCTACCAAACACCCCTGAACACACACAAATACGCACATGCTGTGTGAAACATTTGAAGATCAGTAATTGTTGTTTTCCTGTTTATTACTGTGTAGCTGCTTTAAAACAATCTGTTCTTTGCATGAAGCGCTATAGAAATTAATGTGACATGACTTGACATTCTGAAACTAGGATTAAGGCATATGTGTGTGTAAAAAAATGCTGGGTTGTTTCAAGCCAACTTTCAGTCAAATATGGACTAACCAAACTTTTGGGTTAAAAATGTAATTAAAAAAAATTACAGGGTTAGTCCATTTCACCCAAATTTGGGTTGAAACAAGTCAGCATTTTTTTTGAGTGCATATGTGAGCCTTTTTTCTAAGCAATAATAATAATAATATGATAATAAAAATGTTAAATTAATAAAAATGACCATTATAGTAGAAGTATTTTTCCAATTTACATTTCCCTATATGCATGTACAAAATCTATTTCAAAAAATAAATTTTTAATATTTTGAGCCACAAACCTTTTTTTTTTTTTTTTTTTTGTCTATTGTGTGGTGATGTTTATTTCTTTGTAAATGTGTCCTTTGCTGCCTATCTTGACCAGGACTTAACCCGGTAGAAGAGATATTGTATCTCAATGGGACCTTCCTGGTTAAATAAATAAATGAAAAACAAACAAAAGCAACTAACCCTGCAAACTTTGCATAAAATTGTTTGAAATATTGTTTATTTTAGTACTCATTTCAGTGATTAAATGAACTACTCATCCTGTGAAGCATCGCTAAGGATGTTGTCAATTCTCAAATGTTATTTACAAGATGAATTACTCTCTTTAAAATGCAATTTCAAAATTTTCAGACATATAGGTACATCTCAAAAAATTTGAATCTTGTGAAAAACTGCATTTTATTTCAAAAAGTGAAACTTTCATATATATTTCAAATATTTCAAAAGTTTTTTTTGTTTTAATTTTGATGATTAGAGCTTACAGCCCATGAAAGTCAAAATCCAGTATCTCAAAATATTAGAATATTTATATTTGAGGTGTATTAAACGACCATCCCTACACTATAAATTCAGGGTATCTCTTGTTCTTTGAAACCACAATAATGGGGAAGACTGCTGACTTGGCAATGGTCCAGAAGACAATCATTGACGCCCTCCACAAAGAGGGTAAGTCACAGAGGGTCATTACTGAAAGCTGTGGCTGTTCACAGAGTGCTGTATCAAAGCATATTAAATACAAAGTTGACTGGAAGGAAGAAATTGGGTAGGAATAGGTGCACAAGCAACAGGGATGACCGCAAGCTTGAGAATACTGTCAAGCAAAGCTGATTCAAACACTTGTGAGAGCTTCAGAAGGAGTGGACTGAAGCTGGAGTCAGTGCATCAAGAGTCTCCACGCTCAGACGTCTTCAGGAAAAGAGCTACCAAGCCACTTCTGAACCAGAGACAACGTCAGAAGCATCTTACCTGGGCTGTGGAGAAAAAGAACTGGACTGTTGCTCAGTGCTCCAAAGTCCTCTTTCAGATAGATATAAATTTTGCATTTAATTTGGAAATCAATATCTGGAGTCTGTAGGAAGACTGGAGAGGCACAGAACCCAAGCTGCTTGAAGTCCAGTGTGAAGTTTCCACAGTCAGAGATGATTTGAGGTGCCGTGACGTCAAATCCAGAGTCAATGCAGCCGTCTACCAGGAGATTTTGTAGCACTTTATGCTTCCATCTGCTGACAAGCTTTATGGAGATGCTGATTTCCTTTTCCAGCAGGACTTTAGCACCTGCACACACTGCCAAAACCACTTCCAAGTGGTTTGCTGACCATGACATAACTGTGCTTGATTGGCCAGCCAACATGCCTGACCTGAAGCCCATATGAAATCTATGGGATATTTTCAAGAGAAAGATGAGAAACAGTCAATCCAACAATCCAGACGAGCTGAAGACTCAATAGTGCCTCAGCAGAGCCACAGACTGATCGCTTCCATGCTGTTCCTCACTGATGCTGGAGTTTGTGCTAAAGGAGCCCCGACCAAGTATTGAGTGCATAAATCCACATACTTTAAAGAACTTGAACTTTTCTACTTTGCAAATCTTTTTTTGATTGATCTTAGGATATATTCTAATATTTTGAGATACTGGATTTTGACTTGCATGAGCTATAAGCTCTAATCATCAAAGTTAAAACAAAAAAACTTTTGAAATATCTTACTTTACATGTAATGATTCTAAAATATATATGAAAGTTTCACTTTTTGAAATAAGTTACAAAAAAATGCAGTTTTTCACGATATTCAAATTTTTTGAGATGTACCTGTACAGATATACAAGTAGTTTGAGAAGATGGAGAGGTCAAACGTCTTATGCATATATTAATCAATTACATCAATCAAAATTAGGGTTGCAAAGGGGCAAATCATTTCCAGTAAATTTCCTGAAACTTTCCAAAAATGTAAAAAAAATTCAGAAAGTTTCCAAAAAAAAAAATCTTGAATTTTTCCATAAACTTATCGGAAATTGTCAACTTAAATGCCACACTAACCCCAATATGAGTGAACAGTCCTTATTGAGACTGTTCATGGTAACAGCAACTACTGATTGGTGGGTCTCTTTTTTGGCATTATTGATTAGTTATTATTATCATTATTATTATTATTTTTATTGAAGTTGAAATCACGCTCATATGCATCTCGACAGAAGCAAATACAGTAGTCAACATTAGAAGTGTATAAAAAAAAAGTTAGTCCTAAAACAAGAACGCATTTTGGTTTTAGGATTAAGGACAACTTTAAAGAAAGTTTTTGATCCACTTCAAATGTTGACCACTGTATCATCACTTAATCTCTGATGACATTTCATTGGCATGTAAAGTGAGTGATCGTTTGACCTTGGAGTGTCCAGCTCTAGTAATGGCCTCCATGTCGAACAGCTGACCGGTGTAATACTGAACGCCGCTGAGCATGACCAGAGCGATGGCGTCACCCTCCCGCTCGATGACCGACACCATGTCCTCCGTCCTGATGGTGTCTTCACCCTGAAACAGCCAATCAACACGCTCACAGAGCACTTCCTGTCTGTGTGATGTCATACTGAGAGGAAGTGATGTCATTACCTGTCTGGGTTTAATGATCAGCATGCTGTCGGTCACATCCAGTCCTCTCAGCTGGATCTGAGATTCAATGGCGTACTGCACATTCACACAAACACAGCCATGTTTTTAATGCAAACCTATGTTCACAATAACGTTAACATTAGTTTAGGGGTACATACGTGATCTGATGGAAAGGCTTTATCTTCTAGAAGGATCTTATAGCGTTTTGGAGTCGGTTTGTAGAAGGAAAGCTGAGAGGATAAAAAAAGAAGAATATTTTAAAAATCAGTGTGCAGAGAACAATTTTGCAAATGTTTTTGTGATTGTTTTTACCATCAGAAGATGCAGATTGACTGTCAGTCCATTCATCAGAGCCACTTCCTCAGGTTTAGCACCTATTTAAAGATTCAAACACAAATACACACGTCAATAAAAGCAGTCTGGCTAAATCAGGATCTCTGGGATTAAATGTGGGGGTAAAGTCCTCTCTTTACCCTGTTTACCTTAGATGAACCTCCCACATGCTATCTACAGACAGACGTATGGCTTCTCTCTGTGTTTGCATCCCATAGAGATATACAAAGCAAATGTTCCCCATGAACCTCATTTATCAGCTATATTCTCAAACTGGATGAGACTGTGTACGGTCAAACTGAAATCAATAACAAACTCTTAGTTAAGAAGCTCTTAATTACCAACGATCTTTGCCATCAGCTCCTCCAGGGTCTCCTCAGCCCAGGCCCAAGGTCGCGACCCCTTCAAATGGCCATGGACACCGCTGGAAACAACATGTGATTAATGTCACTGCAGTATGGGATTTCCATTTCATTGCATTTATATAGCACAAATAAACACAACAGGAGATGACCACTGTGCTTCCTTCAAAGCTTTTCTGTTGTTTTATCTAATTAATTCTTAACAGTGCTTGTCATTGCAAATAAATAAACAAATAAATAATATTTATTTAAAAAAAAAATGTAGCAATTTTAATGGAAAAAGAAAAAACATGTTTCAGTAACGAACCTGTTCACCAGTTACCTTAGAGTGAAAAATCATATTTTTGGAAGTTAAGATAATTTTCTGGTGTGAAAATAAAAAATAAAATAAAATAAATATAGAAAACAAGCTTCTAATAATCAAAATGTATAGGATAATACAGATACCAAAATGCCATCCTAAAACCTGAAATATACATAGAAAATGAAATAAATAATAAAAACTAATTAAAATTAACTTATGATTTAGAATAGAAATATGTTTCAGCAAAACAAAAGGAAAATATTTTCCTAATAAGCAACATGTTTAGAAAAATACATTCACCAAAATTATATATGAAATATTAAATAAAATATATAATAAATTATATAAATTTCAATTCAAATTACATTATGATATAAGAAAAAAACAAATATAGAAATTAAGCTTTTAAAAAGCAGAATAAAACAAGACAAATACAGTCACCAAAATGACATCCTAAAGCCTGAAACATTTTCACAGTATTGTTTATTTGCTATTGATGTAATATTTTTCTGAAACTGATTCAGCATTTATCAGCTGCTAAATCAAGACAGGCGACTCACATTTTGGCCCATTTCTCCAGCTCCTCATCGATGTATTTTTTGGTGTTTTTCGGCTGGAGACCCAGTGAATTCCCAGCTAAATAAACACAGTCTTCAGACCCGTCCACAAGTGACAAATCCGCTAAAAACAGAAGAGAAATCATGAGAAATCAGATGATGTATGAATCTGAGCAAACACTCCATCATGCTGATATAATCTGAGTCATATGTCAGGCTGTGATATATGTCGGGTCATAAAGCGTCACTCACACGGAGGTAGGTCTGATATTTTGGGGATGAGGAACTCCTGGCGCAGGAGCCGCAGCTCGTCATGTCGGTCCAGATGTTCTGCCACGCAGCGAGACGTGGGGCTGCAGCCGAGCTCCTGAGAGACCCTCGTGATCGTCTGCTGGACGCTCTCCATCATCAACACCAGACTCAGAGCAACAGAGCTTCACAGACCTGCAGGAATCTCCAGTAGAGACCCAGAAGTAACTCTGCACTTTGACCCCTGAGCAAACACATCAGACCTGAGCTAATGATTTCTAGAGGTCTGCATCATTTCCTGATTTCCACTCGCCCCTCTGTCTCTCAGGAGGCTTTATAACACACACACACACACACTTCCTGGTGTTTCAGTTCATGATGAAATCATTGAGTTCTTCCTCAACGCATGGAGTCACTTCTGCTTTCAGAGTGAATCTAATCACGTGTAACGTGACCCTCGCTGGACCTCAGACTGCTTTGTGTTGTTCTGTCTGATGCCTGATCAGAAATCCTAGCTGTAACCATGAATGAATGGATGTCTTTTGCTTTGGGCCTACAGTACAGTCACACTGACGTCTGCTACGAACAGCTGAATTAAAGATATTCAGTTATTTTATGGTTCTGCTGCCTGCAATTCAAATTAGATATATTTTATATACTGTACAAGATGAATGCAGATAACCGTAATGAATAAAAATATATGCAAATAGAGATTTATGAAGCATGTTGTTACTGTGAATATTGACAATACAGTTTAGTTCGTACTTCACGTTGTACTTTTTAAATTGTTCGTGATCAGAAAAAACAACTGAGAGCCATTAACTGGTTACACTTTATCTTACAGTACATGCACTTACCTGTACTTACAGTGTACTTACCTAAGAAAGTCCTGGATAATACTGTTAGAATTACGGTAGCACTTTATTTTACAGTCATGTTAATCATGTACATACTATGTTCTTATTATAGTAATTACAATAATTAGGTAAAAACTAGGTACTTAGCCTGAAACTACCCCTAAACCTAACCCTACCCCATGTAGCTACAGTACCTTATATTGAAAGTACATTCTTAGGTAGGTACACTGAGAGTACATGTACTGTAAAATAAAGTGCAACGAGCATTCATTACCATAAGAAGTGCTACCCATTAATTCTTTGTGGAAGCTGAAATATAAAAAAGTATAAGCAAACGTTACAAATGTAAATGTTTCTGGAAATGAAGTTTCATATTCAAATGGTTCCCTTTGAATGCACTGCAAAAAAAATATATATTTTCTTCCTCTGTATTTTTGTCTTTTTTCCCCCAGTAAATATAATGCAACGTTATATTGCATTATATCTTTTGTCTAGAATGTCACACTCATTCGCTTCATTTTAATTCAACACACATTCTGTAATAATCCATCAGCAATTAAATCCCAAAATGACACAAATCTACACTGTAAAAGTTAAGTCAACTTAAAATTTTAAGGCAACCAGCTTCAGCAGAGTTGAGTTTCCTAAACTTGTTGTTTTAAGTTTATACAACAAAAGATGAGAATCTCTTTTGTTGTATAAAGAGAACTCAAAAATCTGCTGAAGCTGGTTGCCTTAATTTTAAATTGACTTAACTTTTCTTTTTTTTTCCTTTTTTTTTTACAGTGTAGTGGTCATGTCTTAAAGGCACAGTACATACACGTGATCCACATGAGCGTGATCCTCATACATACGTGTCTGTCAGACATTCAGTCTGATGATGATGATGATGATGATGAGTCGATTCTTTCAGCTGAATCAATCACACTGAGCTCGTACAGATCCTGAGACTTCTTCATATCCTGAGCGCTGCTGTTCTGTGTGAAATATTTCATTACGCCCGGCTGAATGATCAATTCGCGTGACTGACCGTGAGAAAACACATTCACTGAACATCCTCTACAATCAAACAACCGGCTCACAGAAATCACAACTATACTGACAACAGAAGATGTGACTGCAAAGACCACCGAATCAACAATCAGGGAAGTGTATCAGATTTTCATCATCTAATAATGTTTTTGTCCTCACTGGTTCATTTTGAATGGCTCTGCAATGTGACAAATGAAATTGGAAATGCACATGCAATTAATATTTAGTATATCTCAGATATAATTAGAGATGGAGTATGACACATCCATCTGTGTAAGCTCATCCCAGCCTTGGTTGTGAAAGGCTATTGGCTCCTGTGTCTCCTGACCGACTGCATCATGCTATGGGACGGAGTATGCTTTTGAATGAGATGTGAGCGCTTTAACTGAGCGGGATCATTTTCAGCGATTAAAACCTTATGTTTTACTCTCTTCTTCACATAAAGATATTGTGAGGCTTCAGAAGACTTGGAATGCAACACGACTATGCTTTTATACTGCTTGTTTATGGTCATTTTTTTCAAGAAATACCTGTGACTTATATTTATATTTGCCTATTTCGTGTTTTATATTGTTCAGAAGCGGGTAGGTTTAGGGTGAGGGTGGGATTAGGTGCTCCAATGAAAGTATACATTTATATAAAATTATTTCTATTTTTTACAAATGCATGCAAACCATTAAATTAAGATAAACAACTGAAAACAATGGAGGACCCTGCACGTCGAAAAGTGACGCTAACGGGGTCCTGACCAAGATTCAATATGTGACGAGTCGGGAGTGAGAATGTGTTGGATTGGCTCAGACTCACCACTCTGCTCCTATTGGCTGGAGTGTCTGGACCCGCCTCCTGGGTTTATAATGAGGGCCGGCAGGTGAACGAGACACACAGCTGCGGCTCCACCAACTCAAGAAGATGGTGAGTGACATCACTTCCTTTCACTGGCTCTCTATTCTATTCTATTCTATTCTATTCTATTCTATTGTATTGTATTCTGTAAGTGTCACAGTTGCTCAGAGTGTTTGTGATCTGCAGTGACACTGAGCTGTTCGTTGTGTTGAATCAACAGCATGAACTGATCAAATCATTGTTTCCTCTGAAGAATCTCACCGCAGCAACACTGTGATTGCAAAATGACATGTTAAATGAATTAGGAAATTATTATTCAGTTGAATTATTATATTATTAAGAAATAGCATAAAATAACCCAGAATGAGCTTAAATTTAAAGACTTAGTATGACTTACTAATTAACCTGAAAAATAAATCTGTAATTTGGAAATAACAGCACATTTTAATATCATGATTTCAAGGCATAGAAAACAGCCACAAAACACTTTAAATATATGCTTTTTCCCACACATACAAAAAACTGCTGTGATGTGCGAGATTTCAGAAGAGATTTCATAAGATTTAGCAGCACTCAAACTTCTCTTTTAAAGAGAAACATCTGATCATCATCACAGTGACACATGCTCATCTGCATTATTATATACATATATTACAGCCATCTAAACTATAAAATAACATCTTGAAGTATAGGAATTATAAGCAGGATGCAAATCAAAATGATATTTGAGTTTATTGAAAGTCTCCAGCATTCACCTCACACCGTATCTATCTTTCAGGTCTGTATGTCGTCTCGTGTTAGATCATTGTTTGCTCACTGGGTCTTCCTGTTCACCTCTTTATGACTTTATTATCAGCGGTTTATCATTAACATTGGGTTTGGCCGCTCAGATAACACATTCTGTCCAACAACTGTTCCTCTTATCCACAGAATCGCAGGTTAAACAGTAATTTGACAGATACATCGTCAATGAAGTATAAAAGACCATCTGTGTCCATGTCATGTTATATCAATTATATTGTCATTTCAAACTGCAAAAATGTGAAAGACCAACGCACCTGAGTCTGATGTGTGGAATTGTTCATGGCGTTTTCCTCCATCTCTCTCAGGTGTTCACCATAAAGGACATGAGCTTTAAGGCCGGGATGGAGATGAAGGTCACTGGAAAGACTAAACCAGGCTGTGAAGCGTGCGTACATCCACTTTTCAACCTTGAGAAAATTATATTTTAGTAACCCTTCAGTATTTTCACACCTTGATATGTTCAGTCTGTTTTAAATCTGTTTGTGTGGTACATAAAACATCCCAAATCAGCCACAAAATCAGGAACAGACAAAAGATGTTCAGCTTACTAGATTTTGTCGTGTTTTTAAATATACTGTATGTATATAGTTATTTATCATTGAGACACTCAGTCTCCTCTTTAGCAGGTAAAAGGTATGCTCTGTAGGGTTTGAGTCTGGAGATTGACTTGGCCAGTCTAAAACCTTCCACTTCTTGCCCCTGATGAACTCCTTTGTTGTTTTGGAAGTGTGTTTGGGGTCATTATCTTGCTGCATGATGAAGGATCTCCCAATAAGTTTGGTTGCATCTTTCTTTGATTTTGCATTTCTTTCTTTGCAAATTGGCAGACAAAATGTTTCTGTAGACCTCTGAGTTCATTTTGCTGCTGCCATCATGCGTTACATCCTCAATGAAGATTAATGAGCCTGTCCCAGAAGAAGCCATGCAAGCCCAAGCCATGACATTACCTCCACTGTGTTTCACAAATGAGCTTGTGTGTTGGGATCATGAGCAGATCCTTTCTTTCTCCAAACTTTAGCCTTTCCGTCACTTTGGTAAAGGTTCATCTTTGTCTCATCAGTCCATACAACTTTGTCCCAGAATTTTTGAGGCTCATCTCTGTACTTTTTGGCAAATTACAGCCTGGCCTTCTTATTCTTGAGTGGTTTGCATCTTCTGGTGTAGCCTCTGTACTTGTGATCATGAAGTCCTCTGCGAACAGTAGATTGTGATCCCTTCACTCCTGCCCTCTGGAGGTTGTTGCTGATCTCACTTACAGTTGTTTCAGGGTCTTTCCTGACAGCTCTCACAATGTTTCTGTCATCAACTGCAGTTGTTTTCCTTGGTCTACCTGTTCGATGTCTGTTACTCAGCACACCAGTGGCTTCTTTCTTCTTCAGGACATTCCAAATGGTTGAAATGGCTATATGGCCAATGTGTGTGCAATGGCTCTGATTGATTTTCCTTCTCTCAGCTTCACAATTGCTTGTTTTTCACCCATAGACAGCTCTCTGGTTTGCATGTTGGTTACACCTCAGTTTGAACAGGCAAAACCCAAATCTGAAACTGAGCGTAGACCTTCAGTGCCAATTATTGTTTGAATAATCATTGTGATAGGACACACCTGGGCAACAAAACACACCTGTCAGTCACATGTTCCAATACTTTTGCTCACATGAAAAATGGGTGGGTTCAAACAAAAGGTGATGTCTTTTTGATATTGTGATATTTTGCATCTGAACTCTATATATATATTGTACAATTGCATGTAGTTAATTGCATATAGATTGTATGCAGCTTACAGTGTTATAATTACACTGACAGTGTTAACGTCTTGTGCAGTGCAGTTTAATCAATAAGATTACTAAATATGAATTGTCTTTTAAAGCCCAACTGAGCAAACCAAAGGTGGCAACAGTGGCATGAAACCACTTTTATATATTATGCATATAAATGTCTCAAAGCGTCCGTCTCTGTCCTCAGGTTCTCCATCAACATCGGTCACGACGCCGACGCAATCGCTCTTCACTTCAACCCTCGCTTTAGCAGCAACGTCATCGTATGCAACTCCAACCAGGGCGGATGGGGAGCCGAACATCAAGAACCCTGTTTCCCTTTCCAACAGGGCGAAGAGTTCAAGGTGAGCGTTGGTGACCTCTGACCTTTGACCTCATCCACGTCACAAACAAATCCAGCAGCACAGTATTTGATTCATGAGCAATCAAACAAATTTAACAATCACGCGCTCTCTTTCTTTGACCTTTTTATGCTTCACAATATGCTTTACTCTCATATTTCTGGATTCCTGACATTTAAAAAGTCTAAATCTTGCATCCACACACTTTGCTGTTGTCCTTTGCATGAAACTTCATCTGAAGCAGCATAGTGTCAAACCTCAGTTGGGCCTTTATCTGTGTTCTTTGACCAGTTCTCCAGTGATTCCTGTATCTGGGTTAGTTGCTCAGCTTTAGTCTTTTGACAGATTACAGTAACTCCTGTCACAATGAGTCATAAAGCATCACCCTTTGCACATATTAACCACTCAAGCAATAAACCGCCCACTGCTCAGAGGTTTGAGGAGGAATTGTGCTGCAATCACTCGCTCACTTACAACAGCTTCTCATGTACTCTGTCCTGAAATTCACATTTATAAATGTCACTGCATTAGATCACAAGTGTCATGACATTTACTACAAATAGGCTAAATTTTTTCTTGCAATTCAGTTTATCTCACAATTTTGAGGGGGGAAAGTCAGAAAGGCACGATATAAATTCAGAGTTGCAAAATAAAAAGTTGCAATTACCTTTTTACATTTTTTTGTTGTTTATCCCGTGGCAGAATTCTGAGAAAAACTGTGAGAATTGTGAGGCATAAATTTAGAATTATTTTTCTCACAATTCCACTAGCAATTCTCTTTTTTCCCCGACCATGAAATAAAAAGTTGCAGCTTTTTATCTCACAAAAGAGCTTATATCTTGTAATTCTGTCATTTTCAAAATTCTGAGAAATTAACTCAGAATTGTGGAAAATAAATCAAATTTTTGCCTTGAAATTGAGAAACAAACTTTTTCACTTTTTTTTTTCTCTCAATTGTGATATTATATTCCCCCCCGTCCAAAGACTTCATGCAAACATTCAGATGTTTGTAGCTGATGGAGTGTGTAAATCTGACCGTGTCTCTCCTCCAACAGCTGACCATCAGCTTCAACAACGACACCTTCTACATCAAGCTCCCAGAGGGCACCATGATGAGCTTCCCAAACCGCTTCGGTGATGACGTCTTCAAACACGTGCACGTGATGGGAGACGTGAAGATCAACAGCATTAAAGTCAACTGAGCAGGACAGTGATGTTCTCCTGTGGTTCCTTGTGTGTCAGAACTCACTCCACTTAATGTACCAAAGAGTGTCAAATAAATCCACTGACAGAATGTGAACGGACTCGCTGTTGTGTTCTTGGGGTTTGAGAAGGTTCTCCTTCAGTGATGATAAAGCTAAAGTATTAATATACAGTCAGAAATTAAGTGCAGCGTTTGGAAAAACTACTTTTAAATTCTAAATAGCTGGTAGTTTAGGAAATTACAAATTCATACTTAATTTAGAAGGTATTCATTTTGAAATTAATTGTTTTTATAATTAATTGTTTACAGTAACTGTCTAAAATAACAAATTCAATGAGAGAAAGAATAAAAAAAAAAACTGAGAGAGAGCGAGACTTATGCAACCAAGGTGTCTGCAATACCAAGATATAATATCTCTATAACAGAGCATTCTTAAAATAATACAAATAAATAAATAAATAAATAAAATAAATGCATGCAAAAAGTCAACAGAAGGCTTTATCACAGCAAATTAAATTTTTGTAGTCAGTGTTGGGTATGACTAATTACTAAGTAATTAGTTACTGTAATTTAATTACGTTACCCTTGAAAGAGTACAGCAAGGGATTTCTAATTTTTTCTGTAATTTAATTACAGTTACTTCTTATCTAATTGAACTTAATGCTGTGTATAGACTGTAGAACATTTATATACAATTGTGACAAGGGCAACATAATTGTCACTGCTGGGGAAGCGGCACTGGCACACACACACACATACACATACACACACACATACCTCATTCACTCTCCACTTTCATCCCTTCCCGCTGTTTCTGTTGTCGGAGAAGCGGGTGCACACGCGATCCGACGACACATGGACAGGTTGAACATTTCCCCCCCCCCTTCCATCAGTTTATGCATTTCTGTGCATGTCACGCATACACACGGCATTATGTATATATATATATTACCGGGTTCCTGAGAGGCTGGTGGAACCTCTAAGGGAGGAGATCAAGATGATGAAGGAACTGGGAGTAATAGAGCCCTCTACAAGTGAATGGAGCAGTCCCTTGGTTATTGTCCCAAAGAAGGATGGGACACTTCGAGTCTGCATCGACTTCCGTAAGCTGAACGCACAATCGAAGTTTGATGCTTACCCGATGCCTCGGGTGGATGACTTGTTGGAGAAAATAGGACAAGCCAAATTTATCACCACCCTGGACCTGTGTAAGGGTTACTGGCAGGTACCCCTCGGTCCAGCCTCTAGACCATACACGGCGTTCCGAACTCCGCTGGGCCTATACCAATTTACCGTCCTTCCCTTTGGCCTGCATGGGGCACCTGCCACCTTCCAAAGATTGATGGATCGAGTCCTCCAGGGTTGTGAGGAATGGTCTGCCGCCTACCTTGATGATGTTGTAATCCACAGCAACTCCTGGGCAGAACACCTGCAACATGTGCAGCAGACCTTAGAAAAGATCCAAGCAGCAGGGTTGACCTTGAACGTTGCCAAATGTGAGTGGGCACGACAAGAAGCCAGTTACCTTGGGTACTATCTAGGCAACGGCCAGCTGCGACCGCAAGTGGATAAGGTGGAGGCAGTCCTGCGGAGCTCAAGACCCAAGTCAAAGAAGGAAGTGAGGTCTTTCTTGGGCTTGGTGGGCTGGTACAGGAGGTTTATACCAAATTTTGCCTCCATTGCAGTACCCCTGACTAACCTATTGAGCAAGACGGTAAATAATCCAATTCCGTGGACTGGAGACTGTGAAGCCGCGTTCAATACGCTGAAAGAAAAGATGTGTTCCAGCCCAGTCCTGCAAAGTCCAAATTTCTTCCAGCGATTTCTGGTGCAGGTGGATGCTTCTGCGACAGGGATTGGGGCAGTTCTTGCTCAGGGAAGTGAAGGAGAGGAGAAACCAGTCATCTTCCTTAGCCGCAAGCTGTTACCGAGAGAAACCCGATACTCAGCTATAGAAAAAGAGTGTCTCGCCATCAAATGGGCCCTTGATAGTTTACGTTACTACCTCCTTGGACGAGAGTTTGACCTTGAGACTGACCATCGAGCTCTGACGTGGATTCATTCAATGAAAGATCACAATGCCAGAATCACAAGGTGGTATTTGGCCCTTCAACCTTACCACTTCAAGGTACGGCATCGACCTGGCAGGCTGAATGTAGTCGCCGACTACCTGTCCAGGTTCCCGGTCAGTACGCGGCATGGAGGGGAGGGAGGTGATGTGACAAGGGCAACATAATTGTCACTGCTGGGGAAGCGGCACTGGCACACACACACATACCTCATTCACTCTCCACTTTCATCCCTTCCCGCTGTTTCTGTTGTCGGAGAAGCGGGTGCACACGCGATCCGACGACACATGGACAGGTTGAACATTTCCCCCCCCCTTCCATCAGTTTATGCATTTCTGGGCATGTCACGCATACACACGGCATTATGTATGAGGTTTCGTCTTTGTTATGTGTTTGTTTGCGTCAGTGTATGTTAGTCCGGCCAAACAGAGCGAACGGGCGGCGAGCAGTTATGACGTCACTGACTGTGCCGCGCCGGCGCACAGCAGGCGGAGTGGGGCGAAACCACTGTTTGGCATTAGTAGGGGGTTTTGTGTATGTCAATATGTCGAAATTAAGGGTTAACTGGATAAATTGATGAAGATTATTTTTATTTATGAATTATACGTAGAGAGTATGAGTTGTTGTTGAATGATGGGCATAATTATGGAAAGTATATGAAGTACTTGGGTTTTAAACTATAATATTTACCTGTCAATGGAATGATCCTAGAATGGGGAGGAGCCTGTCTTATAAAAGGGGGACTGGAGTTAAAGAGGGGACTTGTTTTACCAAGTCGTAACGAGAGGGCAATAGCGGTGCCTCAAGCGAACCAATCCACCATCCTTGTATATTGTGGATACGTGTTACCTGTATATACAGATATTGGATTTTTTCCTGTTTATTTTTCTCTTTTGTTGTTTCTTTGTTACTTTTGGGTTTTGCTTTATTATGCACCTGTAAATACTTCACTGAGGACTGTACATTTAAGGCACTGTAAATAAATTACACTGTGCACAAAAGTGCTGTTGCGGGTGAGCCATCATTTTTTTTAACATCTTTACGGACACTTGTTACGTCCCCCAAGCGAGCTGGTGCAGCTCGCTTTACCACAACAATACAATAGTGGATTTAACATTAAAATTTAAAGTTTAACCTTAAAATGCATGCTTTTTATGTGCCCTTATCACTTTAAATACTTTGGTGAGTTAATAAGAATATTGATAACACTTTAGTGTCCAATTCTGTTGGTTATTAGCATGAATATTACTGGGATATTGGCTGTTTATTATTACTTACAAAGCACATATTAATATCTTATTCTGCAAGACCTTATTATAAATCCTTACTCCTCAATTCTTAAACTTAATAACTACTCTACTAGGTATTAATAAGCAGTAATTAGAAGTATATTGAGGTGAAAGTTAATAGTTAGCTAATAGTGAGAATTGGATCTTAATGTAAAGTGTGACCAGAATAATTTTTGTAGTTACTTGAAAGAATTAAAAGAACCATTGGTAACACTTTATTTGAGGATCTCTTAACTTATTCAACATTCATAATCCTACCCAACACCTAAACTTAACAACTACCTTACTAACTATTAATCAGCAGCAAATTAGGAATTTATTGAGGGAAACGTCCGAGTTAATAGTGAATAAGTGTCTCCTATTCTAAAGTGTTACCAAACCACTTTGTCTATCCTTGTATCATTAACTTGTTGAGGTTGATATAGGATTTAGAAAGTAATTAGTAATAAGTAATTAATTTATTTTGAGTAATTTGTAGTATGCAAAGTGTGATACAATCAGTAAGTGCAGTTTCACTGCTCTGGTTTAGTGTACAGCGACTACAAATGACTCGATATATAGCTCAAATTTAAGAACTGATGAAAATGAATCCTGTGAAAACAATCTAAATATAGATTTAGCAGATGAGAAAGCTGAACGCCATCAGTCTGAGCCCAGTGTGTGATTTCACATCTGTTAGAGAACTCCTCGATTCAGAGAATCATTTAGCAATGCATTATTTTCCCTGCTGTGCTATACATATGAGTTCAGTTCAGAGTTACAGTATCCTCATGATCATTTACAGAGCGACTCGAAAAGGCCTGAGCAGGAGCTGAGGAATGTGACGGACAGAAAACAGATTCCACACACACACACACACACACACACACACACCTCCACACACCAACTTTATTTAGCTTGAACTTTTTACTAAATAAACCTCTGAAGAGACAACAAACTCACTCATAAATCATCTGCATGAATGAACTTTTTAACTCCACAGGTACAAAGAAATAAAAACAAACACCATAAAGTCTGTCCATCAGTGTAATATTCAAAACTTAGAGCTATAAATACAGACTCAGACGATACAGAGCAGCGTTTGTCTGGTCCAAAACAAACAACAGTTAAAAACAATGATTAATGCAGATCATAAAATTATAACCATTAACCAATGAACTCACTACATAAAAATGTAATAATAGTGAGCAATATATGAATAGATAATTAAAATAACACCTTATCAACTTTTAAAAGGGAAGATGAAACACTTCCCAATTCCCATATCTTCTGCTGTTCATGTCAAAGGTGTGTCCAAACAAATACTACAGTACTTCTGTAAAAACTCATCTGTTACTTGATTACACGGTGAATTTGAACATCTCAATATTAATATACAAAAAGTAATATTAAGTCACTATAATGCATTTGTAGGTTAATTAAGAGTCAAACACCGACTCTGGGGCATTTTCACAACATTGATCTGTTTGAGCGGCCTATCATGATAACTTCTGAATCAACCAATCACGTGAGCCTGGGGTGGGGCTATCTGTCTAGCTGACCAATCACAAGTGAGGGGGGAGTGTTTGAGAAACCTGTTTGAAAACAGTCATTATCTTTGCAATTACGTTGCACTAGTGGTGAAGAAATGATTTTTGTTGTTGCATTTGTACAGTAAACCGTTTTGGTAATGTGTAAAGTCAAGTCTAAAACACAGAACTGAAGCAACACCAGTTGAAATATCAAAACATTGGCAGGTTGCATAAACTGCTTAGACTAGTTTTATAAGTTAGTCATGTAGTTTTCACTTTAAGACTGTATATAACTTTAAATCAGTTACATAAAAACGTAGATTGGTCTAATTTGGATCTGAGAAGTAAGACTGATCACCACTGGACTGACTGCTAGCTGGACAGACTAGTTCTTAAAACCCTCTGAACCTCTTCATTCGTGGGTCACACCTGATACCTTCATGTTCAAAAGTGACCAAAGCTTTGAAATGTAATTTTATTTTTTTTTCAGGAAAATCAGTGTACTATATTTTTGTTCAATAATATTTGATTATTTTAGAATTTTAGAAATGTTCATATAGCTAATGCAACAAAAGTCACCAAGTGTCAACACATTCCAATGAAGCAAAAAAATAAAATAATTCAAAATGTTAAATCTTCCGGTCAAATTGACCAAAGAGTCCCAGAGACACAGTTTTAGCATAGTGGCTATGTTTACGCAACTGGACCCAGAATTTGTAACTCTCCTGAACTCATCCTATATGATCCTGGATGGGGTTGACCCCTGCGGCCGACCCCTGGTCCCCTCGACTCGCCCCCGAAGACTGACCTCTCTGGGCCAGGTAGTCGCGGTAGTTGCGCGTCAGCAGCGTATAGAGCAGCGGATTGATGCAGCTGTTTCCGTATGTCAGGCAGGTGACGAAGAAGTTGATGTAGGTGTGAGCGGCTGCCGACAGCGAGCGAAGCGACTCGGACGAGAAGAGCTTTGCCATCTGCCAACCCCAGAACGGTAGGAAACACGCCCAGTATGCCACCACGATGCAGAAGATCATTCCCACTACCTTGTGCTTAAGTCGGCGCCTGCGAGCGGATGATGAGGATCCGTGAGTCAGGTTAGCCTGGGTGGCCCAGTAATGCCAGGCGAGACCTGCGTAAAGCCCCACCATCAGCAGGCCGGGGAGGAGCATGCTGGTGAAGAAGAGCACAGTCAGATAAGCCTTGAAAGCCTCGGGCGTCCACGTTGGGAAGCAGATGCGTTTGACGAGGCCTACCATACTGGGACGTCCCTCTCGCAGACGGATCATCACCATCATAGGGAGCGTCAATACAAACGCTGCCACCCAGATTCCCAACACCATCAGCCAGTGATTACGCACGGTTGAGCGACGGGCTCGGAAGGGAGCGGCCACGGCACGGTAGCGCTCCAGACTCATGGCCACCAGCACGAACACGCTGGCATGCATGGTGAGCAGATCCAGACTCAACAGCAACCTGCAGCCCATTTCCCCAAAGAACCAGTCGTGGGCAAAGTAGGTGCAGACCACGAACGGGATGGTGCCCAGATAGAGCAGATCCGCCGCTGCCAGGTTGAGGATGAAGACGTACATGGAGCCAGCGCGCCGTAACGTGGCCGATCGCATGATGACGAGGGTGTACAGGTTTCCCGTCACGCCTAAAACGCACATGGTGACGAGCGTGGCGCCCAGGAGCGGAGTGACCCAAACTACTCCAGCGCTTCCGGCTGCGTTGCTGGCATTGGGCGAGCTACTCATCATAAGAAGATCTGGGAGAAATATATCAATTCAAATGTTTCCTATAAACCAGATCTGTATTAGTATCAATGGTTTCCAGAAGAACCTCTAATATCCATGGAATCTTTCCATTGCACAAAAGGTTCTTTATAGTGGATAAAGGTTATTAAATGTTCTCCACATGAAGACAAAAGTGGATCTTTTAAGACGTGATCACTGAAATCTTCCCAAAATCATTATTTTGTGGCATCACTGCTGTTGGGCGAGTTACTCATCATCAGAAGATCCGGGGGGAAATATATCAATTCGAATGTTTCCTAATAAAACTGAGCTCTAGTTATTGGTTTTGATGGTTCCAAGAAGAACCTTTAAAATCCATGGAATCTTTCCATTGCACCAATGGATCTTTATAGTAGAAAAAAGGTTCTTAAATGTTCTTCATGTGAATAAAAAAGTGGTTCTTTTAAGAATTGATCACTGAAAGCTTCGCAAAATCATTCTTTTGTGGCATCACTGCTGTTAGGTGAGGATCTGGAAGAAATAAATTTCCTGTAAAACTGAGCTGTTTCACTTCTTTATTGGCATTGATGGTTGCATGAAGAACCTTTGACATCCATGGAACTTCTCCAAATGTACTTTATAGTGAAAAAAAAGTTATTTAGATCACTCAAATGTTCTTCAAATGAAAAAAAAGTAACTGTTTACTGAAAAGTTCCTAAAACGGTCCTTCTGTGGAACTGCTGTGAAAAACACCTTTTGGAACGTTTAGTTAGAAGAATGGTTTTACGGCGGAAAACAGACAGAGAAGCTTCTTCAAACATCAAAGCACCAAATGAACATGGAGCAGCAGAATGACAAGTCCTTCTGTAACAAGTCCTAAACATACCCATGATCCAACTCTGGATTGTGGTAAAATAAACCTCCGTTCATGACCATACAGACGTTCCTCTGATGTTCTTTGCTGCATCCATGCAGCTCTGAGCGTTTGCCTTCAGCTCTTCTGTATGTATCTTCATTTCTCTTGTGTCTGCAGGTTTCTCTCGTGTCTGCCTCTTCTCTTTCTTTCTCTCAGGAGGGTGTGATGTGACGTCCAGCGTCTCTGAGCACCCTGGTGCCGTTTCACACACCCCGATCATGAGCAGCATTTAATAATCTTCCATTCACACTCACGTTCAAACACACAGCACACACACGTCCACTAATATCCTCCTGCAGCTCACATGAAAAATCTAAATCAGACCCAAACACATGGTTAGATCAGTACTTTATTAAAAAGCTGCACTAAACCCTGACGGATCATAATACTAATACAGGAAAAGACAATTCTGTCAAGATTTAGTCACCCTCATGTTGATTCAGAACCTTCTCTTGCAGTGTAGCTCTCAAATCTCATTTGTGGCCATGTGTATTTAATTATTCTGATTGAACGGTCATGTGACACACTAGAACCAATGAGATTTTAGAGCTGCAGTAGATTTACAGTGACACATTTCAGTCTGTTCATTACACAAACCATCATATGAAAACCTTAAAAATACAGCGTCTTGCAAAAGTATTCACACCACTTCTTTTTTTTCAAATGTCATGTTGTAACCGCATGCTATAATGCTTTATTTTTTTCTTATCAGTATACATACATACATATATATATATATATATATATATATATATATATATATATATATATATATATAAAAACACTTGAAAATCACAATCTGGTTTTTACTTTGTCATTATGGGTATGGAATGCAATGGAGAAAAGATTGCAACATGATAAGATGTGATAAAAATATTAAGGGGTGTGAACATTTTTGCAAGACACATGTTGGATAGTTTTATGACACTTATTAGGCTTTTTGGTCTTATTTTTAGGCTAAATGTGATCCCTATAACCTGTTATTGTATGAAAAAGAGCAGTGTGAACATTCTGCAAAAGATCTCCTTTTGCAATCCATAGAAGAAAGAAAGTCATACAGGTTTGGAACAACATTAGAGTGATTAAATGATGACAGGATGATATTTTTTTAATATAATTTCTGACTGTCCCTTTAATATGCAAATAAAAGGAGGTTTAGAACTAGAGTTGACTTTCACTTAAAATGTGTTGAAAATTGTTGTAATAAATGTACATTTGAAGGGTCAGTGCTTAAATAACTCAATATCACCACTAGATGGAGCCTTTAATCCTTAAAAAACAAAAATCAGATTTAAAAATAAAACAAACAGATTTAGTAGCAAACAGTTTGTGGGAAATGCAGACATGCAAACATAATGTTATAGGGACAAAATACTCTGAGTTTCAAGATCTAACGATACAGAATCATAGCACAGTTTACAAACAAATACTTAGTGTAAAACACAAACATCCGAGGCACGTGCTGTGAGATCCGTGGCGGGTCAGCTACAGAGGTCACAGGTCACGCTGAGGGTTCCATGGGCCATCAGTGTTTGTGTCTGAAGTAGGCCTCCACTGAAAAACACAGCAGAACTCATGTTGTGGTGTTGACACTTGTGTGTGTGTGTGTGTGTGTGTGTGTGTGTGTGTGTGTGATAACAGCTGCACTAGCAGCAATATATGTATTGACCATTCACAATGTTAGATGTTAAACATGATTAACTTGAAACTGACTTACTTTATCTTTCATTTATTTAGATGGATTTTATTTATTATTATTTATGTTGTTATTTATTTATTTATGTTGTTGTTATATATATTAATGCTTTGGCAACATTGTGTTACACAGTCATGCTAATAAAGCTGAATTGAATTGTATTGAGTGAGTGAGTGAGTGAGTGAGTGAGTGAGTGAGTGAGTGAGTGAGTGAGTGAGAGAGTGAGTGAGTGAGAGAGTGAGAGAGTGAGAGTGAGTGAGTGAGTGAGAGTGAGTGAGTGAGTGAGTGAGTGAGTGAGTGAGAGTGAGTGAGTGAGTGAGTGAGTGAGTGAGTGAGTGAGTGAGTGAGTGAGTGAGAGTGAGTGAGTGAGTGAGTGAGTGAGTGAGAGTGAGTGAGTGAGTGAGTGAGAGTGAGTGAGTGAGTGAGTGAGAGTGAGTGAGTGAGTGAGTGAGTGAGAGAGTGAGTGAGTGAGTGAGTGAGTGAGTGAGTGAGTGAGTGAGTGAGTGAGTGAGTGAGTGAGTGAGAGTGAGTGAGTGAGTGAGTGAGTGAGTGAGTGAGTGAGTGAGTGAGAGTGAGTGAGTGAGTGAGTGAGTGAGTGTGAGAGTGAGTGAGTGAGTGAGTGAGAGTGAGTGAGTGAGTGAGTGAGTGAGTGAGAGTGAGTGAGTGAGTGAGTGAGAGTGAGTGAGTGAGTGAGTGAGTGAGTGAGTGAGTGAGTGAGTGAGTGAGAGAGTGAGTGAGTGAGTGAGTGAGTGAGAGAGTGAGTGAGTGAGTGAGTGAGTGAGTGAGTGTGAGTGAGTGAGTGAGTGAGTGAGTGAGTGAGAGTGAGTGAGTGAGTGAGTGAGAGTGAGTGAGTGAGTGAGTGAGTGAGTGAGAGTGAGTGAGTGAGTGAGAGAGTGAGAGTGAGTGAGAGAGAGAGTGAGAGAGTGAGTGAGTGAGTGAGAGAGAGAGTGAGTGAGTGAGTGAGTGAGTGAGTGAGTGAGAGTGAGTGAGTGAGTGAGTGAGTGAGTGAGTGAGTGAGTGAGTGAGTGAGTGAGTGAGTGAGTGAGTGAGAGAGAGTGAGTGAATGAGTCTGATCGAGTGTGTGAGAGAGAGTGTGTGTGTGGTGTTACCTGTGTACTCCTGTGGGCTCATGGGAGTGCTGATGATTGCATTGAAATGGCTCATCCACTCCTTTTGCTCCGTATCTGTTTCACAGGTGAACAGGAAGCTGCGTTCAGGCGTTTCTATGGTGATGGCGTACTGCCACATCCCGTTGTAGTGAGTTCCGGCGGGGAGTCCGATCGTGACGCGGTATCCGTTATCTCTGTGTCCCAGAAACACCTGGCCTTTAGCAAACGCATCCTGCCAGACACACAGGGGAAACTCGGTTTATTACGCTGCTTTCAGATTGGACAAGTTCTCGTTCCTCATTCATCTGAAACGTTGAATCACTCGTTCTGCAGATGCAGTTTTTGATAGGCGTTTATCTTTGTACTAGATTATTATCATAACTTTGCACTGTGGTTTAACTTTCAAAACAGTTCTAGATGTCCCTTATAAGTGTATTTACTGTAAACGGTTGTTATGGCAAACAGGTGAGTCATTTGTTTATGGTAACGGACATCATGACACGAAACACATGAAATGTGCTGTATTGTGTATAATTTTCTCATTTCTTAATGCAATTTCTTCATTTAACGTTAATTATTTTCTGTAAGAGTAATTGACTCAAAATATATCCATCTGCTTTTTGCCAATCATCAGACAGATTTTTTTATTTTTTTTAACTGTAATGATCTTTTGTCTTCACTCATTGATTTAACATTTTCTTAGGTACAAATATGGCAAAAAAAGTATCTAAATTAATATGGTCATAAAAACAGCATACACTTTAATAATAATAAAAAAAAATCAATATAATTTTATTTTCTGCAATTTACTACAAATATATGCCAATATACCAATTTATTTACTGCCAATTTGTCTATATTTCTTTGTTTATTCAATTTGTTGTTTATTAACCAAAAACAAAACAATACATTTGGTTGAATTTAACGGAAGACTTAACTGGTTTACCATATGCTATACCAATTTAAAACATTATTTGCAAAATATTTGTTTTTGTTTTGTTTTTTACAGTAATGAACTGTATTAGTTAGGTGTTTTTTAATTTTTTTATTTAACCTAATTTGATTGATTACTTATTAATTTTTATGTATTTATTAATTGTAATCATATTTTTATTAGTTGATCTATATTTCTTATTATTTATAGAACTCTTTATTTATCTATTTTAATCAGCCGGTGTGTGGAATATAGGTTTAATGCACATTCATTGCTGATGTCTAATCATCTTTGCCTATTAAAATCTTGCCGCTAAGCATTTAAATACAGGAACGCTGTTGATCTCAGAGCAGGTGCTAACACCTGATGATATTTCCCTCTCATCGAACCTGTTTAACCGTAATCAATGCAGTAAGTCACTCAATCTGACCGTTTCATTACTGTGTTACAGGAGACGTGAGACAAGAGGCGTCTTACCAGAGGATCTTTGAAGTACATGAGCCGCCGGTGATCCAGCGTGAACCAGCGCTTCTTAAAGCCTTCTGTTTGCTGCAGAAACACATCAGAGCACAAACAGCCCGGCTCAACGTCAAATCAGACCTCCTTAATGTGTCATCCTAGTCTTATTCATTAATGATGATATTTACTGTATTTATTTGGTATAATAAGCAGGAAAAAGCTGGTCATTCTCACAATATAAATCCTACAGGAGGATCAGGAGCAGACACAGGCTAATAAAATGACCAGACATGAGCTCTTATGAATGATTTAAGAATCTAATCACATCTTGTTTAATAAAATCAAAGCCAATCCTACATTATGTTCTGTTATTCTGTTTCATTTAGAAATGTCACAATCCTCTTTCCTGCTGTTGTTAAATACAGTCAAACCAAAAATTATTCAGACACCAGATATCATTTTTGATATATATATATATATATATTTTTTTTTACTAGTAGGTGCAGGACACTATACTTCATTTCTGTAAGTGAGGATAGCAAAATAAAGTAAACTGTAACATATTATACTCAAAAATTGTTCATAAAGTGGACTACCAGTAAAACTGATAAAAAAAAATTTGGATCAACAATTATTTGATACTTTGACCTGAGCATGTTTTGCTTAAGTGTTTTTTTCTTTAATTGCTAATATAATCTTTTTACCCCACAGACTGAACAAAATGAAGCATTGCTTCGTAATGGTTTGACCTAAATTGCTATTATCTGATTGTCTACTTAAATTTAACATCTGAATAATTTTGGTTGATTGTAATCCATTACATACCTTTCTATCAAAGTTATCTGACATTATCAAGATGAATTTGTTCTGATACAGTTTAACTCTTGAGTTCTTGTCATATTTTATTACCCTTTACAAATAAACGGTAATAATGTGAGAAATGCTGAAGATGACTCAATACATTTTGGTTTGGCCGTACATTGTACCATAAAGGTTTCAAATGTATTGCAAGTGTTTGTAACACTTTATTTTAAGGTGTCCTTGTTACATGTTACATGTACTTACTATTATAACAACAATAAATTATGCATACGGAAAAATGAATCGTTCAGCAAATAACGTAAAAATAAATGTGATGTCAACCTGTCAACCTGTTGTTGGGGACTCCCAAAACCAAAATATGAACCTTTTATAACCCATAATAGGGGTACTTTAAAATAAAGTGTATTGCAAGTGTTGTATTTTGTTCAGCTGTGACTTCTGTGAGGAGTTGTTGTAAATGACAGCATGAGCGCTTCTCACCCGAGGGCCCGTTTTCTCCATGTATCCCTCTTTGAGGAAGCTGCGAGTCAGTTTGGGCTTCAGCTGAGCAGAAAGAGAAGCTGTGAGAGACGTCACAAACTCACACAAGGAACTGAAACGAGCGGCGGTGTTTCAGGACTCACCTCAGCGTCCGTGGCTCCAGGGAATGCCACCTTCAGATAGTGCAGCTGCGCCGCCCGGATAGAGTTAAACCACTCCACCACCTCCTGATGGACACAGAGAGACAGAGACGTGTATCAGAGTCTCACATACACTACCAGACACATGATTTCAAACAGTAAGATCTTTCATGCTTTTTAAAGAAGTCTCTTCTGCTCACCAAGCCTGCATTTATTTCAGTAATATTGTGAAATATTTTTTACTATTTAAAATAGTGAAAATTGGTGAAATAATGTGAATATCTTTTATAATGTAATTTATTTCTGTGATCAAAGCTGAATATTCAGCATCATTACTCCAGGCTTCAGTGTCACATAACCCTTCAGAAATCATTCTAATATGCTGATTCGCTGCTCAAGAAACTTTTTTATTATTAATATTATTATTATTATCAATATTTAAAACAGTTGAGTATATTTTTCAGGATGAATAGAAAGATCCAAAAATCAGCATTTACCTGAAATAAAAAGCTTTTGTAACATTATACACTATACCATTCAAAAGCTTGGAGTCAGTAAATTAATGCTTCAAGGATGCTTCAAATTGATCAAAAGTGATAAAAGACATTTATAATGTTACAAAAGATTTCTATTTTAGATAAATGCTGTTTTTCTGAACTTTCTATTCATCAAAGAAACCTGAAAAAATCTACTCAGACGTTTTCTACATAGTAATAATAATAATTATAATAATATTCCATCTAAACTACTAAAAAAGCTGCTTCCAGTAGTCATAGATCCTCTTTTGGCAATTATTAATTCGTCACTGTCATTAGGATATGTCCCAAAAACTTTCAAATTGGCTGTTATTAAGCATCTCATTAAAAAAACACAACTTGACCCCAAAGATCTAGCTAATTACAGACCGATCTCAAATCTCCCTTTTCTGTCAAAGATACTAGAAAAGATAGTATCCTCGCAATTATATTTCTTCTTAAAGAAAAATTGTATTTGTGAGGAATTCCAGTCAGGATTTAGACCGTATCATAGTACTGAGACTGCTCTCATTAGAGTTACAAATGACCTGCTTCTATCATCTGATCGTGGTTGTATCTCTTTATTAGTTCTACTGGATCTTAGCGCTGCGTTCGACACTATCGACCACAGCATTCTTTTAAATAGACTAGAACACTTTGTTGGCATTAGTGGAAGTGCATTAGCATGGTTCAAATCTTACTTATCTGACCGACATCAGTTCGTAGCAGTGAATGAAGAGGTATCATATCGATCACAAGTGCAGTATGAAGTACCTCAAGGCTCAGTACTAGGGCCGTTACTTTTCATGCTTTACATGTTACCCTTGGGAGATATTATCAGGAGACATGGTGTTAGCTTTCACTGTTATGCTGATGATACTCAGCTCTATATTTCTTCACGCCCTGGTGAAACACATCAAATTGAGAAACTAACGGAATGCATAGTCGATATAAAAAACTGGATGACGAGTAACTACTTACTGCTAAATTCTGAAAAAACAGGTGTAAGAACCCCACATGTAATAATCTAGAAGACTATCTAACACTTGACAGCTGCTCTGTCAATTCTTCTTAGTAACCTTGGTGTGTTGTTTGATAGCAATCTTTCCTTCGAAAAACATGTTTCTAGCATCTGTAAAACTGCGTTTTTCCATCTCAAAAACATATCTAAATTGTGACCTATGCTCTCAACGTCAAATGCAGAAATGCTAATGCATGCGTTTATGACCTCAAGGTTAGATTATTGTAATGCTTTATTGGGTGGTTGTTCTGCACGCTTGATCAACAAACTACAGTTGGTCCAAAATGCAGCAGCTAGAGTTCTTGCTAGAACCAAAATCGACTGCGGGTGGCAGATCCTTTTACTATTTAGCACCCAAACTCTGGAACAATCTACCTAACAATGTTCGGGAGGCAGACACACTCTGTCAGTTTAAATCTAGATTAAAGACACATTTCTTTAGCCTGGCTTACACATAACGCACTAATACACTTCTATTATTCAAATCCGTTAAAGGATTGTTAGGCTGCATTAATTAGATCAACCGGAACCGGGAACACTCCTCATAACACATGATGTACTCGTTGCATCATAAGAAGAATGGTATCTACGCTAATATTTGTCTGATTCTTTCTTATTCTGTTTCTCAGTCCGTGTCCGGATCAGATGGTGGATCGGTGCCGGGAGATGATGTCTCCCTGATCGTCGGCGGAATCTGGGACACCTGGATGAACCCCGAGGACCTCGACTTAAATACAATAAAACTAAAAATAAAACAAAATAACTAAAAATATAATAAAATACCTAACTACATAATACTATTATTGTTATAAATTGCAACAATATAAAAATAGAAATATAATACATTTATACATTTAAAATTTTAATTAAAACAATAAGTAAACAATAAATAAACACTAATATCCTGGCCAGAGGAGAACTAGCCCCCCGACTGAGTCTGGTTTCTCCCAAGGTTTTTCCTCCATTCTGTCTCAGAGGGAGGTTTGGTTCCTTGCCGCTGTCGCCTCTGGCTTGCTCAGGTGGGGACATTTGATTTCTAGCGATTGTCGTCAATTTGATTTCACAGATACTAGTTAAACTAAACTGAGATAGACAATGACATCTCTGAATTCAATAATGAAATGCCTTTAACTGAAAATTGGGTGTTTAATCTTATTATTATACATTACTGACACTCTATCCTCCAATCTGATACTGTTAAGTGTTTTGACACAATCTGTATTGTTAAAAGAGCTATATAAATAAAGCTGACTTAATAAATATTTGTTGAGCAGTAAATCAGTATATTAGAATGATTTCTGAATTTAGAATTTCTGAAGATCATGTGACACTGAAGACTGGAGTAATGATGCTGAAAATACAGCTGCAGATCACAGAAATAAATTAAATTTAAAATATCAAATATATTCAAATAGAAAACAGTTATTTTAAATAGCAAAAAAAATTCACAATATTACTGCTTTTGCTGTATTTCGGATCAAATAAATGCAGGCTTGGAGAGCAGAAGATAATTCTTTAAAAAACATTATAAAACTTACCGTTCAAAAACTTTTGACTGGTAGTGTGTGTGTGTGTGTGTGTGTGTGCGTGCGTGAGTGTGTGTGTGTGTGCGTGTGTGCGTGCGTGCGTGCGTGCGTGCGTGCGCGCGCGTGCGTGCGTGCGTGCGTGCGTGCGTGCGTGCGCGCGCGTGCGTGCGTGCGTGAGTGTGTGCGTGCGTGCGTGAGTGCGTGCGTGCGTGCGTGCGTGCGTGCGTGAGTGTGTGTGTGTGTGTGTGTGTGCGTGCGTGCGTGCGTGCGTGCGAGTGTGTGTGTGTGTGTGTGTGTGTGTGTGTGTGTGTGTGTGTGTGTGTGTGTGTGTGTGTGTGTGTGTGTGTTATGTCTCACCCTGCTGCTGTCGTGGTAGATGAAGATGTTTCGTGTGATGTTGTCTTTCAGGTAGGTGATCTGCAGGCCGTTGGGGTTTCCGATCTTATCCGGCTGGAAGCAGGCGTTGATGCTGTCCACCTTTATAACAGCTTTGGGTTCCTTAGCCTACAGAGACACAGCAGATGCAGTGTTAAAGGCTGAGTTCGCCCATTTTCAACAAATGAGCAATGTGTATTATTTTCATCCCATTTGTTTGTCAGCAAACGTCTTTTGTGAAAACTACAGACCACATTTTTGTATCCCCACTGAAAGTTGTTTTTTGCCACAACCCCTTTTTCTCTGTTTTCTTTAGTAGGGTAGTAAGCAAGAAAGTATTTAATAAATAAAAAAAATAAACAAACAAATAAAATCACATCTTGCTAAAACTGAAACTAAAACCATAAAAAAAAAATATATAATGAACAGTATATGATATAACTTAATGTAATCTAATCTCGATGAATAAAATCAAGGAAAGTCCTACATTATTTCCTGCTATTCTATTTCATTCAGAAATGTCACATTACAGAAGAAATGCATTCTGACTGCTCTTTCATGTTCATGTAGTTAAACATTTTATCATAAAGATTTTAAAAAGAAAATATAAAAATAAACTCTAATCTTAACAAAAACTGTAATAGTCTGTCAATGATCCTGCTGCATGCTTGTGCTATCACTCACGTCTAGTTTAGTGTAGTACTTTAGTGTGCCGTCCCTCAGCGACAGGACAAATCGTCTGCTGAGGAACTGTCCGTTGTCCCGCCCCCTCTTCATTAGCATGCCGTCTCTCGTCTCTGTGATTGGTCAAACAAGCATGACAATCATCAGGAAGGAAACAGAAAGCAAGTATTCTGAGATTCTCTCACAAACACACACACACCATCCTCATAGATCAGCTTCTTGCCATTCTCCATGAACTCTTGCCTCTCGTACTTCGCCCGAATCCACTGCTCCTTCAGCACCCTGAAACACACACACACACACACACACACGCTTACAGCAGAAGAAACACACAGGAGACCAGCTAAACTGACTGGAGTGAGCTCAATAACACTGAACTCTAGCCAGGAATAAACTCGTCTTGTGATAAAGTCCGGCTCATTTTGCCATTCATTCTGCCCGAGACACACAGACAGAGAGAAACGGTCATCTGATCGACCTGGAAAGTGACCAAACAGTTCATCGTGGTTTCACATGAAATCTAATCAGGTGTTTGTGAACCTGAAACCAATTATTAAGTGTTCTAACATGCTTTTGATCATTGCAGGGTTATTATTAACTAATCTATTAAACACTATTATTAACTAAAACTATTAAAATATTTTTGTCAATTAAAATTTCAACTAAAAGAAAATTAGAAATGTTTCCTTGGCAAATAATTAAAATAAGTTTAAGATGAACTAAAATTACTAACGGAATATAAATAAAAACTGAAACTGAAACAAAAACTAATTAAACTTAAATAGTAATATTTTAAATGACCAAAAACCTAATATAAATAACAAAAGCATATAATCATATGACTAAAAACTGGACTAAAATGAAAAAGAAAATATACAAATAAAAGTTAATTAATAATATTACTATAAATGATTGTGTAACAAGTGAAACATACTGTAAGTGACAGTTCTGCTCATATTAGGGTTATCATTAACTAAAATTAAACCGAAATAAGCTGAAATAAAATATAAATATTAGATGACAACTCAAACTAACAGAAAGTTAGAAACATTTCCTTGGTAACAAACTGAAATAAGTTTAAGTTGAAGAAATAGAATGAGTGAAACTGAAATAAAAACAATTAAACACTGATATAAAAAAGGTCTTATTTTGTGTTTTAGTTGTTTTATTTTAGTAAATTAGAACTAAAAATATAGAATTGAAAGCTAATTTTTAATATGAATAAATAGTAGATATAATATTATATATAGTGTGATAATACCTCGTTGGCACAGAGATATCCAGTTTACTAAGGGCCTCAAAGACAGATCTGCGTGATCTTCTTTGTAAAGCCGGCCGATCAGCTAAATAAACTCAATTAAGTGTCCTGAAGCTGAAGTGACCCTGATCTCACCCTAAATATAACGCCTGCCAGAGCATCCAAGAGCCTGATATGATGATATTTCCATATGCAGCTGTGTGTTAATGTGATGAGATGTGGTGCGTTGCCATGGAAACTCACTGGCAGTCTCTGTGTGTGGGTTTGTAGAAGTAAACAGGAAGTGCAGCTTCATACACGGCGTTCATGGCATCATTCCCTCGCTCAGACATGAACTACAAACACAGACATGTTTAAAGAAACAGCTGGAACTGAAATCTCATGCTATTTTAAGGCAGTTCTTTTCTGTGCAGTTCATAGTGAACATATGTGACCCTGGAGCAAAACCAGTCATAAGGCTCAATTTTTTGAAACTGAGATTTATACATCACCTGAAAGCTGAATAAATCATCTTTCCATTGATGCATGGTTTGTTATGATAGGACAATATTTGTCTGAGATACAACTATTTGAAATTCTGGAATCTGAGGGTGCAAAAAAATCTAAATATTGAGAAAATCTCCTTTAAAGTTGTTCAAATGAAGTTCTTAGCAATGCATATTACTAATCAAAAATTAAGTTTTGGTATATTTACGGTAGGAAATTTACAAAATATCTTCATGGAACATGATCTTTATTTAATATCCTAATGATTTTTGGCATAAAAGAAAAATCGATAATTGTTGGCTATTGCTACAAATATACCTGTGCTGCTTCTTACTGCTTTTGTGCTGCAGGGACACATATAAAGCTCCAGAGAGAAATAGCACGAGCACCATACATGTATCATAAAGACTCATATGCACTATATATTCTTCAGAAGTCATGTGACGATCTGTTTGAGAAAGACTGAAAATTAAGTTTTGATCGAGTTCAGCTCGACAGTCACAGAAACTATAATTCAGTTCAATTCAATTCAAGTTTATTTGTATAGAACTTTTCACGATACAAATCGTTGAAAAGCAACTTTACAGAAAAAATTTCGACATTATATTTAGGAGTAGGTGACTATGGCAGAAATGTACAGTAAAAAATAAAATAATAATAATATTAAAATCATGCAGTTAGTTACAAATTACATGTTATGAAACTATAAACTGTTTTAATGTGGAAAGAGCTGCATGATTTTCCAAACTTTCTCCTTTTGTTGCTCCATGAAAAATAACACCAAACCAGTGTCGTTATTGTTAACTAGAACTAAAACGATTAAAAATCATTTTCATAATTGAAATGAAGTATAAATATCTGATGAAACACTTTAACTGCAAAATATATATTTTTTAAATTGTAAGATTAAATGCAATAATAGTATTACAAACATTTTATATAATTAATTACTAAAATTAAAAGTGCAAATGAAAATACTAAAAATAGAAATATTTTAAAAATATTAAATAATAAATACACAATAACAACCTAATATATAAAATAAATTGTCACGCTTTATTCGAAGGTCCAATTCTCGTTATTAACAAACCATTAACTATGACTTTTGCCTCAATAAACTCCTAATTTGCAGCTTATTAATAATTAGTACGGTAGTTGTTGAGTTGAGGTATAGGATAGGATTAGGGATGTATGCTCATGCAGTATATGTGCTTTAAAGTACTGAGAAACAGCCAATGTGTTAATAAAAGGCATGCTAATAAGCAACAAGTTAATAGTGAGAACTGGTCTCCATACTAAAGTGTTACCAAATCATTAATATAATAGTATATAAATAATACAAAATACCACTGATATGTGTTTGAAGCAGCATGAAGAAAGGTGAATAATGACAGAGTGTGATTATTCTGTGAAATCTTAATGAACACCTGAACTTCTGAATCCTCCCAGCGTGAGAGTCGGAGCGATTTGACTTTTCCGAGGTTGGGAATACTGCGATGGATCCCAGAGCAGCCCAGACAGATGAAGACGCCGAAAGAACACGAGCCCCATTCCGGATCTGAGAGAGAGAGGGAAATAGTCAATAAAACAGCTGTTATTAGATATTAATACACGAGGTGTCAGCATTCAGTTTGGCTCTTCTAGTCTGTCTGACACACCAAACAGTAAAGATGTAATTGACAGGCTTCCCTGGATAAATCCAGTAAATGCTGTAAACGCAGGTCTGGCTGATGTTTTTGAGATCCAGACAAACAGATCATCCTGTAATTATGAGATTACAGTGCTCTTACTGACACACAGAACTGACAGAATAAGGAAGACTGACTTGGGTTTCAAAAGACAAAGATTTAGACCAGAACACTAAATACAGATGTCATTATATTCTTTAAAAATACTTCATATACTGTACCTCATTCATTTATATAATGAAAATTTGAAAAATATACAAGTGTGTCAGTTTTTAATGGAAGAAGGAAGTATTTGAAATACATGTGTGTGTGCAAAGCTGGGTAATAAATGTATTTATATTTAATTCATGATTTATTAATTCTCCCTAATTCCTCTTTGAAATGTTCCTTTCTAAAATAGTCTACTGCTTATAAACACTCAGAAAGTCTTCAGTTTTGTGGACACTCACACTCACAGATCAGTCATTAGTCAGTATTTGATCTCTGGATTTACAAAAATCATTTCAGGTTTCAAAGAGTTTCAACATTGCATTCAATTCTGAAGAAAACATTCATTTTTATTTGAATTATCACGTAGTGTCCCAAAGCTTGCCACTCTTCTGCTACACACTCAAAAGTATACACTTTATCTTAACAACAACCAAAAAAAAACAATATATATATAGGTATATATATTTAGGACGTAGTATAAGTAGGCGAATTGGGACACAGCTTTGGTCTTGCATGCCTGAAAATAGCTGCCTGGAGGCATTACAAATGTGGCCGCAGAGTGAACAGACTTTCCTTAAAAGGCACTTTGGCTGAAAATGCTATGATAGAACAGCTCTTTCTGTATTTCTTCATGTGTTACACTGGACAGTGTGGAGAAACACACTTCCTGTTTCTTCATCAGTCTCCTCAACCGCTCCCACATCCCCTGTCTGTCTCTCTCTCTCTAGAAATATGTAGAAATCACACACAGCCACACCTTCAGTCTATATCTGACCCCATCTCCAGCAGCAGCTCCTGTCCAGACAAACTGAAACATCATTTCTAAACTCTTAAGTGAATCATCCTGAATCAGAAGGAAACTATTCTGTTGTAGAGTTCCTGAAATCAAACCCTGCCTTACATGAGTACACACACACACACACACACACCATACGTATAAATAGTACGCCAAACACAAACAGAAAAGTGTGCTATTGATACGCAGAAGCTGACTTTGGCGTGCATATGATACGCAGTTTTCACGTGCATATTATACGAAGTTTTCGCTACATATGACACGCATCTACCCCACAACCCTAATCCTATCCATTCGTATCGTTTGCACGCCAAAGTCCATTTCTGCGTATAAATAGTACGCCAAATCGAAACATAAACTCGTGCTATTGACACACACTTTCATGAGATCGGGTAGCTTGCCCTGAACCCATCATCAGGTCCGTCTCTCCTTCACAAACTCCTGCGGTCTCTGATTACACAGGTATGTCTGGAAACGCATGCACGCGCTTCTTTTCAGATTTAAAACAGGGAATTTCCCATCTGACTTTATGAACTCTCTCTGGTATCACGTTTAATAAAATAAGGTTGTAATATGTTGTATGAAACATCTCGATTCCAAGTCGCCAGAGTTCGTCGTGACGCAGTGTTTCAGGTGAGTCAGGTGAGTTCTCCTCCGCTCGCGCAGGTTCGGTTCTGGTTGATCGGTGAATGTTTGATGCGTGTAAAGAACAATAACTTACTGTCGGCGCCGCAGTCCGCGCAGCAGCCGTTCCCCGGTTTCTGCAGAACGTGTTTGAGGCTTCTGGCGGCTCGCTCGTTGTCCGTCATCGGTCCGGTGGAGCAGCGGATCGGTGTCTCCTCAGGAGGAGCAGGAGGAGCGGGAGGAGGCGCTGGCTGATGGAGGTGTTTCAAACATTCGGAAGTGGAGCAGCAGTTTGTTCAGACTTGTTCCGCATCAGAAATACCACAGAGAGAGAGAGTGTGTGTGTGTGTGTGTGTGTGTGTGTGTGTGTGCTCCAGAGCCCCATCACATCAAACACATTATAAACACGCAGGTTAAACATCTATTATTTACACTACACAGATTATAATTTACATATAAATGACACAAATGTATACTGTACACACAAAATACACTAATTTAAAGAGTATGCACACATAAACGAATTACGAATGATTTAATATAATCTAATTATGAATATTAACACCACCCAGGAAGACCAAACCTGTAGCCAGGGAAAGAAAGAAAGAAATTGCCAAAACAAATACAATTAACATTTAATTAAATGTAGTTTTTCCCTTTTTTTTCGTTTTATTTGTTTTATTCTTGCTATTTATTTATTTATTTAAATAGAAAAAAAACTAGTTTGTATTTAAAACATAGGCTACAATATAATAGACTTGATGCCATTTCAATTAAAGAGTAAATTAAACTAAAAAAAAAAAAAATGCATGACAGTTTGCTTCAACCTGAAAACTCTTATTGGAAGCTTCACAAACATGCATCACATTTATTTAACAAATGTGAGAAATCATCCAGTAAGTTGATCTCTCGGTTTCATATAAACGTGTATGACTTATGTTTCCATTTATGCCTTTAGTGCACACTTTTATCCAAAGTGACTTACAATAGAAGAAAATAAGCAATTATTCGCAAGGCCACCAATATTCATAGAGTACAATGCCAAGTTTATTAGAAAGCTAGGATAGGGGGGAAAAAAGTTAGACCATAGATGAAAAGGAAATATTAATTTCATGCAAAAATAAAATGCAAAGATTTTTACATATTGTTGAAGGATTTAATAATCATACATGACTTCTATGTTTCACTGTCACTGTCTGTCCACATGATGGAGGCAGATCACTGTGAATCAGTCGCTCTTCACTGAAACAGACGAGACCAGATCAGCTGAAATAATCATTTGTATTGATCACAACAGAAAGATACAGGCATATAGGATGATATAGATGAGTCTACAGTCAGATTCCTTACAATTTATGAATTTAGAAGATTGTTTTGCTTTTATTATAGGCTAATAGTTTCTCAGTGTGAACTCACCAACTTCATCTTCGCTGAAGCTGCAGGTGGATCCAAATGTTTGTGATCGATGGATATAAGTGAGATGAGTCCTTCTGTTTGAGCAGCGTTCATTCTCAAAGCATCAGTCCTCAGAGTTCAGCACAGATCTTCTGATCTTCATCAGACTGACTGACCGCAGTGATACAGTAGATCAGATGTGCTGTGACTGTAACACTGTCTCCATGGCAACCCCAAATGATGCTGCCACAACGACCACCGAAATAGCACAAATAAATAAAGAACTGAAGCAGGGAGCGCCAGGCTTCCTCGTGGACATTACAGCAGATCGAATGATAATGAACCAGACTCTCACTCCTCAGTCATCGTGTGTGCAGATGAACGCTGGCGGACTGAAGCTATTAGAGAAGTGACACCATCCATTAAGATCTGCTGTGTGTCCAGAGTGATGACAGTTCTGCTCATCATCAGCCTGACCTTACATCACATTTCATTAGTTTGTGTCAGACACCTGCAAATCTTCCTCTGAAATCACATTCATACAAATGATTCATTTTCAGAGCCCGTGAAATATTGTTCATCTCTGCTGTGCGATTAGAATTCACAGACAAAAATTGTAATGGCTCGTCCTGCTCTACAGGTTTTACTATTCGCCTTTATGAGAATCTGCAGGGATGTGTACGTCTTTAATCAAGATGAAGAAAGTCTCGCTTCCCCTTAAGGTTTTTCCTAATTTACGCAACTATCTCAGAGAGGCTTTGAGGAGCTGTAAAGCACTTTTTGTTAAAAGCTGCTGTGGAACAATGTATTGTGAAAAGTGCTATAATGAATAAACTGAATTGAGTTGAGATTCATCACAGACTCTATTC
Organism: Barbus barbus; assembly: GCF_936440315.1. Lineage (NCBI taxonomy): Eukaryota > Metazoa > Chordata > Actinopteri > Cypriniformes > Cyprinidae > Barbus > Barbus barbus. The sequence goes on along the minus strand of NC_136753.1, from coordinate 708,613 downwards.
ACACACAAACCTGCAGAAATTACATTTTATTACAGTTCAAGTGACCAATGGACGCAGACTGTGATGATGCATTTCCATAATTATTGGATTTAATTATTTAACAAATAATGTAATTATTATTTTTCCTTTCCTTTCTTTTATAAAGTAATAGAAATGCAAATTTTGACTTTTGGAATTGACACAAAAGAATGCTAAAAATGTCATTTTATAATATACAATTAAATTAGTGCTGTCAAACAAGTAATCGCATCCGAAATTGTTTGTTTACATAATATTTGTGTGTGTACTGTGTAATATTATGTATATATACATACACTCACATACAGCATATATTTTGGAATTATTTGCATGCATATACATTTATATATTTATATTCTTATATTTTATATTATATAAATATATTTAATATATAAACATAACATATTTTTCTTAAATGTATACATGCATGTGTTTGTATTTATATATACAAAATAAATACACACACACACACACACACACACACATATATATATTTAGTATTTAAAACATACAATATAATAGATTGTTTAATGACTTTTTGTTGAAGATAAATTAAATTAAACAAAAATGCATGACAATTTGCTACACCCTGAAAACTTATGATTGCTATATGCTTATAATGCTATTGTGTTTTTTGTTTTTTTTGCCTTTAGAGCAAAAGGGAACGACCAAAATTGTATTTGTTGTAGTTTCTGTTCACCGCTATTGAAGCTCTCTCAAGTATGACAACTTCTGCTTATGAGAAGAATGGAGATATGAAAATGGTTAATAGGAGTGCAGTACTCTCAGCTGCATTTAACAAATTGAACCATGTTTAAATACAGCCCATTACATTCCCCCCAAAATTAATGCAAAAAAAAAAAAAAGGTTACTCACAGACAGGAACCTGAAGCACAAAGCAAATAGAGGAAGAGATTCAGCAATCTGAAAACAAGTAAAACATGTGAAGAAATCAGATTGAGGAAGAACTAACGAATAGAAAGAGAAAGAGGAGAAGAAGAGGCCATGAGCTGCTCCTTCAAGAAATCACCACATTAACCAGCAGCTTAACATCCTGACCTTTAGATAATAAAGCTGCACATTTCACTGTAATTCATCATTACTTATCAGCTGAAGACACACACACCTATCTGAAGCTTCTCTCTGGATGTGCTTTGTTTATTTCTCGGATTCGCTTTGGCTTCATGATGTCCAAAGATCTCCTTGATCTTCTCAGATAAAAATTCCATTATACTGAAACATCCTGCAACTTAAAGAAGGTAAACCTTCCTCCTCAGCCTATAAGGAACATGTGCACTCTCAAAAATTAAAGTTTTAAAAGCAGGTTTTCACAGTGAAGCCATATAGAAGAAAAAAATTTTGGTTCCCTAAAGAACCTTTCAGTGATCAGTTCTAAAAAGAACCATGTTTTTCTTAGTTTGAAGGACATTTTATTAATCTGAAGAAACTTTTTCCACTATAAAGAACCATTTGTGGAATAGAAAAATTGCATGGATGTTAACAGTTCTTCATGGAATGCCAATTTTTTTTTTTTGAGTGTACTGACATGCACTAAACTGCAGAAAGGACTTGTTCTGAACTTCTGCAGCTTTCTGATGTCCCACAGATGAACATCAACACACGGCCATCCACATTTACACATCAATGATCAGAAACCTGGTCCATGCCGTTAAACTGAGGTCAAGAGGAGGAAGCAGGACAGATGTTATTCCTGACCAGCAGAAGAACTAACAATAAATGTGTAAAGGATCGAGCTGTTCCTCAAGATTTTTACACTTTACACTTTAAAAGTTAATGAAGGATTTGTGAATTCTCTCATAATCCCTGTCAAACTCATTGTCTCTTGTGCCGGTGGTAAAGGCTGTAACAGGCAGATTTAGTCTCAGCTGTTAGCATACGGCCGTAATCTGCACCGGCTGCACTCTGTAATCCTAACGGCTGTTTGCCGTCGCAGTGGAGGTGTCTGATGTGACTCGGAGGGAGGCTGCGGTGGCCGTCTGTTTCAGTACCGCACTGAAACCGTGCCCAACGTTCACGCAACGAGCCGCTCTGGGCACAAACACACACACACACACACAACCATGTATAGCTAGCTATCTTTGTGAGGGCATACACTGAAACAATGCAATCTCTAGCTCCTTACCCTAAACCTACCCATCAGAACTAAGTGCCTCACCCAAGCCCTTACTCTAACCTTTACCCAACTATAACCTGACCCTTAAAACCAAGTCTTGACCCTCAAACAGGCCTTTAAAGAGCTCTCAGAAAGTGAGGACCAGCCAAAATGTCCTCCCTTTTCAAAATTGTCCTCACTGCGATCTCAAACTGGTCCTCAAAAACATACACACACAGACACACACACACACTCTCTCTCTTTCACACACACACACACACACACACACACACACAGTTCTCTTTTTATTTATACATTTAAAAAAAAAAACCTTGGTACGTGTACTGCGTTAAGTATAACTGAGACCTGTTATAGCACTTGCATATTATTGCTCTTTTGTTGATTTCGATTGCTTCCATTCTCCTCATTTGTAAGTCGCTTTGGATAAAAGTGTCTGCTAAATGACTAAATGTAAACTAGTGTTACCAAAAATGTATGTGCATTAGTGAGTGAAAGGGTTATTACATGGGTTATTCTTATTAAATCAGGTAAATTTCACCCCAAAACTATATATTATATACTATTATATTTTTTTATGAAGAAAGTCTATTTTAGGATCGTTAAGACTGTTTGCATTACTTTGAAAAGTATAGGTACGTCTATTATACCTATATACCTTAAGCATAAGTATAGATATACTTTTAGGTATTTTTTGAACGATTTCCCATTGCTGTATTACAGTAATAAAAACTATCCTGTTCAGACGCAATTACAAACAATAATAAAATCAACATAAATTATGAGCAATACAGCATATACAATCATAACGCATACATATAAACTACACTGCTGTTTGGAAACATTGTGATTTTTTTAATGAAGCTCACAAAGGCTATATTGATTTGATCAAAAATAAAGTATAAATTATGAAATATTATTACAAATTAAATCAGCTGTTTTCTCTGTGAATATGTGTTAAACTGTAATTTATTTCTGAGATCAAAGCTGTATTTCCAGCATCATTACTCCAGTCTTCAGTGTCACATGATCTTCAGAAATCATTTGCTGCTCAAGAAACATTTCTGATTATTATCAATGTTGAAAACAGTTGTGCTGCACAATATTTTTGTAGAAACCATGATACATTTTATTTTTATTTAGGATTCACAGATGAATAGAAAGTTCAAAATTTGAAATGAAAATCTACTGTAACATTATAAATGTCTTTACTGTCACGTCTCATCAATTTAATGCATCCTTGATGAATAAAAGTATTAATTTCTCTCAAAAGTACACATATATCTAACTGAGCGCAGCGGCAGCGACTCTCAGTGTTTCAGTGTGTCGCTGAGCTCATGTGGTGCTGCTGATTATCGTCTCTCTGCTGTTGTAATATTTCATATGATTGTTTCTCTGCTCAGTCCTGATACCAAACTGTGTGTTTGAGCAGCGGCCACATTAATATTGATGAGGGGAAGCTCTCCAGAATCGCTCACAGCTGCACTGCTGCCAGCTGAAATCCATCATCGCACGTCACAATCTCACCTGAAAGCACAGAAATCAGACGCCGGGTTTAAGAGCTCGACGAGAGACCAAGACAAAGACAGGGAGACGTCAATTAGTCAAAGATTCAGGGTGACGCAATTACGCTGCTGAATGTCAGCTGCGAGTCGTGAACTGCATTTTTTTTAGTTTAGCTTTTGTGTCTGCTGAGGTTTATGCATGACGGATCAGAGGAGGAGATGGATTTAAAAAAAGAGGATTCTGGGTAGTTCTCAGTCTTCACTATAATATGGGTTTCTGTCACACTCTGCATAGTGACTCAAAACAAGAGATGGATTGTAACCCTTCATGAGGAGCATGAGGATGATGATGATGGAGAGTGTGTTCACTTTATATTCAGTGAGGCATGAGATTCACACACCAAAGTTCATAAATTGGTGCACTGTGTCATTTTTCATATGTCTGCTATTGCAGTGTTATAAAAGCATTAAAGGGGCCATGAAATGGAGAATCAAAAGGTTCTTGACATTTAGAGTTTGCGCTGCAATGTGAGTGTTGCTAATCAAACAAGTACATACCCGCACACATGCAGCGACAACTTATAGTTCAAACTGAACATTTAGCAATTAAGCAAGCAAAAGCTATTTCCACACAGAAACAGACTGCTGCGATTGGTGTGGTTGTGCTGTTTTAAACATATTCAACGATTGGCATCTCAACTACCAAAACACAACATGCTTTAAAGGAGGGCGTGGCTACAGTGTGATGGAATCAGCCAATCACAGCAGTGGGCGTTTACTTCTGTTTCTGTGAGAGGAACGCCCCTTTAAAGAGAGTGAAAATAAGGATGGAAAATGAACTATGAATGTTTACAAACACTGGAAAAAAAAATATCTATGCAGTGGAAGTCAACTGTCACCAAAATGTATTCACAATTCTATAAAATATTGTGTTTTGCAAAAGAAAAAAAAAGAAGAAAAAATAGCTTTTTACACTACTTCAGCGCTACAGTGATTTTACCACGGTAAACACAGTTTTTCATGACTGCTCTGATAAACCACCTCAGCTTTCTTAGTTCACACATATTGTCCTCAAACATATCTTCTGTTTCTTCGGTGTTTGTTTTTGTAACTAGACATTTTCTCTGGAATCCGGGTCATGTACCACAGTACATGCGACAGAGATCCATCACCAGAGATTTGAAACTCTTCGTCATGCTCTTCCAAAAGTAATCCAGAAAACATCCCATCTTTCCCAAACTAACTAGGTCACTAACTACTCATATCACCAGATTAGTGCATATGTACAATATGTTATTGTTTGACATCCAATTATTGCAGAATTTTGCAGAAATTACACAGCCAAGTTAAGGCTGTTCTGTGCCTCCTTAAATCCTGTTTAAAGATGTAATGCTGCATAAAAGCCAGACTAAATCAAGCCTGCTCTGAGCCACCTCAGCAACTACTATCAAAGCATACTGTTGTATTTAATGTGTAAATGCATTAAACAGTCACCTAAATGGCACTTAAGAAGGGCTTCTGTGCCATTTTGTGCTGTGTAAATTTGGCATCAGGTTTAAAAGGAGAAAGAAATTAAAGGACAAATGCACTTAATATCAAACAAAAACACAAAAATGACCTTCATGTGTTTACTCATGAAACTGATCTGACAGCACATTCACACACATTAACATTCACAGAACAGATCATGAGGATTTCCCTCTGAAAACACATCTGACCCTCCCAAACTATTTCAATTACTGAGCCTAAAATCAACAACGACCCGAGACACTTTTCAATTTCACACTCGGCAAACAGCCGGCGGCAGCCCATCGTGAGGTTTAACTGCACAACAACAAAGGAGGATTCTGCTTTTTTTTTACTCAAACGCTGACAGATGAATTGTAGAGTGTTTTGGGAAGAAAAGCAGGCTTTTGTTTGGACCCAGTTATCAGGGTCAGTGAATGACATTATTCACAGCGACCCGAACACCATTAATATCCTGAGCGTCTGCCTCATGTAATCAATACTCATCCCATCACACATAAACAAACGCAGACACGACCGACATCAGCAGAGGACGGATGAAGGTGATTTAAGAAGAATAATCCAGAAAAAAACCCTAGAAACCTTCACAGCCAGAGCACAAGGTAATGGGGAAATGAGCAGTTATTAGATAAAAAGAATCATTACAGTCCTGGATGGATGCTGATTGGTCAGTAGATCATCTCAGAAATGCTGAAATTATTAAAAGCTGGGGTTGTTTTGAAAGAGGACTGATCAAAAGACTGACAGTAAAGACATTTATAATGTTACAAAAGATTTCTATTTTTACATAAATGCTGTTCTTTTGAACTTTCTATTCATCTGTGAATCCTGAAAAATAAAAATTTAACACAGTTCCCACAGAAATATTCAGAATTGTAAATACGCATTGAATTCTGACACGGAAGAAAATAAATTGTTCAATAAAGTCCTTATCCGGATTTCTTTGCTCACTAAAAGTATTCTTGTAGCTTCATAAAATTACAGTTGAACCTCTGATGTCACATGGACTATTTTATCGATGTCCGTGGCAGTTTGCATTGCTGTCTACAAATGAGTCCGGTTCATTCGGATCACTCATCTGCACGGCTGAAGCATTATGAAATATTTCTTGAAGTGTCATTCTTGTGCTGTGGTGCTTTTGTGTGTGTGTGTGTGTGTGTGAGAGAGAGAGAGAGAGAGAGAGAGAGAGAGAGAGAGAGAGAGAGAGAGAGAGAGAGAGAGAGAGAGAGAGAGAGAGAGAGAGAGAGAGAGAGAGCGAGAGAGAGAAAGAATGTGTGTGTGTGTCCACAAGGATAGTAAAACCTGACATTTTTGACATTGTGGAGAGCGGCCTGTGGTCCCCACGAGGTAAACAAATGATTAAAAATATGAGATGATGTTTATCTGAAAGTGTAAGAATACAAACATGTTTTCTGTAAGGGGTAGGTTTAGGGTTAGGGGATAGAAAATATTGTTTGGTCAGTATAAAAGTAATAGTCTATGTAAAGTCACCACAATTCACAGAAACACATGAGAGAGTGTGTGTGTGTGTGTGTGTGTGTGTGTGTGTGTGTGTGTGTGTGTGTGTGTGTGTGAATCAGAGCGCCGTTGGTGGAAATGTTTGTGCGTGGAAACCTTTGAGTCTCAGCCAACACACACGGCCTCTGATCAAGCGACTCCACCGGGACCAGAATACACACCTACACACCTACACACACACAGATCCAACACAACCCACAATCTGCTGCTCAAACAGACGGGACGTGAGCTGACAGCACGAGGAAAGCTGATGATGTTGGTGTGTGATTGCACTTGTGCGTCGACGGCTGACAGTGACAACAAGCAAATAACGACACGCTCCTGAGAGAAACCGACAGCAGATCAAAGAGACTTTCTTTGCGTTTCTTTCTTTTATCAGAGACTGACACGACACGCTCACAACATGCATATCCATCACTCATCTAGAAACAGACACACACACACACAGAGCACGCGTGAGAGAGCAGAAACTTCATGGATTAACACAAACCTCAGAGGCACAGCGAGAATATTTAAGGAAGCTCAAACCAATAAATCATAAACTCACATTTCAAAGACTCCGATTCAAGACGATTTGAGCATCAAATACAATTTGATTCGCTTTAAAATTGCATGAACTGGAAAGTGGCCGTGTAATGATGCTTTGTGAGAGGAACATCACTAAACTGCAGTTGCTATTTGCAACTCTCATAACTTTCCAAACCTGCCAAACCCAGGCGCCTCGTGTTCAGGCTTTACGTCAGCAACATCAAACAGCATAAAATATGACTGCCGCAAAGAGGAAGATTATCAGCTAATATCTCATATGTGGGTCTGATCCATCACATGACTCTATATCACATGAACGATGATGCTTTAAAGTCGCCATGAAGCAGCAGATCTTCTGTATTGTAACGTAGCCTATGTGAGTGAAATGTAGAACAAGATTAGAAGGACTTTTTTTATAGAGTTTTCACTGGAAGATCAGGATTTTACATTTTGAAGGAACATATCTTCAAACACTCTTTTTTTAAAGCAATGCCATAGAAGAACCATTTTTGGTTCCCCAAAGAACCTTTCAGTAATCAGTTCTTAACACAAGAGACCATTTTAATTAATTGATGCAAACCATCTAAGCAAACTAATCTGCTAAAATGAATGAGACTTTGCAAAGCTACAGAGCAAACATGCAACATTGCTTTGTGCTTTAAATTGAGTTTTTCTTTAAATTTTGACCCTGGAGGTTTTCTCTTACTGTGTGTTAGTTCTATGCTACCTGGTTGGAGGTCTAAAATCAGCTAGTAAGAATTGAGCCCCAGCAGACATTACCTCCATTCTGCTTAATTGGAAGTTTGTGAGTCCAATTAATGGAGAACCTTTATTTTTAAGAGTGCACAACCAATATTGTGCAGCACAACTGTTTTCAGCATTGATGACAATCAGAAATGCTTCTTGATAATAAATCAGTATATTATTATGATTTCTGAAGATCATGTGACACTGAAGACTGGAGTAATGATGCTGAAAATACAGCTGCAGATCACAGAAATACATTACACTTTAACACATATTCCCATAGAAAACAGCTGTTTTAAATTGGAATCATATTTCACTGTTTTCACTGTATTTCTGATCATATGATCAAATAAACACTAAAGGTGCAGAGGAGACTTCTCTTTCCGATATAAATGTTGATGAAACATTATTTTCAACTTTTAATGGCACTTTTGTGCATTTTAGATTTTAAAAAGTGTGAACATTCTGCAAAATGTCTAATTTAATGTTCTAATTTTGCCTGAAGTACTATTTTAAATATAGAGGCAAACACATATGCCATTTGCCATCAGGCTCTTGCATCACATTTTCTGTCACAACTTACTAAAAGATTCATGTTGATTCACAGCTCGACTTCACTTTGTGCTCATCACTGAACTGCAGTAATTATAATGTGGTTTGGGGCAGATCGTCTCATTCACCATAAATCATGTGTGTGCTTTGAGTTATTTTTGTGTTTTTCTCACAATGTCTTGCAACAAAAGATGAATCTGAAGTTGGACTGTCGCAGAAATCGATCATGAACACGACTCCTTCCTCTCCTCGTTCAGGGATGTCATTCTGCTGTGTTAAAATCATAACTCTCTTATAAGTGCAGATATTGCATGTAAGGATATTAATTGTGAATCTCTGCACTGGCGTGTATCTGAGCGTTATGAGCTGTCGGCTTCCAGCGGGTTTGAGCGTCATCGTGGCGGTGTCTAATTAAAGTGCAATCGGTGCGCAGCAGAGCGCTGTAATTATAGAAGCAAATTGAAATTCAAATTGAATCAGGAGCTCTTATTGTAAATGACTGTAAATCTCAATGTTAAGTTGTTGAGGCTTGCATGAGTTTTCAGAGCTGAAAACTGATGCGCGTCATGACTAGATTGACTGAACCAGCGGAACAAGTGCATACTTCATCTGGAGAATCAACATGAAATCACAAATTACCATCTCTAACAGAGTGAGTTAAAAATATATATATTTTTGATTTATTTAGTGTATTGTTATACCTCAGTCTCATTTCTACCTTCCTAGACAACAACTTGAATGAACAGTTCACCAAAAAATTTAAATTTGCTGAAAATGTAGAAAGCATTATTATGGATTATGGACGTAGTTAAAAACGTCTTAATGCTGGATTTGTTTCAGCTTTAGTCTTCTCCAGATGTTAACTGATGGACTGGAGTGGTGTGGATTATTGTGATGTTTTTATCAGACTCTCATTCTGACGGCACCCATTCACTGCAGAGCATCCATTGCTGAGACACTGATGCAGAGACACATTTCTACAAACCTGATGAAGAAACACACTCATCTGCATCTTAGATGGGCTGAGGGTGAGTACATTGTCAGCTAATTTTCATGTCTGGTTGAACTGTTCCTTTAAATCAGCTGTAGGTAGTTTAAGTATTTTCATGAGTTTGAAGCTCTACAGTGAAGTGCGTGTAATTCAGTCAAATATATCACCAAGTAAAAAAAATTTAAAAAGTAATTTTTAAATTGAAAATCAATATTTACAGAATATACTGATGGTATGGTCTTTCGTACCGTCTAATATTTTATAAATATTTTAAGCAGTGAGAAAGCGAGTGAACTGTCCAATGGCATTTGTCTTGTCAACTCAACTGACAAATGTTTGACAAGCATTTGACAACACACACACACACACACACACACACACAACTATTAGATTTTTTTTTTTCAATTTAAAATGTAGTTCTAAAAATTATTTTTTTAATTTACTAAATTTTAAAATGTATATATTTATTTTATCCTTTAAAACATATTTATTAAAGTATTATTTTAACTACATTTTTAAAACATAAAACATTTGAAATATTTTAAAACATAGTTATCTATTAATGTCCATTTAGTGATTTAAATGAACTTCCAAAGTGATTTATTTTTATGTTTGAATTAGGAAATTGGTAACTGATTAATTTTATTTTATTTTTAAGTGTCATTCGTGAGTCATCTGTACTGGAATAGATTATCAGAGTCAAAACTCCAGTAACTCTGGTGTACAATTGATCAATCAGCTTAAAGTCAGATGAACACAGAGACAGTGAGAGAGAGACAGAGAGAGGGAGAGAGATAGAGAGAGAGAGGGAGAGAGACAGTGAGAGGGAGAGAGAGAGAGAGAGAGACAGAGAGAGAGAGACAGAGAGAGAGAGAGAGAGGAGGACAAGACCATTAGATATAAACGACTGCAGAGAGCCAATCACACTCACTCTGAGCCATTATCTCATCATGTCACAGTAAATCAAGACAGACAGACTGAATCAGACACTGACCATCTACAGCTGATGGAGCTCCAGCACACACACACACACACACACACACACACACACTGGAGGAACGGACACTGACTGTGATGTTATTTCTGGAGGGTTGAGGGCTGACGAGGGCGTTTCTACCGCATAATAACTGACCGCTGCTCATTGCTCATTTGCATGGAGTGAACTGAGGAGAGCACGCACACACACACACACACACACACACACAGGTGGCAGATCTGCTCTGCTCTTGTTCAAACTCATCCAGACAAACAGTGACTGATGGGCTTCCTGCTGTGGCCTCTGCCAGCTCATTAGCATATGTTAATGAGACTCTGGTCAGCTCACAGTCCAGCAGCAGATGAACTGTGGACTGATGTCCAGAAACACACACACACACACACACACACCTGCCATGTCCATCTGCTGCTCTGATCGGCTCACAGGTCAGGAGAACATCAGTCTGGTCTGTTCTGATCGAGACAATCATCAACACGCATGATTCAGTTTAACTCAATATATAATCAGACCTAGTTAAACAAAACAAAGAGACAGCTTCATTCTCAAAAACTATGAACACAACTACAGTAACTAAGGTTAACCATCACAGGAATAAACTACATTATAAAATACATTACAAAAGAGAGCAGTTTACCAGTTTAATGGTATTAAAAAACGGCACAAATTTACTGTTTTTACTGTATTTTTGGTTGAAAAAAGTCTTGGTGAGCAGAAGAGACTCCTTTCACGATTATTCCAGCACTGAGGACTCATCATGATGCGTTTTGTGTGGTAAATTCTTCACTAAATAAAACCATATCACAATATAAAAAAATCATTTAAAAACAACATAACACTTTACAATAAGATTTAATTTGATAATATTAGTTAACTATACCAGTTAACATGAACTAACAATGAAGGAACAACATTTATTAATCTTGGTAATGTTTTACTAATACATTAATGCATCCGTTAACATCAGTTAAAAGCAACTATCATGAACAAACAAATGAACAATTGTATTTAATAACTGTTAACAATATATCTGTTATTGTTAGTTCATGAGACTTAATTGTGTAAAAACAAGCCTGTTGAATTTTTCAAAAGTTGTTTATGGTATTTATGGTGCTTTGGGCATTAAGTGAATCCTGCAGAGCCGCTCTGATCTGTGAGATCTGCTCAATCCCAGGATCAGTGCTTTAGACTCATGATGTTGAAATCACAGATCTCACGGAGAACTTCAAAGAGCGGGATCCTCTGACAGCTCATTAAGATCTCCGCATCATTACTTGACTTAAACGAACCATTCACCCTAAAATCAGACTCATGGGATGATTCCTCACAGCAGAAAGATGTTCTGACAGACATCAATGAACCGAATCAAGCACCGACACAACACTACCCATGCTAACCCAAACTCTGCTGATCCACTGACATCAGTAAAGCAGTTCAGACACTTTATTAGGATTGTGAATGATGAAATGCTACAGCACAAAACTCCTCTGAACTTCAGAAGAACCAAAGCAGAATTTCAGTTTCATCTAAATGGAAATCTCTGAGATAAGGCTTACTACAGAATTATATTGGCAATGTGAATAAACTAAATATTGCAAAGGTTTAAATGCTTTTGATGCTTTATATTTGTTCATAAAGTTTCATAAAGACCATGTCAGCAGACCGGTTTCACACCCGTCTCTTGTCTCACAACCCACACATACATGCATCAAAACAGAGATATTTCAACAGAGTCTTGAGGTTAAAGTCAAGAGCAAAAACACTGATCGAGTTGAGAAATTCAGTTCATTTACATGAATCACTTTTGAATGGTTCATTACAATAAATCAATTCAAAACAATCAGATGGTTAATCATTCAAAAATGTTCACTGAATTCATGTGTAATTTAACATGCTTCAACATGTTTCTGTAAAAATATAAATAGGTCAGTATTGCTATGTATTGTTCACTTCATATCAAATATCATTCTTGTGTTTATTTAGTGAAAAATGTTGTGGGAAACATGCCTTGATTATTTGACCTGAAGCTTCTTCTGGAAACAATGACTGTTTGGTTGAAAGCATGATACTAAAAAGAGTTTCAGAGCAAATACATAAATCAATATACATTTAATTTATCATCAAAAGGCTTACAAATATTATGTTTTTTTTGTTGCTGTTGTTTTTTTAAGTCTGAGAAATGAATGACTTTGTGACTGATTTGACCAGGTTTTCCGCGCTGTAGATCCAGTGAGAAGGATTCGATCGCAGCAGGAGTTTTGAAATAAGGACACTAAAGTATACATAAATTTAGATGCAATCATGCAAATGAATCTGCACTGAGAGTCCTTTACAAACAAATCAGCTGTGCAAATGTGAAACAAAATCAGTAAGATCATTTCACTGATCTGCCTCCGTTTCAGCATCTCATTAAAGGCCAGAAACATACACTACACATCGTGCACTGCCAGTGATGCAAGTGCAAGAACACTGCAGGACTGACTAAAGTTTCCATCGAATGTCTGTAAAAATCATAAACATAAGATTCCTTATCTGGAAGAGAAAACTGATCATTGAAGAAGACAGTTTACAGCAATGGCACCTTGAGAGATGCTTGCAGCAAACGCGACTCAAACTTGCATGGCATGCATACGAATGATGAAATATAATGCAGAGCTAGAAAAGACTGTTCATGTTCTTGTGTAAAGTATGTTTTGGGCCTCAGAACCACATGTGGTTGTGCTTTTAGGGAGACGTTTGTACAAAATTTAAAGTGGAAGACAGAGATGTAAAACTATGCAAGTAAAATAATGAAATTTCACATTATACCTTAAAAATAAATCAACACTATTTGCCATCTTCACAGTACAGTGACATCATCTCTCATGCATGATTTCCAGAGACAAAATTCAGCTCTAATCCAAACCCAATGAGTTACCTCGCTGTTTACCTCAATAAGTGACCTCAATGTTTTAGAGATTGAAATGAAACACTCGTGAGCTGAAACAAAACTCCACAACAGTAAGCTAACAGCTCAACATCCTGGACACAAAAATACATGAATCTTTCCAAAAACTCACGAACGCCTCAAAAAATAAAGATTTGATAAATGTATGCTGGGTTCACATGCATGTTCCTCTACATGTATGCTATGGGATCTCATGCCAATCTGCTGGATGATAAAACGTGATAAAAAATGGTCAGACCAACTGCAACACTGTTGTCTAGCTGGGCAGCTCACTGGGTTTAGGATCAGAGCTCATGTTTCTGCGTCTACCATCATTATACTAGAAACACAGAACATCCAAAAACAAACCCTACAAGATCCTCAATCATCCTGTAGAGTCCAGCATTCAGTGCGTGTCGTGGTTTGGGCTTGAGATGTTTCCTCAGTCAATATTCTTAACTACCATCACACATTTATAAACTCACCCTGCAGCTCTAATGATCTGTGGGCGGCTGATAAAACTCAATCCTTCCACATAAAAATGAAGCGAAAGACGGCGTTCTAACCCCACGCTCACATCACGTCAGAATTACTGCACGAGATCTGAACACCGACACAGAAATGATGTGCTTCTAGAGCAATGATGAGTTTAATGATGTTTAATTTGTTTCTTTAGCTCATTTTCAGACGTTTAAACTGTCCTGCATTAAAGAAAATATCAATAGAGAACCAGAGGTGAATTAACCTTCTGGGTTTCATCAGCAGTTTTGGTTTTAACTCAAGTCAGAGCTTCCATAGTTTGCCAGTTTCCTGCAAAAAGTCCATCCAGTGCATCAGAATATTCTTATTTTCCTATTGTAAAACAGTATCTGAAATGAGTAGTATGTTAAAATTTGTAAAACAGTAGGCAAAAAGTACCTGGATGACCTTCTGCTAGTGGACACTCTCCCACGGCAGAGTAATTTTGAACGGCACTAAAGCCACGCCATGCTGGTTTTGTCTGGCCGGAAGAGAACTGGACCCCTGGCTGAGCCTGGTTTCTTCCAAGTTTTTTTCTGCATTCTGTCACCGATGCAGTTTTGGTTCCTTGTTCCTTGTCACTTTGGCTTGCTTAGTTTGGGACGCTTCACTGATTGCACAGACACTATTGGAAGAGAGCTAAACTAGATGATGACATCTTTGCCATTGTGCTCTTGCATTCTTGACAAACTATTTTCCTGTTGACACTGTAAAGCTACTTTGACACAATCGGTATTGAATAAAGCGCTATATAAATAAAGGTGACTTGACTTAAAGCGACGCAACTGATGCCATAGGTCACATACAGTATAACATGAAGTCACATCCACACATTGATACAAGAACAAAGCAAGTACATATTCCTCATCAAAGATAGAACATAGACACTATCAGCTTTCAGATACACTTCTTGTCTTGTTCAGTTTTTTGTATCGTTTCCCAGTACAAGCTTCAAAACATCCTTGGGGAAAACATTACAACCTAAATTTAGTCAAGTTTTGCTTTAAACAAGACAATTTGCCAACAATTTTCTCTGAGAAAAAAGGCATATTCTCCACAGTGTTTCAAGATGCTTTTAGAAGAAAATGACTTTCACAACCACAGTACTCATAATGGCAGTAATTTCGACATGACATGAACGCAGCATTGTACGGCACCTTTCTGCATTGAACGTGTCACATGCTACACGCCCGGTGTCACCTAAAGATCGCTACACACTCCGGCTGGTGAGGTTCTTAGTCTGTTTTTGCCTATGAATGAATGTACTCAGTTCCAGAACATTCTACGCTACTCCATGACTACTGCATCTCCTCCGAGGCGTCCAGTGTAATGCCCTGAAGAAGAAAAGACACTGTGTTGCTCTGGCTGTGAGCTTCAGCTGGTCAGTAGCACAACAGGAAACAGGTTTGTGTCATTCGAAATAAACATGGAGACGAGTTCACAGAAGAGACCAAACACTGTCCCATACCTGGACCAAACCGCGCATTTCATCTGTTCTTACGGCAGCCAGAACCCACAGTCTGGCTGCATGTCTTGGCGCCAATGGGGGACTCATCCCTCTCAGTTTCCTCACCTGTTGCTTCAGTCCAGGGATCAAATCCGTACAGGCAACTCCCATCTTTATTCCAGACTGCTAGGCTCCCTTGTACTAAACTCCCAGTGCTGTTGCACTTCTTGGCCAGCGGCAGTGCCAGCGAATCTGGCGGGTGCAGAGACGTCAAAGAGAAACTACTCAGATTATCCGATAACTGTTCCGGATTACCGGCTTGACCGGTTCCTCCAGCCCTAACCCCGGATCCAGTGTCCTCATCGGAGGGGTCCTGTGGGATCCAGTTAGGGTTTGTGCAGTCACTGTATCCGCTCCGATTCCTGTGGTGCCCCCTGGTGGTCTGGAGGTTGAACAGAGTCAGTGGAGTGTGGGATCTCTGGCTGAGTTCTGGAGGACGAACGTGGGTTCGGCAGATCAAGGGTAGAGTAGGGTCTCCTGACGGGGAGACGCCCTCCTCCAGCATGGTCTGCAGGCTGCTCACCGAACTGCCCGTGGCCAGCGAGGAGTTACTGTGGGATGTCTGCAGCAAGAAATGAAGAGAGTCAAGAGAGAGAAGCGAACCTGGATCTGGACATGAGAGGGCTTAGTGACTCAAATCTGCAACTGCTAATTTTCTGTCCGCACAGAAAATTGGCAAAAATTGATTGATGGGGTTTCCCCAACCTACAGGAGAACATCAGTCTGGTGGACTTGTGCACCCTCACCTGGAAATCAGGTTTACACAAGTACAAATACTGAAAAGTGAAGCCAAAAGATTTAGATCGCCCCAAGTGGCTGGACCCAGTATAGGTCGTAAATGTAATCTAATGGCACGTGAGACAAACTAAATAATCAAATTACACTTCAAATAATTTTTTTTCCAAAGATGGTTTCAATCATTTTAGGTAGTTCTTAGCATGATGTATGTTCAAGTGTTCGTTTTTTGAATAAGTTTGATTTTAGTTAGTTATTTGATGTTATATAATATAATATAATGTTGCTTTCTTGTAGCTCAAATAGCAGCGCATGGCGCTAGCAACGCCAAGGTCATGGGTTCGATTCCCAGAGAAAGCAAAAGCTGATCAAATGTAAAAACTGTAACTTGAATGCAATGTAAGTCGCTTTGGATAAAAGCATCTGCTAAATGCATAAATGTAAATGTAAATGTAAATGTTATAAAAATGGGCTGTGGTGTCATGATTGTGAGCTTGCGATTGGGTCTGTGGGAGTTTGGGCGGGACTTTGATACCGCGGCTCCACCTCACGATCACTACTTCGCAGACTCTGGCTTCAAATGAATCACTACTGCACAGACTCTGGCTCCAAATGACATAATTATTGCAAGATGACATTTGACTTTTAGTGGAAGGAAGTGGGGCCAGTTAGTAGCAAGTAAACCAGATATCAAACCTATTGGATAAAGGTGGGCTCCCATCAAATTTCAAAACAGGCAGTGATGTAGAATCAGTGGGCGGGGCTAAACAGGCAGTGTTATAGAATCAGTGGGCGGAGCTAAACAGGCAGTGATGTAGAATCAGTGGACGGAGCTAAACAGGCAGTGATGTAGAATCAGTGGGCGGGGCTAAACAGGCAGTGATGTAGAATCAGTGGGTGGGGCTAAACAGGCAGTGTTATAGAATCAGTGGGCGGAGCTAAACAGGCAGTGATGTAGAATCAGTGGGCGGGGCTAAACAGGCTGTGCTGTAGAATCGGTGGACGGGGCTAAATGTAGAAGCAAGCGTTGATCTTCTGCGGAGGAGGGGTTTATCCACACTATTACATCATAAAGTGGCACATTCCACAAGCTGTCGTTTTGGCAGACTGGCTTCAATATACGCTGTTTTTAGACTAAAGAAAAAGTTTTGAGTTCTGAAACTTACAGGATGTTTTTATAGTACAATGTTCTCTTAAATGTCAAAAGATCAAGGAAATTCTGATTTCTCAGTCTATGACCCCTTTAAGTGGATGACTGTTGGCCAGAAAAAGCAGCAAAATCGACCTCACTTAATGTCTGTAGCCAAAGTCTGTCTACCTAAGACCCCTTCATCCTTATGTTGGTATCCAGATACTTGACTGTAAGTCCTGATTGAGTTTGAACGGTCGCCTGTCAAGTTGTACATGTGGCGTCTCTTACCTGAGAGCCCATGACCCTGCTGTTGGCCCCTGGGGACCTGAGAGAAGCCCATGAGGCCGGAGATGCGTGTCTGGAGCCCGGCTGGGCCGCTCCGGTGGCTGGGCTGCCCTGGGGAATCGCAGCGGTGGTGGGGTGGAAGAACTCAGCCGGGAGATGAAAGAGAGGTGAAGACATCTGGCTGTCTCCTCCACTGCCATCTGCCACACACAAACCATCAGCCTTTTTCAGTGGAACACAACAGGTGTTTTATACTGCAGTTTCTTGTGCGAGTTAGGCTTCATCTGCAATACTTCACACTACAATGCAAAAATGGCCTTTTCAAATTTTTCAACTTTGGAGAGCGTTTTCAAAAAGCTCAGTTTTCCTTGACAAAAACACCATCTCAGTGTGGACGCAAGGCCAAAACAGAGAGAAAATGATGCATTTTCAAATGAAAACGTATTAGTGTGGACAAGGCCTTAGTTTAACATTCATTTAGATGTGTAAACACTAGTAAAAAAGTAATACATTAAAAACACATTTATTTCATACTAAGTATAGTTCAAATTATTAACATTTATGAAGTATTTTATACCAAAAGTACAATTGCAGGGTATTACAAATGTACATAAAAATGTAAATATATTTGTAGTATACTTAGCATGAAATAAATGTACATTTTAGTATATTTATTTTTCACTAGGGAAACTAAATATGTTCAAACTGTTAGTTGCGGGTTTCCGTTAACAGAGTTAATACCACGCAGCTTTATATTAGAAGAAACGTTTGTCAAGACTAACTTTGATGCTGGCTTGAGAAAGCCTAACCTTTAATAGCTCAAATTTTAAATGTTATAAGGCCATCCAGTCTCTCCGGCAACCAGACAGCAGTGTTGGGTGTAACTAATCAATAACTAATTAGTTACTCTAATTTAATTATTTTCCCTTGAAAAAGTAAAGTGAGTTTTACTCTTATTTTTCTGTAATTTAGTTACAGTTACTTCTTATGTAATTGAACGTAATGCTGTGTATAGTATAGTCTGTAGATCATTTATATACAATACAATAGTGGATTTAACATCAGAATTGAAAGTTTAACCTTAAAATGCATGCTTTTTATGTGCCCTTCTCACTTTAAATACTTTGGTGAGTTAATAAGAATATTGATAACACTTTATGTCCAATTCTCTCTTGTTGGTTATTAGCATGATATTGGCTGTTTATTATTACTTAAAAAGCACATATTAATGGCTTATTCTGCAAGACCTTATTCTAAATAAATAACTGCTCTACTAAGTATTAATAAGAAGTAATTAGCAGTATATTGAGGCAAAAGTCATAGTTAATGGTTTGGTAATAGTGAGAATTGGACCCTCTTCTAAAGAGTGACCAGAATAATTTATGTAGTTATTTGAAAGAATTAAAAGAACCATTTTATGTCTATCCTTGCATCATTAACTTGTCGAGGTTTACAAAGTAATTAGTAATGAGTATTTAAATACTTTTTAGAGAGAGTAATTTGTACAGTAATCTAATTGAAGATATAATAAGTAACTAGCAATTAATTACTTTTTTAGAGTAACTTACCCAACACTGCCAGACAGACAAATAGATTTCTAGGTGCAAGTGTAAGAACACATCTGATGTAAACGGCCCTTGAGAGAGCAGAATACACAGATGGCCCCTGACCTCCGCGGTGAGCTGGAGACCGGAGCCGATGACCCGTCTCACGCCACACATCCCGTCTGTCTCGGCCTGGGCTGGATGCCTCGCTCTGAGAGAGAAGTCTTCTGCACACGAGCTCGTCTGTGCTCAGGTCGGCGCTGCCGTGCTCCTGTACAGAAACACAGTGCTTCATGTGCGTCTCATCACTCATATCACACCGTACCTACAGCATATTACGACTGAATCAGATCTGAGAGCTGCAGTGGAGGAGGAGATTTTCAGTGAGTGCTCCAGTTCCACACAAAGCATCATATAATAATGAAGTATAGAGATATATCACAGGCTGTTAGGATGATATAGGGCCGGTTTTACTAAACACAAAAATATTATGTTTATGTTATGTATACTAAACATAAACATAATATTTATGGGTGTTAAATATTGGCGCATAAGCCAGTAATTTGACGAGTGAAAATGTTAGTAAAATGCGTTGCATCATTTATTTGGATACTCTCCTCCCATAAGTTTTACATATGAAAGGGAAACTCCTACAAATGCATATTCAGTAACGTCAGGCTCAAAAATAACTTTTCAGCGCTAATTTGTCACTCATTTGTCACAAACTTGGCAGTACAATTTTAATGCCAAAAGACGGTTTGCGCTGTCGCAAGCTGTTAGTAAAACTGGCCCTTAGTCTATACACATGTATTTCATATGGACAAAAAGCAGCATGGACATAACTGCTAAATATCTTTTGCTTTCCACTGAAAGGAGTTGTTCCCAAATTTAAGAACAAGCAGCAAAAACCAAGGGTATACCTTTCCGTTCAAAAGTTTGGGATCAGTAAGATTTTTAATGTTTTTAAAGAAGTTGCTTATGCTCATCAAGTCTGTATTTATTTGATAAAAAAAAACTAATTTTGTGAAATATTATTGCAATTTAAAATAACAGTGTTCTATTTTAATATACTTTAAAATATAATTTATTCCTGTGAAGCAAAGCTGTATTTTCAGCATCATTACAGTCTTCAGAGTCACATGATCTTCAGAAATCATCCTAATATGCGGATTTATAATCAATTTTAAATACAGATGTGCTACTTAACATTTTTTTGGGGACCAATGATACTTTTTCAGGATTCTTTGATAAACAAAAAGTTAAAAAGACCTGTGTTTATTTAGAATATAAATTTTGTGTTACAATATACAATATACACTACTATTAATACTAAGTTTGGGGTCAGTAAAGTTGTTTCCTTTTTAAAAAAAAAAAATAATAATAATAATAATACTTCTGTTCAGCAAGGATGTGTTAATTGGGTAAAAAGTAGTAAAGACTTTTATTGTTTGAAAATATAATTTTTTTACTTTTTAATTTTTTATTCATCAAAGAATTCTGAAAAAAGTATCACAGGTTCCAAAAAATATTAAGCAGCATAACAGTTTCAACAGATTTTCGCTATTTTTGATCAAATAAATGCAGCCTTGATGAGCATAAGAGCATAAAAAAACAAAAAAACAACATCATCTTTTTTTTTCATTAAAAATGATCTCGTAATTCTGAGATAATTAACTCATTAATTCAGAAAAACAGAGTAGATTTGTTTTCCTCAAGTGAATGCAATACGCTTCCGTAGAAATGTGTAGGGAGTCTCTTTTTATCTTTTGTTTATAGCCATGTAAAAATAAAGACTTTTAAATTCATTAAGTGTGTCATTGAAATGTTTTTTGGCTAGAACCTATTAAGCTTTTTTTAATGCCTTATAATAGTTTTTTCACCAATATAGTGCTCTCTAGCAAAGCACGTTTTTAAATAAATTAATTTATACAAATAGTGTACACAAATATATGACAAGTGTTCTACATCTACATTACAGTAAAATGTTATTTAATTTACACACAAATAAAACAAAACAGTTTATGCAATATAAACTGCTTAATCATCTGTTTGCAGTAATATTTAATCAATACAAGTGTTTGTGTGCCTGCTATTGTGCATTTAGCTTGAATCATGCCCAGCAGACGTCTGTTTTAAAGCAGTGGGCGACTAATTCACTCCTTGATTTGCTTAATAAAAGCCTTTGAGATTGTGTTGACAAACATGTTTTCCAAAGCGTTTAAAATAGATGTAGTGCAGGCCTTAAAAGTGATTTGCATGCAATGTATCATGAAAACCTCATGCACTTACTGATGATCTATGTAAGTAAAATAACTTGAATGGTACACAAAAGTGTGAATTTGCAGGTTTACGACAGAAAATATAATATGTGTTTAAAAGTCTGATTGACCAAATCGATTTTTCTTGGTTTGGCCTCAGAACGTTCAAACGTCAAGTTATGCCTATACGCTGAGTACAGGAAGACAGATGATTTTCTTAAAGTGAATTATTTCTTTAAAGTGTTCAGTGCAAGTCGAGAATGTTCTCCAGCTTCTCCACACGAGTCGAACAGCAGAAGCATCAGAGACACAGACAGAGCGAGAAGATCCTGCTGAGACGTTACACATCCACCCGAGAGACCCATGCACTTATCAGTTAATTAAGCATGTCAATAATCTAGGGTGACCATACGTCCTCTTTTCCCTGGACATTCCCATAAAAAAATGCATCCGGCCGGGATTTCTAAATCACCCAGGATAAAAATGTCTGAGATTCGGCTTTTGTTTTCTACAGTCGCCATTCATTGTGTGGGTTTCTGTATTAAAGCCTGCGGACCTGTTTTCTTCACCCTGCTCCACTGAATTTCTGACCATCACCTCCTGCTCCCGCAAACATTCTAATATTGAATATAATTTTCGAGCAACAGGGAGCCAGTATCAATATGTGGAGTATTTAAATCCCTTTGGATGCAGGTTGTGGGATGTTAATTGTTGTGGCGGGTTGATTTTCTCTCATGGGTTATAGGTTTGAAATATTGCATAAATTTGACTTAAATGCTTGTATTGAAACATTTTGCATTCTACCTGTGATAAAACTGTGATAGATGTTAAGTTTTGTGAAGGATGACCACTGGTAGGAAGCCTTTTAGCTGTGTTTATGATCAGTCTGCATAACGGTGTCTGTAAAATATGTATGTATTTTATTTTATTATATATTTGGGATATGGTATTTGTGCTATACTTTACTGTCTTCGTTTCTGAAAACTACAATATGGTCACCTTAATTAATCAGCATGATGACACACACACACACACACCTTTCGGTCCCTGTCCAGCAGCTGGTAGTCACTGAGCTCGTCCAGGCTGATGTCATCTGGCAGCGCAGGTGAGGAGGATTTATCTGACAGCTGCTCCGACATCAGAGACGTTTGCTCGACCTCCGCCAGCCGGATCTACAAAACACTCACCATCACCACAGGAAGCTGTCAAACACTGGTGCATGCAGAGATCTGAGCCCTCAGTCACATGACCTACTGCGCGCACACACACACACACACACACACACACACACACATACACGCACACACACACACACACACACACACACACACAGGCGCACACACACACACACACACACACACACATACACACACATACAGGCGCACACACACACACACATACAGGCGCACACACACACACACACACACACACACACACACACATACACACACATACAGGCGCACACACACACACACACATACACTCAGTATGATCCGTTACAGAAAGGATTTCAAATGCCGCTTAATTTGTCATCATTGTTCTTAAATATGCATAAATCTTGAAGATAAATGATAACATTGCATTCTCATGATTAAGACGATGATGTTTCATGCAATTCTCTGCAATCGAGATCATTGATGATCATTTGTCTGTCGGGCTTCATGACAGATGAGAATCAAATGAACGAAATTATTCTGATTCTGATTCCACTGAATGATTCTGACTCCTGAATGATTTAATTAGTGCAGCTTTTCCCAAATGAGGGGAACTGCAGGGGGTTTGTGAGTTGATATGAGCTAATAAACAATTGTATAAGACGTAAAATTAAAATAAATAATTAGGTCTGCATGATGATTGTGATGTAGCTTAGTGTGATTATCAAATCAAAGGAATCTAGTAGAGTCTAATGTGATTCATAATTATCAAATATTATTTTTTATTTAATAGTACAATTATACTGTACAACTGTAATACATTTCTGTATGTATTACTGTATTTAATTTAATTTAATTTTTATAATTAGTATTAAAACATACTACTACTAACTAGTACTACTACTAATAATAATGGTTACACTTTATTTTAAGGTGTCCTTGTTAAAGTGTAATTATACATTTAAGTACAGAGTAATATTAATTAACTACATGTAGTTACTATAGGGTTAGGGTTAGGATTCGGGTCTGGTTTAGTGTTACTTGCATGTAATGATGCATCATTTATTGTTATTATAATAGTAAGTACATGTAACGTGTAACAAGCACACCTTAAAATTAAGTGTTATTATTATTATTATTATTATTATTATTATTACTCAATTAGAGAACAACTGCACACTCACTTAAACATATTTATTAACCAACGTTATGGCTAGTAGCCTTTTTCAAAGTATTATTATTATTATTATTATCATGCATTTTATTAAAATCAGAGATTTGTGAACATGCAAATGTATCAAATAAAATATTAATTTCTTATTTTATGTACTTTACTGTACATTTTACTGTACTTTACAACAGCAATACATTTGTCTTTATTTTGTATCATTTTAAATATAATACAACACTAATAAAATATGTACATTTTTTAACAATTAAATAATAATTTTATTTTTTATTGCCAGAAAAGAACTGTAAACATGCAAATGTGTTATTCAATTATTGAAATTTTAATTTAAAATCTCAGGGGAACTTCAAGTAAATATATAACGTCTAAGAGGTTCGGCTGATAAAAACAGTTCAGGACTTGTTGCTTTAAGGAGTCGTTCTGAGATTTTAGGAAGTGTTAGGCATCCTCACCTCTCCTGATTGGCTCCTGCCGTCTCGTCTGATTGGTGGAGAGCAGTAATGGTGGAACACAGATCCTGATAGATTATCAATCATCTGCATTTCTCCATCCAGCGAGTCCTTCATCAGCAGAGAGACGCTCTCCAGCCACTGGTTCTCCTGTCACACACACACACACACACAAACTTCTGAGTGATGTGTATTAGATCACTGGACACACACTGGATAATTAAAAAGTCTTTTGTTTTTCTAATGCTGTTTTTTCCTTGCACTATTTTTAGAGATGTCTGGATATCTGTACTGGAAAACAAGACAAAAACACAGTGATGAGTGAGTGAGTGTGTGTGTGTGTGTGTGTGTGTGTGTGTGTGTGTGTGTGTAGTGAAGCATTCAAGCATGTGTACTGATCAATCAGTCAGAATTCAATTAGACAGATGAACTCGGTCCAGCGACCCAACAGATGACCCGAGACCATCGACACACACCATCAGTCAGTGTGTGTAGCACAGTGGTGGAAAGAGTACTAAGAAATTGTACTTAAGTAAAAGTATTGCTACTTAAGTCCATTGCACACTGAGTCCGAATTTTTCGTCCGAAATTTTCGCACGTTGAAAAATAAATACGACCTCACGTTTTGTCAATCACGTTTGCACACTGCCTCCGAAATTTTCGTCCGTCAAAAAAAAATTCGGATCGGGTTCGATTTTTTGCGTTTTTCGCATCCGTATAAAGCATTTTGAGATGCTTTGAGAAGGTGTTTTGACCATTCAGAGCCACCGTACAAGCGAAAGCCAAAATCCAAAATAGTGTCAGACAAATTAATACACTTCGTCTTGCAGCACAGAGCACTTTATGACAAACAAATAGCGGAATACAAAGATACAGAATATAAAGAACTGCTGTAGTCTATTTTTTTATGCCTGGCGTGCACCTTTCCGATGCCGCAGTTCGGTGTGTGTGTGTGTCTGTTGGTGTATCCATACCTCAGACAGTCTCTGTTCAGGATAAATTGGTTCACGGAAATTGGTGGTCTTCTATTTAATATGTGGATTCAGTATCGCTAGCAAAGTATCAAACTGAGGCACTGACATCCTGAAATAAATTTTGAATCTCTCGGGATAATCCCGCAGGTGGAACTCTCCTTCCTCTCTGCGTAATCTAAGGATTCGATGGACCTAATATTTCCTTTTTCTTTTTATTTTTTTAAAAAGAGAGAGGACAACAAAATCAGCCTCACTGCTTGAAGACATTTTGTATAGTTTTGCGAATTTTTTCGCAACGGATTAATTAAAACGCATCGGACTCAGTCTGCAAGGTCTCTGTGCGTGACGAATTTTTAAGATTGCGAATGCGAAAAAACGCATGCGAAAAATTCGGACTCAGTGTGCAGAGACCTTTAGGGTTAGGGTTAGGGTTACAAGTAAAAGTACTGAAAAACAATACGACTAGTAGTTTGCTGATTTTTACCCAAAATCAGATGATGTGAGCATTATGGAGCAGGGTTAACCCTAACCCTCATGTACTTTAGTGTCTGTTTCACAAGTGAGATCCAGGAAATCCCTTATATGGACAGATGCATCAGATATCACTACAGCTGAATACCATGCAGATAGAGACGCTTTGACTGATGAAACGTGGAAGACAATAAACAACCAATTGCAATGCAACGCTAATTGACAGCTAGTTTGAATTGGCTGCCTACAGTTTTCGCTTTGTTTAGCCTCCAGCTAGCGTTGTGACGTCGGCCCTAAAAGGGTCTATATGGACGTGACCGCTGCACTCGCGTGTTTTGCAGTGTCTCGCACATGAGAGGAGTGATAGCGCCGCTCATCCATAGATATATCGATACGCTCATCAATGTCAGTTCCAAAACAGTGGACCAATCTGAAGACCCCGGAGGCGGGGCAAGCACTGCAAGCTTTTGTTTACAGTAGCAGGTTGGCATGGCAACTTTTGTATTTGACAGCACTAAGACTGTCTAAAGTCCAGCGATAACAGCAGAGCGTCCAGCAGTGTGAACGCCCCCATACCCCCCTGCCTTCCCTCAACCAGCAATAAATCACTGTCAGTGTGAACGAGACAGTGTGTGATTCACTGCTCATCACATGTGGACAGATTGTTTTGTGTTTCAGCTGCAACTTCATTTCCTCTGATGACTCACAATGTGTCTCCATTAACACACACACACACACCCACACACACGTACACGATCACTGCGGGCCATCAGATGTCAGGGAGGAAATTTACAATCACTCAGTGTAATGACTCATGAGAGATTCATGACTGCTGTCCCGCTTCAAAAACAAAGCCTTTACAGTCAGATCATAGGGGAATATTATCATCTCTGTTCATGAATACACCTTCTCTAATGACACCTATCTACATACACTCAAACACACAAGTACAGTATGTAAAGCACACTTGACAAATGAAGCCGTCACTGCAGAAGTTCATCTACTGCGGTGAATCTCAGTGTTTGCGCAGCAGCACATAAGTCTTAAAGTTTGAGATGACTTCAGGTTTTAAAGTCTATGATAACTACAAATGACACACCACAAATGATAACTAATACATTTCAAGGTAACTCTTTATTTTGATAGTCCACTTCAGACATTCTACTAACAGTAAGTAACTTTGCAACCACGTCAACTAGCAGTCATTAGAGTATTAGTAGACTGTCTGCTTCATATCTTCTAACACTTTACTTTGATGGGTCCACAACATATAACATACTGACTATGAGAAACTTTGCAAGTATATGTCAACTTATTCTACTAACCCTAAACCTACCCTAACAGTCTACTCTGAGAGTTATTAGACATGTGGTTACAAAGTTACTTATAGTTAGTAGAATGTCTAAAGTGGACTCAAAATAAAGTGTAACCCATTTCAATAATCAATCTAAGAGAATAACAGACTCCAGGATTTTCTTTCTATCTGATAAATGGTAAAAACATTGACATCCGATCAGAATCCATTTGACTTTAATGAGCTCCAGCATTTAAAATGGCAGGCGACAAAACTACAGAGTGATTATTAAATAAACAGAGTTATCATCCGCTGGTGTGGATGCTAATATAGCTATTATGATGTAGTTATCTTTATTGTTGTTTTTACTGGTTATAGTTTATCATTAGACTTATCTTTATTATTATTGTTAAAGTTATAATTATACAAATAGCTGCTATTAGAGCTAACATAATAGTTAAAATATTGTTACTATAGTTATTATAGTTATCTTTATACTCATAGTTATCATCATAGCTGTCATTATAGCTAACGTTATAGTTAAATTATCGTTGTTATTATTATTATAGTTATCAGTTATAGCTATCTTTATATATAGTTACCTAGTTATAATTTATATTGCTATGGTTATAATTATCAAAGTTAATGTTATAATTATAGTTATTAGTAATAGTTTATCATTAGACTATAGTTAACATTGTAAAGTTAATGTTATTGTTGTTATTTTAGTTATCGGTTATAGTTATCATAGCTAATGTTATAATTATAGTTATTGTTATATTTATTGTAATTAAAGGTAACATTAAAGTTATTGTTACAGTTAAATCTATCAGTATTATAGTTATTGTTATGTTATCATAATAGTTATCGGTTACAGTATCGGTTAATATACAGCAATTATCATATTTATTATTGTCATTCTAATTATAATTAAAGTTATTATTATATTTATCATAGTTATTAACGGTTATTGGCTATAGTAATCATTACAGTTACATTATAGTAACTATTACAACAACACTATAAACCAATCACAATTTAGTATGCAAATATGATGACATCATGACTGCCATTGCATTCTAAGTCAGGTGGGGGTTTCTCAAACTTCAGTTTGTTTAAACCTCAAAAATCAGACTTTTGTCAAATGTTTTGATTGTTTCTTTCCAGTAAATGCCTGTGTCGGTCTGTATCTGCAGTAGAATTATGACTGAAGCATCGTTCGGTGTGTCGGTGAATGTGAGTCGCACCTGTGCCGGTGAGTAGAGTCTCTGGTTCTGTGTGCTTCTGCGTGGTGTGAATCCGCTCTGGCTGGTGTTGGTGTGAGAGTGAACCGCAGCCATCACCGCCTGTCTGTTCCCAAAGTCTCCCGTCGGCCTCTCGCCCCCATCAGCCCCGGTCGGCTGGTCCAGACCACCCAGACAGCACAGACCACCCTGTGCCAGCTCCATCTCGATCTCCGCGTCCATCTCCGCATCCTCCTGCGCCTCTTTGTTGGAGTCATCCAGGTGCTTCATCAGCACGGCCACCACCACGTTAATCAGGACGAACTGAGCCGTCAGAACGAAGCTGACGAAGTACATGGGCGAGATGATCTGCAGGCTGGAGTTACACGAGTAGCTGTCGCCTGGCGGACACTCGCGCAGCGTGTCCTGTGAGCAAAGAAACACTAATGACTAATGATTGTCCAGTTCTGATCATTTCAAAATGATCATTTAGGGGAGACACTGCAGGCAAAAACTGTGTTTTCATGCACCTGTCAAGTTTGAGATTTTGAGCTTTTTGGTTTTTCATAAAGTGTTTTTATTTGTTTTTTTTTTAGAGTGGAAAGAAAACATTCAAAAGATATTGTTAAAGGGTTAGTTCACCCAAAAAGAAAATTAGCCTGTGTTTTACTGTGTTAGCCTGTGTTTATTACATTTGTTTTTCAGAGTTGTATTAAAAATTGTCCTGGCTATTCCAAACTTTATTATAGCAGTGGGTGAGCGTTTCTCTTTAACAGTCCAAAACACTTTAAATAAAGTGCATGCATTATAAAACAGTGTTGTGCAAGTTACTTCCAAACTGTAATACATTACAGATGACTTGCTACTGTTATTTAAAAGTAATTTCTTACCTTACAATATTACTGTCTCAGAATTGTAATGCGTTACATAACTCCTGTATTACTTTTGAGTTACTTTCACCAAAATAACTACAGAAGTAGAACTAAACATTCTAAAATGACTAAATGAACTAGAGCCCTGCACGGGCCTCAGTTTTAGGCCATAGCCCGGCCCTGGCCCGAGACACTGAGCCCTAGCCCGGCCCGTGTCCGACAGCTTATCAGAATTACCGACCCGAGCCCGTCTTTGTTTTCCCCCTTCTCCCAAAACGGCTCATGTTTCAGCTATTAAAATAGTTCAGTTTTGTATATAAAGGCAAAGTGTTTATATTTAGTTTCGGTTTTTTTATTAAGTTCATTTAGAAAAATGTTTGGAGCATTTTTTGTTCATTCAATACGTTTTTTTTTTCTTTCTTAAAGTAACGACCAAGCAGCCAGCGGCAGACCGGCAGGCATGTTTGAACAATTTAGCCTTTTCAAATCATCATGACTTGCCTAAAATAAAATCTTTAGATATACTAAAACAGTTCAAGCATATAACTGTTTAAACGTTAAATAGATAAATGTGCGCTGCATCCAGTAATTTGTGCGGAGAGTGGAAGCTAAAGCGCAGGACATTGAGGCGCCAGCGCAATCAATTGCAATTTCTTTTTCAATGGAAACAACTTACGCCGTAATTTTTGATCATAAAGGTAAGAGTAATACATCATTTGTAACTGTAAAGGGTCTACTTTTATTTCTGCACTCACAATATCAACAAAACGTCGTGCTTTTATCTTGAACAGGAGCGCTTCATGAAAATACATGCCTCACAGACATGATAAATATATCTATAGAGAGCTTTAAATTACTACTTAACAAAATAAATAAAAACTAATACAAAAACTATTTAATATAATCGGTATCCGTGAAGATGCACTTCTCTCTAAAGGCGCGTCTAACGAGGAGATGGTGAATCCTTACTATTTCCCCCGGACACATTCATGGTAATTACTTTTGCTGGGGCTTTTGGTTTATTGTGTGTATTTGAAGCAGAACTCTTCATCTGTGCTGACGGCTCGCTGCTGCTGCGGGACACTAAACACCGTCCAGACGCTCTTGACAGTCACGGACTCATGTTATTTTATGTTATTTTTTTCATCAACAATTTATGGATGTCTAAAATATATTTAGCCTTTATTCACCCCCTGGAGCCGTGTGAGGCATGTTTTATTATGGATGCGCACAATTTATTTTGTATTATTCTGTTGAACAGAAACAGCCACCCACTGCAATGATAGAGCTTAGAAGAGCCAGGATAATTTTTAATATAACTCCTATTGGATTAGTCTGAAAAAAAGAGTCATGTACACCTAGGATGGCTTGAGGGTGAGTAAATAACAGGCTAATTTTCATTTTTGGGTGAACTAACCCTTTAAGTGTTTATTTTATAGCACTTTAACTATTTGTGTCAATAGATTTCAAATACAATACATGTTTTTAAAGGCAGTTTTCTCAAAATGAGTTTTTTATCCTACACTGAGCCATAAATCTTCACTTCAGCAGCACTTACTCACCAAACGATACATCTTTATTCCTGTCAATATCCTGAAGGTTTTTAAAGAGGGATTTGTTCATATGTAACTTGCTTGATTATATACAACATATTATTCTCCAAAAATTTGTGAAGATGTATTGTTTTCTGTCTGTTCTAATTGTGTGACAAAAATGAGATACCCTCTGTAAAAACCTTTGACTCCAATATGTCAAAAAAATTAAACAAGAATTTTGAAACTGACTTCATCCAGTGTTCAGATTTTTGTATTAGACATTTATGCAAATTAGCGCATATTTTGTTAAATAATACCTCATTTGCATATTTATATGCAACATTTTGAAAACTTGTAATACAAAAAATGTTTGCAATTATCAATTAAATCAATCAACTGGGTAAGTAAGGTTATTTTGTTTGTTTTAGCTCTATTCACCTTGCCTTAAAATACAAACCACGAAATCAGTTAAATATCTGTCATGCATCACAGCCGCTGGTCGCACTGAGAAGTGTGTCACATCTGGCACAGTTTTTTCATGAGATTTTGGTCTATTTTTCTTTCAGATTAATGGAAAGAAAACCTCCGAAATACAAATTTAAGTGTTTGTTTTACTGCACCACGTTTATTTTCGTCTGTAGATTTCAGTTTTAATCCATACTGGAAGGCTGTGAGATATTCAGAACATATTCAGAAGGGTTTTACTGAGGGGTTTGTTCATATACACCTGATATATATTTAACATGGTGAAAATGTATTTGTTTTCTGTCTGTTGACAGTATTTTCTGATTTATGGAGTGATAAAAAGAGAGCATTTAAAGTATGATCACTGGCAGCTTGTGGATATTAAAATAGAGGAGGCACACTAACTGTAGCGATCCCAACTCTGATGGGGTTTTTTGCTGCTCAATAAAAGACTACATTATACACTACCAGTCAAAAGTTTTTGAACAGTAAGAATTCTCTTCTGCTCACCAAGCCTGCATTTATTTGATCCAAAAATACAGCAAAAGCAGTAATATTGTGAAATATGTTTACCATTTAAAATAACCATTTAAATTTTCTATTTGAATATATTTTCAAATGTAATTTATTCCTGTGATCAAAGCTACATTTCAGCATCATTACTCTACCAGTCTAAAACTTTTTGACTGGTACTGTATGTATGTATACAATACAACAATATATTTAACATTTCACTCACCTATTGCTTGAAGAAAAAAATGCATTCTTTTGTCCTTTTTTGAAGCAAATGTGTCTATGATTAATTAAGGCTTATGCATCATCAATTAAGGTCAGCCACGCAGTTTTGCAGTGGATTTATTTCTTCTTCTATATTTAAACCAATGAGAGCCGCTCTGCTGACAGTCAAATAATCAATGAAGGCTTCTCTCCTGTCTTTCTCTATAGACGTTCATGTGGAATAGCAGCAGTAAACCACATGGGATTCCAACTTGAGTAATATGTTATGGTTTGCAATGGTGAAATTACAAGAAATACACATTCTGAAGACATGAAATTAATAACTTGAGATTTTATTAACATTAAACTGTAAGCTACTTCTTCCTTTTTTTCCACCTCAAAATTGTGAGTAGGCTGTGCCTCCCCTGACGAGCTGCAATGATTACGATATCTGTTAAGTTCATTTTTTACCCTATTCACCCAAATTATTAATCAATACAATTTTAACAACTGCTTATCAAGCAGCACAACAAATAAATTACTCATCTATTATTGAAAAGAAAATGAACTGTTAAGGAAAACAACACTCTGCATTCACTCGGGACTGAATGCAGCTGCTTTACTGTCTTTAGTGTGTGGTTTGTGTTCATATAAAGGCTCAATGACAGCAGCGTGAGCTCTACCTTCATGATGCCGTTCCAGTTATCTCCTGTAGACACCTGGAAGAGAGTGAGGAACGCCATGCCGAAGTTTTCAAAAGTGGCGTGACGACTCATGCCTTCACACGGATATTCAACATTACACACTGAAACACACAGAAACACACACAATTATCTCATCAACTAATCACATTTTATTTTACTTTCTCCATATTTATTCATAATGCTCATCAAGGCTGCAATTATCTGATCAAAAACACAGTAAAAACGGTAAAATATTATTGAAATTGTAACTGTTTTCTGTGTGAATATGTGTTAAACTAATTTATTTATGTGATCAAAGCTGTATTTCCAGCATCATTACTCCAGTCTTCAGTGTCACATGATCTTCAGAAATCATAATAATATACTGATTTACTGCTCAACAAACATTTCTGATTATTATCAATGTTGAACACAGTTGTGCTGCACAATATTTTTGTAGAAACTGTGATACATTTTATTTTTCAGGATTCTCTGATGAAGAGAAAGTTCAAAAGAACAGCATTTATTTGAAACAGAAATCTTCTGTAATATTATAAATGTCTTTACTGTCACTTTTGATCAATTTAATTAATGATTAAAATGATTACTTAATGATTATAAATTAATACTTTCATCCTTAATGAATAAAAATAATAATTTCTTTAAAAAAATAAAATAAAATGAAGCATTAGGTGCTTTAGGACTGAAAAGGAAATAGCTTTCTCTCACCCAGTTCTCCAAACAGCTCGACTCCGAGTGCGGCGTAGATGAAGAACAGCAGAACAAAGAGCAAGCCCAGATTCCCCACCTGAACAAAACACACACACCAGCAGTGTTTGTGTATCCGTCGTGGGGCGCTCAGCTCATCTGAGGCACTAAAGCAGCTGTCAACACTCAGAAAGAAAGTCATTTAATTCCCAGAATGAGGTTTGTGCTGGTCAGGCTGCGCGATCGTGCGCTCACAGCTGCTTTATTGCTCAAGGTTAATTCATTTCCATTAGAAGCCCATCTGAGCTCGAGAAAACAAACACTTACTCACATTATTCTTCACATACGCTTTACTCAAAAACACACAGTGGTTTTATATAAATATAGATTTGAAATCGCATGAATTAAGTTACTATTGACACATTTACAGGACTGAAGTGTGATCATCGGCGCAGTTAATGCAGTGAAAGGAGGTTTGTAGATCGACGCCATCTGTTTAATGTGTTTGTGAGTGTGAAATGAGTCAGCTGTGTTGAACACTCAATGACTCTTGAAACGACGTGATGAGAGCACGTCTAACGCTTCATTCACACGCCAGACGCTTCTCTGAGACTTTAGGACTGAACGTCATTGTGTAGATGCTGAAATCAGATCCGTCTGCTGAGACACGGTCATCTATGATATGCATATTTATTTTGATAAACATGATCAGCTTTGATGTTAAACCTGTTTCACACTCAATCTACTGCGTGTCTTCTGTCGTCTGATTGATCATTTAGAGTTTTTTATCCAGTAAAAGCTTGTTTAGTGTAATTGTACAAATGTCCAGCTTCAGCTGCTGCTTCTCGTGTCTTTCTGCTGTTAAATCTTGACTGATTTTTCTCAAGTAAACGTCAGAATAACTGCAGTCATATTTCCAGACTGAAGCAGCTCAGCTGTACTTGATTCTCCATCAGTCATTTTTTAGAAAGATCAATGTGTCTCAAATCTGATCATCAGGATCTTTTGAGGAGCGTTTGTTTCCAGAAGCTTTACTTTCTCTGTTCCTCAGCGGAGGAATGATCTTCACAAGCCTCCAAAACATCTCACATCTTCTGAGGAGCGTTTATATCTTCATCTCTCAATCAGCATTGCATTGCATTATATGTTTGGATCATTTCAATCTCAGCTTATTAAATCATATTATTGGAGATATAGAGCGACGACTGATATTTAGATTTACTTTACAAGCATCAGAATTTCGTTACATAAATATCAGCATCTGCTCCAGATTGCATATTTTTGCTAAGTTTTTGAATAAAATTGGGCTGTTTTTTCCTCCATATTCTAACTATATCAGACTATATGAGCCATAAAAATGTGTATATGTTTACATGTGTGTGTGTACCTGCGGCAACGCCTGCACCACGGTATCAAGCAGCGCTCTCATTCCTGTGGCCATCTTCAACAACTTCAGAACTGTGAAATTGAGACAAAAACACACTGAATGTCAAGGAAGAGATGGAAACATCTCAGAAGTTCAATCTGAGTCTCTCTAAATGAAGATCACACAGAAACATGCATGAGAGCCAGGACTGAGATGGACTGTTTACGGCTTCACTACTGCTCACACACTTCTGTGGCTCTATGTTTTGCTTTCAAAATAATTTCACTTTTCATCTCAGTAGTGATTAAAAATGCTCAAACGCTCGGAAACAGACTCCAGTGCTGGAATAAATCAGTCAGATCACTGACGCCATTGGATCATTTCATTCAGCTCATGCCCTTCATACAGACTTTTTATTCATTAAATCCATTTCTACAAAGATTTTCACTCAGACATTTCTAATAAATTTAGAAACATTTTACTCGAAGCCTTTATATATAATGTTTTCAAAAGTATTTTAATGCATTAATATCACCCTGTGCTCCTTGTTATTCACTGATTTCATGAATAATTGTAACCACAGTTATATTATATTATACAATGCATATATTTATTGCAACATATATGCAATAAAACACAACAAACTATAAGGAATCTGCAATTATAATGCATTTTAGTTTTGTATTCATTTGCATTTAGTGATTTAGCAGACGCTTTTATCCAAAGTCAATTACAAATGAGGACAATAGAAGCAAACAAAATTGACAAAAAAGCAATAATATGCAAGTGCTATAAAACAAGTCTGTTACTTAACGCAGTACAAATAGCAGGGGTTTTTATTATTATTACATAATAAATAAAAAGAAAACATAGAATATAAAAAGAATAGAGCAGGTTAGTGTTAAAAGGCATTTTTGCTTTTCTTATTTGTAAAATAAATAAAAAGAAAACAAATAGATAGAATACAAAAAGATTAGAAAAGCTTTTTTTTAAAGAAAACAAGCAGTAATATAGGATAAAATTATTTATGAACAACATACATTTAAAAAATTTACCTTTATAATACATTATACCATAAATTTCACAAATAATTACCAAAAAAATGTAAAGTACTGCATTGAATTAAATTAGATTTCTTTTTTTAAGTACAAATAATGAAATATTTTCTTGTAAAATGCAATCCATTTTATTTAATATGAAAAAAAATTATACAGTGTAAATTTTTATATATATAATTTTTAGAATTACTGATTGTTATATTTTCTAAATATTTGA
The DNA here is from genome assembly GCF_936440315.1 of Barbus barbus. Classification (NCBI taxonomy): domain Eukaryota; kingdom Metazoa; phylum Chordata; class Actinopteri; order Cypriniformes; family Cyprinidae; genus Barbus; species Barbus barbus. The sequence continues at coordinate 672,821 of NC_136753.1, read as the reverse complement.
ATTAGTAGTCCTTTTCTCTCCATCAGACACAAAAGGTGGTCTCATATTATAAATTATTAAAAGCACATGGATCCAGATGAAACACTAACAAAACAATACTAACCTCTTCAGTCAATTATTGCCCTTCTAAGGTCCAAATTGCATTTAATACATAGAAGCTCCTGAGGTTTTCCATCTTATGAATTTTTGATTGCAGAAGTGATTTTAACATTTATTTTACACGTTTTTATCTCTGATTTCCCGCGGCGTGTGTGTAATGCGTTGTATAAACGAGTGTGCTCACCACGAGCGATGCGCAGGACCCTCATGATGCGGATGATGGTGGGATTGATGGGAAGCGAAGCGCTTATTTCAATCTCCTCCAGAATGATTCCCATCACAGACAGCAGAACGATGGCCAGATCCAGCTGATTCCATCTGAGGAGACAGAGAGCTCATCACAGCCGAGATCCTCTGGAAGCGCGGCTTGTGTTATTTCAGATGTGTGCTCACCTGTCCTTAAAGAAGCGTCTGAAGCCGAACGCGATGAGCTTCAGCATGGCCTCCACCACAAACGTGGAGCTGAAGAAGTAGTTGCAGTATTTCAGCGCCGTCTCCAGCGACTGAGAGAAACCAGAGAGAAGAAACTCAACTCCAGATTTACTGTCATTAACAGATGGATTTCTGTTCAGTCTGATTACAGATGATGCTCCTCAGAGCGGCTGGACTCTGACAAACACAACGATTCATGCATGAAACATGCTGCAACTTACATAAAACAAACAAATACATATATATATTTAGCTAGTTACCAAGGAAACATTTCTCATTGTAATTGAATTTAAATTAATGTACTAAAATAACTCAAATTGAAATTAGTTATATAAACATAAAAAATTAAAAAAATTAAAAATGATAAAAATGATAAAAATACACAACAAAATTACTAAAATGTTTAAATCGAAATGAAAACATAAAATATCGAATTAAAAACTGATTCAAAATATTAATAAAAATTATAATAAAAACACGAGAAGATATGTCATTCTTGGGGGGGATTATGCTAATTGTGAATGTGTGTGCAAATATTTAAGAATGAATAATGAGGAATTCATTAACATACACTTAACTATGCTCTTTTTCTTAACCTGATATTAAAATAACTAAAATGATAAAAATGAAAAAATAATAAAATAAAAATTTAATTTAAATTAAATTCTAAATGTTATCAAATTATATATATATATATAAATGCCCATTTAAAATAAATAAATGACAAAATGAAAATGTAATGTGTGTGTGCGTGTGTGTGTATATGTATATATATATATATATATATATATATATATATGTGTGATTAATCGCATCCAAAGTACTTTTTTTTACATGTGTGCGTACTGTATACACACATGTAAGTATATATTTTGAAAATATTAACATATATTTACATGTATATATGTATATTCATATAATTTATATTATTTATAGATATATTTAATATGTAAACATAACATCTTGTATTTATATATACATAAATATTCACACAACACACATATATTCTGTAAACAAATATTCTGTTTATACACACATATTCTGTAAACAAAAACTTTTAATCGTAATTAATCGTTTGACAACACTAATATATGTATATATATATATATATATATATATATATATATATATATATATAAAGATGCAAACTCATTCAAATATAAATAAAACATATAATAGTATCTCCAGTGACACTAAAATAACATTGGATCTAGACCAACCAATCAAAGCGATTGGCTGCGGGTCATGTGACGCTGCCGCTCACCTGTGGTTGGTTGTAGTGCTCCAGGCTCATGGTGACCACATTGATGCAGATGATGAGGGTGATGAAGAGGTCCAGATAATGACTGGTGCAGAACGAGTGAATCATCAGCCGAACGCGACCGTACGAGGAGTAATACGGCAGCCGCTGCGCCTCTGAACACAAACACAGACTTTATTATTATTAAAGGAGTAGTTCACTTCCTAGTCATCCAAGATGTTCATGTCTTTCTTTCTTCAGTCGTAAAGAAATTATGTTTCTTGAGGAAAACATTTCAGGATTTCTCTCCATATAATGGGCTTAAAGACCCTTCTTCCTCGGCTGGGATCATTAAGAGCCCTTTGAAGCTGTATTTAAACTGCATTTTGGAAGTTCAAACTCAGGGGCACCATAGAAGTCCATTATATGGAGAGAAATCCTGAAATATTTTCCTCAAAAAACATAATTTCTTTACGACTGAAGAAAGAAAGACATGAAAATCTTGATTGACAAGTGGGTGAGTACATTATCTGTATTTTTTTTTTTTGTTCTGGAAGTGAACTACTCCTTTAACATCATCACCATCACCTGCACTGCTGATGCTTTAACAGGAACATGCACTAATACTTCACTGACAGAGTGATGGGTAGATGTAAGTGAGGGTGAGATGATGCATGGAAGGAGGAAGAGGAAACAATGGGGTCAGTGCTGATGAATGTGACCCAGGATCTCAGGAGAAAAAGAACGAGGAGGAGCTCGAGAGATAAATGAGTGAGAGCAGCAGACGACAAGGGAAAATGAATAATAATAACAGACGAGATGAAGAGATGAAGACAAATGAAGAGGAAGAGAGCAGCGGGACGATGGAGAACAGATGAGAAACTAAAGAGACGTTCAGTCTCCTTCAGAAAGCTCTTACTGCGCCTCCTCTTCTCCATGCGCTTGAGCCGCTTCTCCTCTCTCCGCCGTGCCTCCTCCACCTCCTGATGCTGCCGGCACTTGTGGAAGTTCTCCACCACCACACCGACAAACATGTTCAAGACGAAGAAGCTGACGATCAGCAGGAAGGAGATGAAGTACAGCAGCATCCAGGGGTTGTTATTGATGACGGGCTGAACACAGACAGAGTTAAAACACTCAACGCTGAGAAACACTGCTCAACACACTGCCGAAATATTACATATGTGACCCTGGAGCACAAAACCAGTCATAAGGGTCATTTTACTTTAAAATTGAGATTCATCATCTGAAAGCTGAATAAATAATCTCTCCATTGATGTATGGTTTGTTAGGATAGGACAATATTTGTCTGAGATACAACTATTTGACAATCTGGAATCTGAGGGAGCAAAAAAATCTAAATATTGAGAAAATCTCCTTTAAAGTTGTTCAAATGAAGTTCTTAGCAATGCATATTACTAATCAAAAACTAAGTTTTTATATATTTACAGCAGGAAATTTACAAAATATCTTCATGGAACATGATCTTAATATCCTAATGATTTTTGTCATAAAAGAGAAATGTATAATTTTGATCCATACAATGTATTGTTGGCTATTGCTACAAATATACCTGTGTTACTCATGACTGCTTTTGTGCTCCACATATAAAGAAGAAGAGTTTTGTATTTTGTAAGAAGTTAATAGTTTTATTCATCAAGGACATCAAAATTGATCAAAAGTGCCAGTAAAGACATTTACTATGTAACAAAAGTTTTCTGTTTCAAATAAATGCTGTTCTTTTGAACTTTCTTCATCTGTGAATCCTGAGAAATAAAACGTCACGGTTTAAAACGTCCAATATTGAGCAGCACAACTGTGTTCAACATTGATAATAATCAGAAATGTTTCTTGAGCAGCAAATCAGAATATTAGAATGATTTCTGAAGATCATGTGACACTGAAGACTTGCTGAAAATTCAGCTTTGATCACAGGAATAAATTACATTTTAATAGATATTTACATAGAAAACTGCTATTTCGAATTATAATAATATCTCACAGTTTTACTGTATTTTTGCTCAAATAAATGCAGCCTTGGTGCATAGAAAAGACTTATTTCAGAAACGTTAGAATTAAAAAAAAAAAGTGTATACATGTATGTGCGCGCACGTGTGTGTTTGTGTGTGTGTGTGTGTGTTTTACCTGCTGGTCGATCCCGACAGCGTCCAGACCGTGGTACATGATATTTACCCATCCATCTTTAGACGCCAACACAAACAGTGACATCAGAGCCTGAAATGGAGAATCACCAAACAAACACAGCAGATCATCAGCGGCAGGAAGTCAAGATCACATTCATTTCCTCCACAAGACTGAACTGATAGAACAGATCTCTAAAGCTAGCAAATAAATCATGAGGTTCCTGATAGTGAGTCGGACAGTCAGTGTAAGTTTAACTTGAGTTTAAAAACAATACTTGAACATTCAGTGAAGAACCAAACAACTCATAATCCTGAGGAGATGCACTCGAGATTATTACCATGGAAATGAAAATCATGACAAACACCACTCATATTTTGATCCCTCACTCTCATGATGCACCATGAATAAGTTCTCTGCCATCTAAAACCACTTATAGTTTTTGTATGAATATGAATTAAAATGTAAAGATATTCTTTTAAACTTGCACTGTAATTTCTGGAATATAAATCTTGTTTTTCTGAATATGGTTCAATTTAAAGGACATCTTGTAGAGTGAGAGGAACTAAAATATATGTTTAGTGTTCATAAAGTTTATAAATGTTTATTTTTATTTTATTCATTAATTTTTCTGAATGTAATAATAAAATGTCAAATTATGATTTTTTTCCTTCTCAGTGCAATTTTGACCAGATGCAAGCTGCAGATGCACTTCACTTATTTTCAAGAAAATATGATACTTAGTTACTGTAAATGATTAGTAATATATTCTACTGTTGTGATTTTACCAGTGTCATTCACAATGCATCATGGGATAGTAGTTCATACAACGTAGTTTCAATACACTGTCTGTATCTTTGTCATTATTGACAACATTTTCATACCATTTTTTTCATGAAACGAAAGTGTGTAATGTTCAGATCTGGCTGGCTTGGTTCATGGCTAAAAACTCTTTATTGCAGAATATTTTGTAGTGTTTATGGAGGAAGTAAATGGGGAAACAAAGACTTCAGGAAGCAAACGCGTCCGTTCGCTGTTGGGCTCATTAGCAGGAGTCTGACCCTCACCTGCCCCAGGTTGTCAAAGTTGTACTTGTGATGAACCCAGCGGTAATTGGCAGAGAGACAGTCGGATTTATTGGTGATGTTCTTCACATCCAAACCCACACAGTAAAAGAACTTCCCTTTGAAGAGCTGTTGACACACACACACACACACACACACACACACACAGTGAGACCAGCGTCTGACGGAGCAGGACAACAGATCACTGTTGACTGAACGTGGGATGAACCTGAACTCCTAGGATGCCAAAGATGATGAAGAAAGCACAGCAGATGAGGACGATGTTTCCGATGGGCTTCAGCGATGTGATCAGAGTCTCCACCACCAGCTTCAGACCTGGAGCTCGACTGATCACCCTGAGGAACCATGAAGAACCGAGTCACAAACACACAAAACCACACCGGACCAATAGACAGTCAACCTCAGAGACCCAAAATGGCCCTAAATAAATTCAATACAATTCACATAAAGAAAAAATCTGGTAAAACAGCAGACCATGAGTAAAACATATGACTTGTAAAACTCCTTGTATTTTACTAAATCTGAATATTACAGTACATTACAGTTTTTGTTATTGTTAAATATATACATTTTATTTAAAATTTTGAATTATATTTTTTTTCTGTGCTTTCCTGAAGCTCAAGCATTAGATGACGGCTTTAGCAAACGGCAAAATTATGAGATCGATTCCCAGCAAAATTGGTTTGTGTCTAGTTGACTCAACTAATCAACTAATTAGTTGTTCACCTGAGCGGGCGTAATGTTCTCAGCAGACGGAGCACCCGCAGGACGCCCAGGATCTTCGCTCCACCCGTCATCGACACCACGATATCAATCAGAGACACGAAGACGAGAAACCCGTCCAGAACGTTCCAGCTGCTGCGCAGATACGCCCGATCCCCCAGATACAGACCCTTCGAAACCACCTGCGACAGAACACAAACAAAAACATGCTGAATATTAACCCTTTAGAGCCTGAACATTTAATGGAAGAGTTTATTGAAGCTTTAAACAAAATATAAAAGATATTTAAAGACAAGTTTGTGTATAGGCCTACACTTTTTTGTTGAGCATCATATTTGATATATCAGGTTTTATGGCTCATATACTATAGATATAGTGAGAACATGGAGGAAAAAAACAGCACAATTTTATTCAGAGATATGCAAAATTATGAAGAAATAAACGCTCCTCAGAAGATGTGAGATGTTTTGGAGGCTTGTGAAGATCATTCCTCCGCTGAGGAACAGAGAAAGTAAAGCTTCTGGAAACAAACGCTCCTCAAAAGATCCTGATGATCAGATTTGAGACGCACTGATCTTTCTAAAAAATGACCGATGGAGAATCAAGTAAAGCTGAGCTGCTTCAGTCTGGAAATATTACTACAGTTATTCTGATGTAAAAATCAACCAAGATTTGACAGCAGAAAGCAGCAGCTGAAGCTGGACATTTGTACAATTACACTAAATGTGACAAAAGACATGGAGTAGACCTGAGTTTGCTTATATCTGAGTTTGATGGACACATGACCTTTGATATTGAGAACTGAAGATATGTGGAGCGATTCACCCTCTGTATGATTATACAGTAAGTTTGGTGCTATTTTCTGATACAGACCGGCTTTTTCTCTCTGCGAGCGGAAGAACACTCTGTTCTGACAGCATCATTAGAGTTTTTACCGCGGTAAGGTCTGACAGGTACAGAGAGAGAGAGAGAGAGAGAAAGACCAGCTGCACTGCGTTTGAAGCTGATTTCACCTCAAGAGACAGAAACCTACAGGACACCGACAGCCACCCTGACGCTTCAGAGCCGGACTAGAACAAACTCAGAGTGCTTTAAACTGGAGACTATTTACTAGCGTGTTCTCCCAGCATGCACAGCGACAGTCTCCAGTGCTCTCATTGGCTCATTTGCTAACAAGACTGATTTTAAAAGGATCTAAATGAGCTGAATAATCAGTGTGAGCAGCAGACAGCACCGTTGAGACACTGTAATGAACACACTTACTGCTGAACCGCCTCAGTGTGTGTGTGAGAATGAATGAATATTCACAGTCAAACGTAGTCAGATTATGTGTTTTCTACAGAAACAACAGCTGACACAACAAAATCAGTTCAGTGTCACTGGCCACCAAGACATTTATTTTGATTGCTGCACCAGCAACTATGCCTGTTTCATGGCAAAATCAATGTATTTTAAAATAAATAGTGATAGCATTTCAGAATCAGAATCAGAATCAGAATGAGCTTTATTGGCCAAGTATGTTTACACATACAAGGAATTTGTTGTAGTGACAGAAGCTCCACAGTAGGACAGTAACAGGACAGGACACAGATAATGAAACAAAATAACAGGAAATAGCCAATGATTTTATTTGACACTTCCCCTGGACACGTGTCAGAAATTAATGAGGGCTTGGGGCAAATTTTACTAAGAATCTACTTATTTTCTTTTTATTTATTATAAAAAAATAAGCCTCTTACACTAGCATTCTCTATTTCTCTATTTATGTGTTGACTTAATTTTTTTTTTTTTTTTAAATGACCCTCTAACACTGGCGTTCCCTAGTCTTTTTCTTTTCTATCTACTTGTTTTCTTTTTATTTATTACATATAAAATCCTTGCTACTTGTACTGCACTAGGCTAACTGAGACTTGTCACAGCACGTCCATATTATTGTTCTTTTGTTGGTTTTGATTGCTTCTAATGTCCTCATTTGTAAGTCACTTTGGATAAAAGCGTCTGCTAAATGACTAAATGTAAAAACGCCACCAAATCGGACAAAAATGCCCCCGTTACAATCAAAATAAATTCATTACAACTGTCACAAAGTGAAAAAAAAAAATGAAATGGAAAGAGTTGATTGTGGTATTAAAATCAGATCTGCTCGTGTTGTGCCATATTTATTTTTACACGTTTTTACAGCATTGTGCATTACAACCAATCACACAAGTCCGTTGAGTTTATGAATGCAGTGGCCAATCAGAGGCGTTCAGATGAGTAATCGCTGAAACACAGGAGCTTTGTTGAGCATGTTCTCTCTGACTGAATTCTCTCATCATCAACAAAGTGCAGATGTACGTGTTGCTAGGGTGTTCTGGTAGTTGCTAGGGTGTTAATAAGTCTTAAGGTGGGTGTTTTAGAAGAGTGTTATTGTCGGTTCATAATGAGGATGTTTGGGTGGTGTTTTCTTCCTGTCTGGCAGTACTTAGTGATATAAAGGGACCTGTAAGACTGTGGATACGTTTACATGCAACCAAATAATCCGTTTGCAATCGGATTGAAAAACCTTCATGTAAACATCCGATTGAGCTCGATCGGAATGAAATTTCGATGCGATTGAAGGGGGTGGTTTATTCCTTTTCTAACACGTTTGAGAGTGCATGTAAACACTTGATCGGATTGAAAACCGAAACTGAAATGACTGTGCATGGGCTATGATGTAGAAATGGCGTCATATGACGTGCGGAACAAGCGGTTCTTCATTTTGAATAAAGTGTTATAAATGTGTATCCTGTCATTATAAAACTCTCCTTTATATGTATATTTATCCACAAATTGATAAATATTAATTCTGCTGTTAAAAGCAAATGAAGAAACAGTGTAGGAGAGTGGTTATTATGTGCAAACAGTGAGAAACTAACGATATTTGTGCAGTGTGCGCATGTCAAAAAAACTGGTGACAGAAACGCGCACATCAACCCAATTACTTTATTTAGCGTTCATGTAAACACAACATTCAGATTCATCAATCGGAATGAATTCAGTCCGATTGAACCAAAAATTGTGGATGTAAACATAGCTACTGATGACTGATGTAGAGGTGCTCAGGTGAGCAGTTACCTTGACGGTCATCTCGGCCACAAAGATGGCAGTGAAAACGTAGTTGGAGATGGTGAGCAAGACTCGCTCCTGACGGGAGAAGAGAGGGAGACGGTCAAACAGGGAACAGAAACAGAATGAATGTTACAGCAGCGGTGGCAGCGGCAGCTAATGATACAGCAGCTCTAGGAATGAGACGCATGACTTTTACAGGGGGGTGAAATATCCTCTGTGATTATCCTGCTGGAAAGGCTACATTCACACGGCTGAAGCGCTTTCAACACTCATTCAACACCACTGAGAGGCTACAGGACGAGCGCTTGCTAGTGCTACACAATCAGAGCAGGTGCTAGGGTGTTGTGGGTGGTTGCTAGGGTGCTGTAATGGTTGTTAGGGTGTTGAAAAGTTGTTAGGGGTTTTGTATTGTTGATACACAGTTGGTAAATTGTTCTTGTTAAGGTGTTGAAAAGTTGTTACTAGGCTGTTTTGTGTTGTTGATGCATAGCTGGTGGGATGTTCTTGGTGGTTGCTAGGGTGATGAAAAGTTGTTACTAGGTGTTTGGTACTGTTGGTACATGGTGGAGTGTTCTTGTTGGTTGCTAAGTGGTTGTTAGGGTGTTGCGAGTGGTTGCTAGGATGTTGAAAAGTTGTTACTAGGGTGCTTTGTAATGTCGATACATGGTGGAGTGTTCGTGTTTGTTTCGAAGTGGTTGCTAGGGTGTTGTGGGTGGTCACTAGGGTGTTCTGGTGGTTGATAAGTCTTTACTAGGGTGCATGACTGTTTTTAATGAGTAATAAACATTTTCAGTTTAGTATGTTTAATACATTTTGAGAAAACATTGTAAAAAGAGATTTTGTTTGATTTCTGTCTGATTGTAGGATGTGATGTTACACCGTCGTGATCTTGTCTGACACTTAGATCTGTGCAGATCGTTCAGGTGGAATTTCCTGTTGGTTTCTCCTGTGTGAAGCTCAGGCGCTGATGTGACGGTATTCATGCAGAGCTGCAAATCACTGTGTCACTCCTGCTAGACGAGACTGTGAAAGAGAGTGAGGAACGTACCAGGCTGCCCTGATGGATTCTGGGTCTCTCCAGAGCCACTGTGATGCAGTTGAGGAAGATGAAAGCCAGAACCACATAGTCAAAGAGCTTATGAGCGATGATGGTCTGACACAGCATACGGAACCTGCAGAGAGACAGTCATTCTTCAGTCAACCAATTTTACTTTGTGTTTCTAGTCTACTTTAGCTTTGATATTGTTTAGATCTTAAGGCTAAGTGATGGAATTGTATCTTATGCTGCCTATCACTATGTTGAGAGTTGCTGAAATGGCGTTTGGTCTCGTACTGTATCGCGTATCTTGTCAGTGTGTGCACTTGCTTGGCCATTTTTAGTGATTAATAGGAAAGTGGGTTCAGCTGAATTGTAGTAGTGATTTGTTAGATAGGTATAAACAAGGTTATTATACCGCGGCAGCCCTCGTGTAAAGACCATCGACTCTACCGTGCGACTCCACCGGGCTAGGACACCGGCAAAGGATATAAGTATTGCTTTTTATTTTAAATTCATTTTAAAAAGAATGTCCCTTTTTATGTTTACTATTGAAATGTTGTTGTTGTATGCATTTGTCAATTTTATTTAATTTCTGTATTTTCTTAAATGGGTGTGTATATAGTATTTACAGAGTGTTAACTTTTAGTTTTAGTTACTTTTTCTTATTTGTAAGTTGCTTTGGATAAACGTGTCTGCTAAATGACTAAAAGTAAAGTAAAGTAAATATCAAAAACTAATGCTAAAATTAATTTGAGCAATACCAGTCTATTTTGTTTTATGTGTCCTTTATCTGAAATAGTAGAAATAATAGTGCCACCATCTGCAAATCTCCTTCACCATCTCCTTTAAAAAAAAAAAAAAAGAAAGTCATGCTGCAAAGATTACCTGCCACTAATCACATCAAACAAAACTCCTGAAAAATCCTGGACAGAAAACCTCAGAATATTAGATCATAAATATAGACCAACTTTTTGTCACATTGCACATTTATAGGTTGTATGTGTGTGTGTGTGTGTATATGTATATGTATATATATATATATATATATATATATATACTGTACACATATACATGTGTGTATGTATGTATGTACATATATGTATATATGTATGTATGTATGTATATACACACACACACACACACACACACACACAAATGCAACCTATAAATGTGCAATGTGACAAAAAAAAAAAAAATATATATATATATATACACACACACACACACACATAATTTGTATATATATAAATATTTATATATATTACAATTAAATAGCATTTATAGACATATAAGGATTTATATCCTTTTGAAATATAGAAGTTCCTAAAATGTCATTAAAAAAAATGCATTTTATACTTGCAATGTGATGATCAATCATAAATCTGATTATTTGGTTAGTAATATAGAAATACTGCCAATACTAAAAAGAATTAAACGTTTTTATTTTTCAAAACTTTTTTTTTTTACTTTTTGAAATCCTAAAATAATCCATTTAAATTCATTTTGAATAGCATATTTTCAGTGTGACTCCACTGTACATGTTTCCCTAAACCCACGTGTCGCTATCAGCTGCTCCTGATGTACAGTGATCAGTGATGGTTTGTCCAAGCTGTTCACGTGTCACAGGCTGCTGACCTCTGATATATCCAGTGACAAGTTCTTGACCCAAAGCATCTGCTTTATCAACACAATGTGATCTGCTCATATGAGTGCTGAAATGATCACATGCTGTGAAACAGGCCTGAGACTCTCAGAGGTCATATGTTTGCCCTTCTGCAGTCTCTGAGTAACTTCACATGTGTGTTCTGTCATGTAGAGCAGCACTGAGCTCCAGCACAGCGAGCGGCGTCTCTGATGGACTCTTCCTGCTATCAGCACGACTCTAATCAGATCTGTGAGTCTCATTAAACTCTGATTCTGATGAAGAACATCTGACAGACCACATGAGGAAAACCCATCCTGATGGGTCAATACATACCAGACTCAACCAAACCAGATGCTGAGGAGCTCAGCAGAGCAGCGGGAGTCTGAGGCGGTCAGACGAGAGTCGGCATCATACAGTTGATATACAGAGCTGTCGGAAGGGCGTTCAGACACGATACACAGCAGAGTGACTGCATTCACTATTTCACACCAGATCAAGCATTGCACTAAGAAACTGTACTTAAATTAATTTTTTTTTTAAACGAGTTTTCTAAGCTTATTAACTCTTTCCCTGCCAAACACGTAATTTTCAGTGTTCTCGCTGTTAAACACTCGGGGGCACTATTACAATCTCCTCAATGAGTTTTTAATGTTCCAATCAAAAACGCAGACAAGGAAGATGAAGAAACGAGCGGTCTCATATGTAAGCATATACATATGAAAAATAATGTGATCATTCACACTAAACCACATATAAATGAAAACTGCCTAATGTTACCGAGTGAAATATCGATCCAGGAAGGGGTAAAGGACTGAAAGCTTTGGGATACTGATGGAAGCCTTCTACTGCATCTTTACTTTGATAATAGTACTGAACATGATCCCGATATAGTATTTGATAAAAATGCGATTTTCTCAGCTTTTTCTTTTTTTTTATGAAACCTACCTACATTCAAGTGTTGATAAAAAAAAAAAAAGAATGCTTGAAGTTAGGATAAAATGGAAAATGAATTTATAAAAATAATAATTTTGTTTAAAAGTAGCGAGTCGTTTCTTTATTTTCATGTATTGCATGTTCAGAAATTCTTAAAACACGATATTCTAGGGTCCATGGAAATTTAGTGAAAATCATCAAAAATACTAGCGGGGAAAGAGTTAATATGACTTTTGAAATGAAGAGACAGTAGAGATTTTATCATTTTTGAAGTAAAGCCTGTCAAAAATGACTATTTTCTCATTTTAACAGAACTCAAGTAAAGTACAGATTATGTGTAGTAATGAAGTAATGCTACACAAATACTCACACCTCTGAAAAGCATCATTCAGTCAATCAGACTGACCGAACATTTGAACAGAATGAGAGTGTATGTGAGTACATACTTGTTCTGTGGGGAGAATAAGTAAATGGACCAATCCTCTCTCTTCTCACACCAGTCTGGACGATAGACCTCCATCATCTTCTGGATACGGAAGCACAGGCTCTGCGACACACACACACACACACACAGGGCTCTGGTTATCTGAGATAAAGGCAACTCTTTCCAATTTATTTTGAATAACAGTTTCATTTTGCCTGGGAGACATTTCCAATAAACTGAGTAAAATATGAGGATTAACGCATCCGTATGACATCCATATTCATGTGAGCGGACAGCTGCTGTGACCCAGCGGAGTTTGGCTATTGTGTTTGCTGTCATTGTTCATAATGAGCTTCTTCTTGTTGTTTATCCTCCACACACAAACACAAGTCTGTGAATCTACTGCAGCCGTATTTCACTTATGAGACGTTTATTAAATGCTAAAATGAGCCGAGATTCTCCTCAGTCGTCTGTCAGATGTGACGATGTGCCGCTCAGCAGAAAATCGCTCTGATGATACACTCAAACTGATTCACAATAGCGTTTTTAAATCACTTCACTGAGAGGAAGAGCTTCCTAAAGGACCTTTAAAACTGAGAGAGATCGTCAGGCTCAGAGAGAATGTGTAACTTTATTCCACTTTTCATGTGCTGCTTCTCAGAGAAAATCATCTGAAATTAGCATAATGGCTTCAACAGCAGAGCTGAGAGTACTCAACACTTACTGACCGCTGAAAGCAACAGCACATCTGTCTGTACACCTCTCTAACCATCTATCTGTCTATCTATCCATCTATTGGCCTATCTATTCTCCTGTCTATAGATATATACGTCTACCTATCTGTCTATCTAATCTACTTACCTGTATATACGTCTATCCAACTATACGTCTGTCTATCCATCTATACATCTATCTCTGTCTGTCTGCCTATCTACATGCCTATCTATCCACCTGTCTATCCATCTATACATCTGTCTATCTATGTGCCTATCCTATCCATCTACAGTCACGTGAAAAAGTTAGGACACCCTATTGAATTCCATGGTTTTCCTTCTCAGGACATAATTTTAAAAAAACAAAAAACGGTTCTTTCCAGATCTTAAAATTTGGAAAATAAAACCTCTGTTGAACAACAACACATGACATATTGCACCTTGTCAAAAAAATGCCAAAATTGAAAAGTTTGCTGGTCTGGAGCCTTCAGGTGTGTATTAACACAATGCCAAGGAGGTAAGACATCAGCAATGATCTTAGAGAAGATATTGTTGCTGCCATCAATTTGGGAAGAGTAATACGGCCATTTCCAAACAATTTTAAGTCCAGCATTCTACAGCAAGGTTGGTTAATCACAAGTGGAAGACATTCAAGACAGTCACCAATCCTCCCAGGAGTGGACGTCTCAGCAAATTCACCCCAAGATCAGACCATATTATGCTCAGAGAAATGGCAGATAACCCAAGAACTTCACTGCAGGCTCCACAGGCCTCAGTTAACATGTGAAATGATAAAATGCATGACAATACAGTTAGAAAAATATGGGACAAGTATGGCATGTTTGGAAGGCTTGCCAGAAGAAAGCTTCTTCTTCTAAAAAAGCATGGCAGCACGGTTTAGGTTTGCAAAGTTGCATCTGAACAAACCATAAGACTTCTAGAACAATGTCCTTTGAACAGATGAGACCAAAGTGGAGAAGTTTGGCCATAATGCACAGCAGCAAGTTTGGTGAAAACCTAACAAGCAAATCAGCACAAAAACCTCATACCAAAAGTCACACATGCGGGTGGAGGGCTGATGATTTTGGGCTTGTTTTGTAGCCACAATGATCCCAAGCACACCAGAAAATCTACAACAGAACGGCTGAAAAGCAAAGAATCAAGGTTCTGCAATACCCCAGCCATAGTCCAGACATTATCCTGACTGAAATCATGTGGTGAGAGCTGTGTATAAACAAATGCCTACAAACCTCAATAAACTGAAGCAACGTTTTAAAGAAGAGTGGGCCAAAATTATTCCAGAACGATGTGAGAGACTGGTAAAGTCATACAGAAAATTATTACTTCGAGTTATTGCTGCTAAAAGTGGATCTACAGGCAATTGAATCATAGGGTGTCCTAACTTTGTCACACATGGCTATTCCACTTGGCTTTGTTTTTGTTAATCAAATAATGACACGGTGAGATATGTCATGTGATATTGTTCATCTGAGGCTTTATTTCCAAATTTTAAGACTTTCCAAGGACCAGGAATTTTTTTAATTATCTCCTGATAAAGAAAACCATGGAATTCAATAGGGTGTCCTAACTTTTTCACATCTAAATGCCTATCTATTTACATGTCTATTCATTTACATATCTATCTATCCATCCATATATCTGCCTATCTATCCACCTGTCTATCCATCTATACATCTATCCATCCATCTATCTGCCTATCCTCCTATCTACTCACTTATCTACCCATCACCCATCCATCCGTCTCTCTGCCCATCCATCTGTCCATCTATCCATCCATCCATCTATCTGTTAATCTGTCTGTCCATCCATCCATCCATCCATGTATCTGTAGTGAAGGGGAACACTTCCTCATTGTAAACATTAAGCCTTGACAAGAAAACCTAATTTATAAGAAACACTTATAGCCGTTTTAACAGGATGTTGCTCTGCACTCACATATTCGGTGTCTTCCTCCAAGTCATTCTTGTCTTTGCGTGCGTTGAGCTGTGGATAAACCTCTCCCAGCAATGGCCCCTGAGGGCCCGGGCCTTTCCCATTGCAATCCTGGTGTTCTGCAGACACACTCTTCTTCCGGACCAGCAGGGGGCGCTGCAGGAGCTCCGGCAGCTCAAGTGAGAGAGCGCGGCGGTGTCGGCGCGACAGGAAGGGTGGGTGGGGCAGGAGAGACTCGTGTTCGGCGGGGTACGAGTGAACACTGCGGACCCGTAAGCTCCCTCCGATGACCCCTCCAGCCCTCAGGCCACGGGCGGAGCGACCCGCGCTGTTCCAGCTACACCGCCGGCTCCAGGACGGCTGAGAGGGAGCACGCCCCCAGTGGTGGTAATGAGAACTGCGGCTGTGGCGCTATAGAATAAGAAGGAAACTTGTTAAATTTTTATCTCCTGGAGTCAGGTTTACAAAAATCTTTTTAAGAAAGGAGTTAACTTCAAGTAAGGTAGCCGCACTAACTTAATATTCTTTATTTCTTTACTTAATAACTTTAAATTTATTTTAATTTTGCGACAGAGCAAACAACAATCAGACATTTCGGCAACAAGCCTTCTTCAGTGAATCATATAGTCACGTTTCCCACAAGAGTTTTTAAAAAGAAGTGAATTCCAGAGATCCCTTGATGAAAAGCCTCCGGGTGATTTTTTTATTTATTTTTTTAAGAAAGGAGTGAAGACATTAAGAATGTTCCTAAGTGCAATTCTTGAAAAATTCTTAAGTAGTTTTCAAAAAAGAAACATTATTTTTTACGTCCTGGGGCTGGATTCACAAAAATCTTCTTAAAGAAGTTTTAAATTTTAAATTACATAAGTGCAATTCATGTATAAATTTCTCAAAATATTCTCAAAGTAAAAGTTCTCAAATATGTTGATTCAGTTTTTTTCTGAAGAAGAAAACGATAGTCTTTGGCTTTGTCTGAAAATGCTTTTTTCCGATTATTTTGTATTTAAAGTGGTGGCCAAAATTGTTGGAATACAACACTTGGCATATTTAAGAGGTTTCAGTTATTTTTGTTGAATATGCCATTACAAAACCCATAAAACGGTGGACTGGCCCCCTCAAAGCTCAGGCCTCAACCCCATTGAGCAAATTTGGGGAGAGTTGGATAATAAACAGATCTATTGTACATTTTAAAGGAAAGCCTTTGGCTTGAATTGCAGAAGGCATGGGATAACATTAAAGGGTAATTCCACCCCAAAATAATTTTTTTGTAATTTATCACTTACCCCCATGTCATTACAAACCCGTAAAAGCTTTGTTCGTCTTTGAAACACAATTTAAGATATTGTGAATGAAACCCGGGAGGCAAAATAGTTCATCTGACATCAGGGGTTCATTCTGAATGTTGTGAAGCGACGAGAATACTTCAGATTGAACCCCTGATGTCAGATGGACTATTTTGACAATGTCTTTCATACTTTTCTGGGTGTGTGTGTGTGTGTTCACTGCTGTGTGTGTGTGTTCACTGCTGTGTGTGTGTGTTCACTGCTGTGTGTGTACACGTTGGATGGGTTAAATGCAGAGCACAAATTCCGAGTATGGGTCACTTCACTTCATTTTATTCTTGAATGTTTCGTAAATCCGTCCCCTGACTCTTAATGAGAAGCTCTGCGGATGAGTTAACTTCACGCAGTCGCGTGTGTGTGTGTTAATTGCCGTTGTGGTGTTTCTGATCTCGCTGACTGCATTCGCTCATTTTTAGCAGCATGGGCGGCAAAAGCAGTTGCCATAGAAACTTGTGTTCTCCAGCGTCAAGCTCTCGTTTTGACCTGATGCTCACGAAACCTCAGCGTTCACATCTGACCGTCAATAAAGTGACTCAGGTCACGTCTGGTGACTCGACATCATTAGGATTAGGGATTTACGCAGCAAGAAACATTTCATTCTGTATGATGTGTGCAAACAATTTCTGTCTGAACGATCACGGGTTTTACCGTGTTTTACCATGTTCCCAGAGACTCTTTCCCACCACAATCTCCCGATGGCACGTGACTTCAAGAACAACAGCCCGACACACTATATTTAACCCAAGCGGCTCACGCTCGTCTCTCTCGATACACACGGCTGCTTCAATTAAAAGAGGGGTTGCTATGGAAACCCCAAAAGCCTTGGCTGAGCATCCGTTGCACATTATCAAGAGAATTGTGGTCTCTTGCAAACACACACACACACACACACACACACACAGACGAGTCTCTGCTTGAGGGATTTTCTAATTCCAAACATTAATCTGCACTAATGTTCCCTTGACTCATTGCATCCACAGACACACAAACGCAAACATGACAAATGATCGTCTGGCGTGATGACATTGATTTCTTCATCGACTGACCAGAGATGAGGATCTCCTGCCCAGGCAGATGGTTCTGCTCCGGTGGTTTTCCTCGGAGGAGCCGGTCTTGGTCTTCTCCTCTGCTAGCGGCGCCAGATCCAGATGCCCATTAGGAGTGAGGGACGACAGCTTGGGATCTGGAGGAAAGAAACGGAAGTCAAAGCCAAGAGCAGATCTCTGGCCATCAACACAGGCCGTGAAGCTCTCCAGAGAGAGCACTAATGTCTCCTTCATGAGTCCCTGTGGAGTTCTTCGCCCTTTACAGCCACAGAAACTCAGAAACTGGAGGATTAACGGCCCTCAAAAGTGTCAAACAATCCCAATATGAGTCCAAACAATTTGAATATGAGTCCAAATCAACATCACATTAATAATAAGTCAAGTCAGACACATTGATGCAAGAGATGCAGTTCAGTCCAAAATCTAGTGTTTTTTCATGTTTCATGGACTTCATCTACACTAAGGTAAGTATAACATCTTGATTCAACTGCAAATCTGTGTCCCACCAACTTGTATCCATTCAGGACAAATGAAGCATGGCAGTGAGCTGGATGTAGTTGATGGGTTATATAATGAGAGTGAATGCGCTGTGATCGTACCAGAGAATGTGAGCGAGTTTTTGTGCTGTTCACTTCCATTAGAGGAAGATCCTTCATCATCATCATCAGAGTACGAATGATTGGCATCACCCTAAAACACACAGCTCACATCAGCATGAAGAACAGGACAACACTCGAACAACAGCTGGCTAAGTAATTTCACAAAGTCAAAGAGACAGTGCGTTTTCACCACAAATTTAAGTTTATAGATTACAGATTTACAGAAAGGCTGGTGAGGATGAATGTGACAAGCTGCACAAACCTCACTGAACAGCATGAAATTCCAATCAGAAACAACTACATAATGGCTTTCCCAATAAAGAAACTATCTATATTTTGCTTGCTGCAACTCTCTTATTCTACCAATAAAGAGAAGCACTTCAGTTTAGGAACCAATTCTCACTATTAACTAGCTGCCGATTAGAATGCATATTACTAGCACATTGACTGCATATTAGTACTTGTAAAGCACATATCAATGCCTTATTCTGCATGAACATATTTTAGATCCCTTAATCCTAAACCCCATACCTAAAGTTAACAACTAACTTACTAAATATCTTTGCACACTTAGTCTGAAATTCTCGTCCCAATTTTTTGCATACTAAAAAATAAATACGACCTCGCATTGTATCAATCACGTTTACACAGGTTCGATTTTCTGCGTTTTCGCATCCGTAGCAAGCATTTTGATAGGAAAGGATGAGGAATACGAAAAACTAAAAAAATGCATACGAACATTTCGTACTCAGTGTGCAAAAACGGTTAATAATCAGCTAATTGGGAGTTTTTTTAGGCAAAAGTTAAAGTTAATAGATAGATAATAGTAATAACTGGTCCCCAAACTAAAGTGTGCCCAACAAATCATAGACTTCCACATATACTTTAATAAAAAACAAAACAAAAAAGAATATGATCAAAAACACGAAGAACAAAAATAAATTGAATTACATTTGACCTCAATAGTATTAAAAATAAACAAATTCAATTAATCCTTTCATTTTTTAACATTATTTAACTACATGCATTTTAACTAACAATTAACTCAATTCTACTGCATTTATTGATCTTAAGTGAAGTAAATGTTTAGATTTACTAATATATTTGTTTTTAATCCATAGCTGTATCTGTTAACATTAATTAATGCACTGAGAATTAACATGAACCAAAAATGCTTAACATTAAGAAGGATTAATAAATGCCATAAAAATATATTGCTAATTGATAGTTCAATTTAGCTAATGCATTAACTAACATTAACAAATTAAACTGAAGAACCTCTTTGCCTCACTCTACAAATCAGGAGTTATTATTATCAAGAGGTATTAAAATTAAAATAATTCATTTCAACTATTCTGATACATTCATTGTTTAGAATCAATGTGTCAAACTGAATCAGACGGTGTAATCAGTGAAGCACTGAACCGGTTTAAAGGACTCACCTCAGCCTGAAATCCCTCCACCAGAATGGCCACCAGCAGGTTGAACAGCACGTAGTTCCCGAATGTCATCAGAGCCACGAAGTACAGAGCCACCAGAGGAGACGTGGAGGCCATGCCATTATACAGGACCACGTTCCAGTCCTCCTGAGTTAGGATCTAAACACACACGTGAGGAAAGATTTGTGTGTGTGTGTGTGAACATGCTTCACAACTCCTTGTTCAAGCTCTTGTTCTTTATGTACCCTCTAGAAGCTTGCATTCTGCAAGTGAACATCGCTTTATTGTGCATCCCAAAGAGGCACAAAATCACTTTCACAGACTTTTACATTAACTGTTGCCTCCTGCTGGAATGACCTGCCCAACTCAATCCGAGCAGCTGAATCCTTACCCATCTTCAAGAATCAGCTAAAAACACATCTCTTCCACTTATTTGACCCTCTAACTCTAGCACTCTTTATTCTAATTCTATTCTTAAAGAAAGAAAAAAAAACTAACACTAACTTTTCTAATCTTTTTGTATTCTATCTATTTGTTTTCTTTTTATTTATTATATAATTTTATAAAAAAAAAAAAAACAACCTTGTTACGTGTACTGCTAACTGAGACTTGTCATAGCACTTGCATATCATTGCTCTTTTGTTGATTTTGATTGCTTCCATTGTCCTCATTTGTAAGTCGCTTTGGATAAAAGCATCTGCTAAATTACTAAATGTAAGTCTCTGTGTGTGTGTGTGTGTGTGTGTGTGTGTGTGTGTGTGTGTGTGTGTGTGTGTGTGTGTGACATCGCTCTCTCTCTTTACCTGAAACACAGTGACGATTGCCCATAGCAGGGAGTCAAAGTTCTTTCTGTCTGGGACTGTGTCTCCAGTGTCCGTCTTCAGACTGAACTTGCAGCCGAATATATGCATTCCTAAAATACTGCAGACACACAGAGAGAGACGTGTGATTAAAAAATACTACAGTAGTCTAGTACCATTAGTCTCAAACTGACACACACACCTGAAGATGAAGATGAAGAGCATCAGCAGCATGCAGAATGTGGCCACATTGTCCATGGTCTTCATCAGAACCACCAGCTGTCTGCGCAGTGCCGGCATGAACCGGACCAGCTTCAGCACCCGCAGCAAGCGGAAGGTGCGGAGCACCGAGAGACCTCCGTCAGACTGACCCACGATTTCACACACACTGCAATTGGGACGGCCATTAGTGAACGCACTTCTGTTCTTATGCACAGACATCTGTTATTTGAGTAGTCAATTTGTTTTGTTAAAGTTGAAATTATTCTATCACACACGTCTCATGATAATGTAACATTACATACTGAAGCTGTATTTTCAAAACTACAGGTAAGTGTGATGATAAAAACATGATTATGTTTGCTTGTTGATGTGCAAACTAAAATTGAGAGTTGAGCTGAAGTCAGTAAGATTTGCACTTTTATTCATCAAGGATGCATTAAACTGATCAAAAGTGACAGTGAAGATGTTTATAATGTAAAAATAAATAAATAATATTTCAAATAAATGCTTTTTTGGACTTTCTATTCATCTGTGAATCCTGAAAAATAAAATTGATCATGGTTTTCACAAAAGCATTGGCCAGCACAACTGTTTAAAACATTGATAATAACCAGACATGTCATCTTGCTGAATTTGTTGATTCCTGCTCCTTATTTAGATGTATTTTGGCCAGTACATTTTATTGTTGATTGTGTGGTATTGAGCAGCAAATCAGTATATTAGAATGATTTCTGAAGGATCATGTGACACCGAAGACTGGAGTAATGATGCTGAAAATACAGCTGTGCATCACAGAAATAAATTACATTTTAACAGATATTCATATAGAAAACAGCTATTTTACATTGGAATAATATTTCATTGTTTTTACTGTATTTTTGATCAAATAAATGCAGCCTTGGTGAGCAGAAGATATTTATTTCAGAAACATTACAAACTCTTCCCAATCCCAAATGTCTACATGTGTATGCACAGTTTAAGGTGTATTAAAACCTTAAAACATATTTTAAATGTAACAGAAAAGCATCAGTAGGTGTTTCACTGGTAATTACCTGATGATCACGATGATCCCATCAAAGATGTTGTATGGATTGCGCAGATAATTAAAGCAGCCGAATGCTGCGAGCTTGAGGATCATCTCCAGAGCAAACATACTGGTGAAGACGATGTTACAGATCTCCAGAATATTAGTGAGCTCCTCCGGCTGAACACACACACAGAATGAGAACATGAAACACATCATTAACTCAAATAATGAAGAGAAACAACGATGAGACACAGAGATTCTCATCAACTCATCCTCATGTTCTTCAGCTCATTAAAGAATCACTGAAAGAACACATTGACAACCATATCACTTGATATCATAGGTGATATAATAGGTTGGGCTTTAGCTAATATCATTACACCTATAGAAAAACACTGCATGTATGAGATTTGTGTGTGTGTGTGTGTGTGTGTGTGTGTGTGTGTGTGTGTGTGTGTTTGTAACCTGCTCATGATGCTCTATGCCCATGCTGATGGTGTTGATGAGGATGGCCACCATGATTCCTCTGTTGAAGTATTTGCTCTCCACGATGCCCCACAGTTTGACCCTCATCTCCATCCACAGTTCTCGGCTCCGCCTCCGACACGCCCCCTCCACCCTCTTGTGCCTGTCCGTTTCCTCGGCAGCCTCCTCCACTGTCTCCTGATTGGCTGCTGAGGCAGAAGGTGCGGCTCCATCTGTAGTGCAGTGAGAGAAAAGCTCAGCGCTGCATCCATCCATCCATTCATTCTGCAATCCAAACCCCTCCCTCTCCTCTTCACCATGTTGTTGAAGGCTCTTCTCTCCTCCGTTGATGTTTGTTTTCTCATGCGTCTGCTCTGGTGGTTTGTGGTAGAGCATCCTGAGGAAGGCAGCGGTGCGTCGGCGCGCCTTGCGGAGGACGTGGCAGATGAGCTGGAAGATCTCCTCGTAGCAGTCGCCGGGTTCGGCCAGCGTGCTGGAGGACAAACAGGCGGCTCGCTGCTCCTGCATCAGCTGATGCTCGCGCTGTTTGGTCTCCGAAAACTGAGTCGCTATGACGACCAAACACAGGTTTATCATGAAGAACGAGCCAACCTGTGGAGTTACGCAAAAATTAAGAGAGAGAAGCACACTCAAGATTCAAGATTCAAGATTCAATATCTGCAAACACCAAACTCACTGCAAACACCAAACTGTCTCGCTGCAAGCAAACCTTTTCACTTTTCACAAACTTTTCACTTTTTTACAAACACATCTCACTCCAAACACACTCATCTCACTACAAACTAATCTCATCTTACTACAAACACTTTCTTCTCACTGCAAACACACACCACTGAAAACACTCATCACTTGCTTTTCTCACTGCAAACACTCGCTGTTCTCACTACAAACACACACCACTGAAAACACTCATCACTTGCTTTTCTCACTGCAAACACTCGCTCATCTCACTGCAAACACTCGCTGTTCTCACTACAAACACACACCACTGAAAACACTCATCACTTGCTTTTCTCACTGCAAACACTCGCTCTTCTCACTGCAAACACTCGCTCATCTCACTGCAAACACTCGCTCTTCTCACTGCAAACACTCGCTCATCTCACTGCAAACACTCGCTGTTCTCACTACAAACACACACCACTGAAAACACTCATCACTTGCTTTTCTCACTGCAAACACTCGCTCTTCTCACTGCAAACACTCGCTCATCTCACTGCAAACACTCGCTCATCTCACTGCAAACACTAGCTCTTCTCACTGCAAACACTCGCTCATCTCACTGCAAACACTCGCTCATCTCACTGCAAACACTAGCTCTTCTCACTGCAAACACTAGCTCTTCTCACTGCAAACACTCGCTCATCTCACTGCAAACACTCGCTCTTCTCACTGCAAACACTCGCTCATCTCACTGCAAACACTCGCTGTTCTCACTACAAACACACACCACTGAAAACACTCATCACTTGCTTTTCTCACTGCAAACACTCGCTCTTCTCACTGCAAACACTCGCTCATCTCACTGCAAACACTCGCTCATCTCACTGCAAACACTAGCTCATCTCACTGCAAACACTCGCTCATCTCACTGCAAACACTCGCTCATCTCACTGCAAACACTCGCTCATCTCACTGCAAACACTAGCTCTTCTCACTGCAAACACTCGCTCTTCTCACTGCAAACACTCGCTCTTCTCACTGCAAACACTCGCTCTTCTCACTGCAAACACTCGCTCTTCTCACTGCAAACACTCCCTCATCTCACTGCAAACACTCGCTCTTCTCACTGCAAACACTCGCTCTTCTCACTGCAAACACTCGCTCTTCTCACTGCAAACACTCGCTCTTCTCACTGCAAACACTCGCTCTTCTCACTGCAAACACTCGCTCTTCTCACTGCAAACACTCGCTCATCTCACTGCAAACACTCGCTCATCTCACTGCAAACACTCGCTCATCTCACTGCAAACACTCGCTCTTCTCACTGCAAACACTCGCTCTTCTCACTGCAAACACTCGCTCTTCTCACTGCAAACACTAGCTCATCTCACTGCAAACACTAGCTCTTCTCACTGCAAACACTCCCTCATCTCACTGCAAACACTCGCTCTTCTCACTGCAAACACTCGCTCATCTCACTGCAAACACTCGCTCTTCTCACTGCAAACACTCGCTCATCTCTTCTCACTGCAAACACTCGCTCATCTCATCTCACTGCAAACACTCGCTCTTCTCATCTCACTGCAAACACTCGCTCATCACTGCAAACACTCGCTCATCTCATCTCACTGCAAACACTCGCTCTTCTCATCTCACTGCAAACACTCGCTCTTCTCACTGCAAACACTCGCTCATCTCATCTCACTGCAAACACTCGCTCTTCTCATCTCACTGCAAACACTCGCTCTTCTCACTGCAAACACTCGCTCATCTCACTGCAAACACTCGCTCATCTCATCTCACTGCAAACACTCGCTCTTCTCACTGCAAACACTCGCTCATCTCACTGCAAACACTCGCTCTTCTCACTGCAAACACTAGCTCTTCTCACTGCAAACACTCCCTCATCTCACTGCAAACACTCGCTCTTCTCACTGCAAACACTCCCTCATCTCACTGCAAACACTCGCTCATCTCACTGCAAACACTCGCTCATCTCATCTCACTACAAACACTCGCTCTTCTCACTGCAAACACTCGCTCATCTCACTGCAAACACTCGCTCTTCTCACTGCAAACACTAGCTCTTCTCACTGCAAACACTCCCTCATCTCACTGCAAACACTCGCTCTTCTCTTCTCACTGCAAACACTCGCTCATTTCACTGCAAACACTCGCTCTTCTCACTGCAAACACTCCCTCATCTCACTGCAAACACTCGCTCTTCTCACTGCAAACACTCGCTCTTCTCACTGCAAACACTCGTTCATCTCACTGCATACACTCGCTCTTCTCACTGCAAACACTCGCTCTTCTCACTGCAAACACTCGCTCATCTCACTGCAAACACTCGCTCATCTCACTGCAAACACTCGCTCTTCTCTTCTCACTGCAAACACTCGCTCATCTCACTGCAAACACTCGCTCTTCTCTTCTCACTGCAAACACTCGCTCATCTCACTAATTTCACAGCAAACACAAACTCATCTCGTTGCAAACACCTGCCTCACTGCAAACACACAGAACAGGTAGAATCATCTGTAGGATTATGGGCTGCATGCCCACATTAAGCTGAATGAATACTACATGCGCAGTTTCATAGGATTACATGCATCTATTGAGGATAAATTAATTTGTAAACAAGTAAAAGAACATCAAATAGGCCTGAAGCACCAACGGCGATATCAAAATGAATCATCAGCATGTCAGATAAAACACTCTATATTGCTCTTTTAGAATAGACTCATAAATCTGTGTGAGTTTGTGTGTTTGTGTACTTACTATAATCAGCAGAATAAAGTAGATGAAGTTGTAGAATGAGTGAGCATCCATGACGTAATACATGATTTCCACCCAGCCCTCCAGAGTAATAACCTAAACACCATCATTTGCAGAAAAAAAAACACTTCAAACAGTTCTCTGGAAATGAAGTTTGCTTCCAATAAGTTCACATTAAACACAAAGAACATTAATCAGCTGGATGACAGTTTTCACAAGTTCTACTGTGGAAATGAGTCTTCAGCAGATACCTGAAATATAACGATCCAGGCATATCCGATGTTGTCAAAGTTGATGGCTCCTTTGTGCGGGTTTCTGTGTCCGGTGTGGCAGCGGGTGTAGTATCGGTTCCAGTTGACACAGAGCCCAGGGACGATGGCACTGGCGTTGAGATGGGGCTCGGTCACAAGACCCAGCGCCTGATGGTGCAGGAGATCATCCGCATCCAGACAGCACTGATGTCCCGCCACACGCCGCGCCGGCACGTCACTGCACGACATGATGCCGTTATCCTGCGGCAGAGAGCAGATGAAGGGCCTCTCGTCTTCCTCATTGGGAGAGTAGTACGGAGCAGGGAGTGCCACACCTGTTGAGCTGAGAGAAAGAGGAAATAGATTTGTATCCAAAACCTAATCAGACACTTTACTGCCTACATACACTGCAAACGAAGACTTTGTCATTTTTGCCATGTTTTTCAGTACAGATATCTAAGCATTTGTAAATCAAGACCCTGCTAACAGGGAATGTACTCGCAACTTTTTTCAAAGTTACATAAATATTAGGACAAAACATTTTTAAAGTAATGTTTATGGCACGTTCTTACAACATTAGGCATATTTGATATACACTATATTGCCAAAAGTATTGGGTCATCCCCGTCTAATGAACATGTTTGACTACTTTAGTAATTTCTATGAGTACAAATCTTAATGTTAAAGCATATAAGGATATTTTAGGGAATTGTGTGCTTCTAATTTTATAGCAACAGACAGGACTCTTTTCTATTCTAACATGACAGTGCCTTTGTGTATAAGACACGGCTCAAAAAGACCTGATTGATTGAGTCAGTGTGGAAGAACTTGTCTGGTCTGCAGAAAGTCAAGTCCTGATCCCAGCTGAACACCTCTGGTGTGACTTTATATGCAGACCTTGAGCCAAAAACTCATCACCAAACACCAATGACTTGTATAGACACTATAAGCAAAAAAGTGTTGGGTGTTCTTCTTTAGAAAAGAAAAAGGCACTAACAAAACTGTGGCAACAAAGATGGAAACATAATTCATGTATTTAAAAATTGTATTTCCATCTGTTGCAACAGTTTTGGACGTGTCTAAAATGTCAGTACCCTTCTGTACAAGTCATTGGTATTTGGTGATGAGTTTTTGGCTCAAGGTCTGCATATAAAGTGACACCAGAGGAGTTCAGTTCTGCTGGTTATACTCTGTATAATTGTGTGTAACGAATAAAAAAATCTTGAATCTTGAAAACTGTTGCTATAAAATTAGAAGCACACAATTCCCTAGAATATCAATTATATGCTTTAACATTAAGATTTGTACTCATAGAAATGACTAAAGTAGTCAAACATGGTTCATTAGAAGGGGGTGCCAATACTTTTGGCAATATAGTGTATGTTCTAACAAAGTTGAGAGAAAAAGTTCTTAGAACAACATTCTTGGAACATGTTATTTGTACTGGAATGTTTTAAGAAATGTTTTTGTAACCTTTAAATAACATTCCAGACCAGACATTTTTACATTATTAGAATATAAAAAAATAAAATTTTGTAGATTTGTTATTTATTTATTTGTTTTACCTTTAATTAATGTTATAATCATGACAAGAAAACTAGAGATTTCAATGTTTTAGAAATATTTCAAAACAATGTTTGTGTAACGGTTTAATAACCTAATGTACTTAAAAAGCAAAATATAAGATATTCCATATTCTTTCTAAAAAAATGTATCAAACTGAAGTGAGTTTATGCTTATTTTTATAGATTATTTTTAGAAATCAGGACTTAATATCTTATGTCATTTTGCTTGTGTCTTGATTTAAGAATGTTTTAATATTTGTACTGGAAAACAAGACTGATAGAATACTGAAGATGAATATAATTTTTTGCAGTATTTCAGCCGACATGGACCCTTAAAAAATAACTGATTTGCGAAAACTTTACCTAGGGTTGCTAATTTAACAACATGAAAGTATAACAATACACAGCACACATAAATATTGTGTAAAATAACAAATTTGCATTTTGATTTTTTCGCAAGCTCACTGCAATGTATTTTGGGATTGTCTTCTCTATGACCAATGTGTAGTAATTTCTGGAACAGCCTTCGATTTAAGAGAATGAAGCTGCTCCCTACATAGGCTGCTCACTAGGTTTTGGAACAGAGCCGCAGCCTTCATCACATATGTGTTTACAGTGATTTAGCGTATATCTCTGACATATAAAGACCAACATCCAGAAGCGCAGAAACACACACAGACGGTTTAACAGAGCTCAGAGGGCCAACGGTTTGTTGGCGCTCCTCTCTATGATCATAAAGGCGACATTCAGACGCTTTTAACAAACTAAAGAGCGCATCAGTGCAAACGCACAGATCAAACACTGAGAGCAAAGATTACAGAGGACAAACATCATCAAAGAGAAGCTGAGTGTTGATTCATCTATTAGTGGTGTGGCGCTCGGAGCCACTGAATTACCTGACACTGAGAAACTGACGATAATAGAGAGCTGTAACCACCAACATGTTCCAAAACAACAGATCACCACTTCATAAACACACTGCACTTCTGACGGAATACAGATTTACATACACTACTTCTAGTAAGAACTTTTTTTATTATTATTATTATTATTCAGCAACGGCACATTCAATTGACCAAAGTGACAGTAAAGACATTTCTAATGTTACAAAAGCTATTTTGCATTATTTTCTAATTTAATACTGAATTATTCATTGCAAATGATATTATCAGAATAACAGGTTCATCTGAGAGTCACTTTGGATAAAAGCATCTGCTAAAATAATAAATGTAAATGAATGAAATGAGCTTCAAAATGATGTTGAACATCAGTTATTTACTGTTGACCTATAAACTATTCATAACTTTACATCATAGCGTTTCTTTGTTTTTAGAGTCAAAATCCTGAAACTTCAGTCATTTCCAGGTTCAAATGAACATTAATTCCACTAAAATACATTTGCCAGTAAACTTGATTCTTTATATATATTCTACTGAAAGGTTAGAAAGAAATCAAAGGGTTACAGATATATTAATATTTTATTTATCAAAGATGGATCAAATTGATCAAAAGTGAGAGTAAATATAATGTTACAGTAGATTTCTATTTCAAATAACTGCTGTTTATTTGAAACCTCTATTCATCTGTGAATCCTGACAAATAAAACGTATCATGGATCTAGTAGATTGTATCTAATGATGCTGAAAATTCAGCTGCACATCACAGAAATAAATTACAGTTTAACACATATTCAGATAGAAAACAGCTATTTTAAATTGCAATAATATTTCACTGTTTTTAGTGCGCTTTTGATTAAATAAATGCAGCCCTGTAGGACATTTATCAGAGTTGTTGTCCTCAGCACTGTGGGAGTTCAGGTTCTGTTTGTGATCTCTGCTGAATCCAGCTGGTTTCAGAGCTTCAGCATCTCTGAGGACAGTCAGTCATTATTAAAGCTGCTCTGCGCTGCTGTTCTCCAGTGAGCTGGGTTCAGTGGGCTCTGCTAAAGAACGATGGGACAGAGATGTGTAAAAATAGAGCAGAAGTAAGACAGGAGATTACAGATCTGCAGGAGACTGGAGGGAATTTGGGAACACAACGCTACAAAGATAAAAGTACATTTTTCTCCAAGACGTCTCAAACAAGACTCACAATAGAACTGAAGAGCTAAATTAAAGGAATTTTTCACCCAAAAGTGACAATTGTTTTATTCAAACATACAGCTTTTGTCTTCTCCAGATGTTAACTGATGGACTGGAGTGGTGTGGATTATTGTGATGTTTTTATCAGCTGTTTGGACTCTCATTCTGACGGCACCCATTCACTGCAGAGCATCCATTGCTGAGACACTGATGGAATGCTTTTGGGGTTAACTATTTCTTTAAAGTTGCAATGAAATGCCAGTATCGACAGACCTTTTCTTCTGCATTGGTAGATTACTAATATTAACAGATGTTAATAAATGAATCCTTATTGTAAAGTGTTACCAAACAATGAAAGATATGCACAGATGAATCCTTCACTATAAGATCTATAACATGCATACAGAAAATAAATGGGTGAATTTCCATCTTATGCTGACTTTGAGCATCCTAGATTGATGTTCTTCTCATCCAGCAGATGTCTTCATCAGTCTTCATCAGGCCCTGTGTGTCGTGAACTACAGGTGCGACTGACCTCACAGTAACACTGAAGAGTTTATTATGGAGACTCAGTGAACGCTGCTTTTCCTGAGCACTGAAACACACACCGTCCATTATCACAGCCGCCACATATGTGACATAACAAGGTCAGAGCCATAATTCTCCCAGCAGCCCCTGCTGCGCGCCATCACTCATCACACAGAGGAACATTAGAGGAACCACAGAGAGACAGCGGGAATCTCACATTTCACCCCGGAATCAACAGAAAGAAATATGAAAGCATATTTTACCATTTTTAGAATCATTAAAATCAAGTCAAATCAAGTTTTTCTCAACACACACCGTTTCAAAGCAGCTTTACAGAAAATCATGATTTTGATGTTTATAATATCTTCACAGAATATTCACAATAAAATCAACAACACGCATTTAGAAAACAGACAAGCTTAGCGAATTACTAAATGCATATTATTGATCTTATTATGAATGATTAATTTCTGCATGCATTTCATAATTTTAATAAGAATATCATAGTTTTTTTTAATAATCTGTTGCATTTGGATGTACATAATAATACCAGAGTAAAAATCAGTTGCTACTTCTGTTACTTTAGAAGATTTTGGTAACACTTTAGAATAGGGAACACCTATTAATTATTAACTACGACTTTTCCCTCAATAAATTCCTAATTTGCTGCTTATTAATAGTTAGTACGGTAGTTGTTAAGTTTAGGTATTGGGTAGGATTATGGATGTAGAATAAGGTCATGCAGAACAAGGCATTAATATGTGCTTTATTAGTACTAATAAATGGCTAATATTCTAGTAATATGCATGCTAATAAGCTACCCTAAAATAAAGTGTTAACAAGATTTGTTCTATTGTATGAGTAAATTGAGAGGACTCACCAGCCAAAAGCATTTCTTACAAGCCATGAAACTTTTCCCCTTTTATTTTTAACCCATTGACAATGAGTGATTGCTTCCAAATCCCTTATTTTTGAGACACAAACAGATGACAGATTCTGCTATTGTTCCTCGGTCATTAATAATGATCAGTTTCTCTGAAGCAGCTCTGTAACACTGGATGCTTTGTGCACTCTAGTAAGGGATCCACAGTGCGCTCTAATGAAGGAACATCGCGACAGCTTCACAAATGTCTCCAACCCTCTTGAGGCTCAATAAACGCTCTGAGTTTACACTTCTGAAGACCAGAAAGATCAGCACGACCATCAACACTGGAGGTTCAAACCCCAGAAGAGCCTTCAGAGACGGCAGTTCACCGCTGGAGATCAGAGAGTAATCATATACAGCAGAAACTCCCCATCCATCAGAAACCAGGAGGAAAGATCCAGACCACGAGCAGCAGGATGAAAACCAGCACTGGAGAAGCCACCGATTCTGCTTCGTTATTGAAAATTATGATGAAAAATATTTTTGTTCTCTGACAAAGATGAGATGACACTGATATCATTAAACACTGTGACTATATCAACATGCATCATAATTAACTCTTTCCCCACCAAACACGGATTTTCTGGGTTTCCGGAGTGCTGATGGAAGCCATCTACTACATCCTTGCTTTGATAATATCATTGAATATGATCCAAATGTAGTATTTGACAAAAGTCTCAGCTTTTTGCTCAAAATATTAGTTTTTTTTTTTTATGAAACCTACCTGCATTCAAGTGTTGATAAAAAAAAAGCAATGCATGAAGTTAGGATAAAACAGATTTATTTTTTTTATTTTTTTAAAAAGCAATTACATTTTAGTGAAAATCAGCAAAAACGCTGGCAGTGGCTGGCAACTTTTTTCAAAAATGCTGGCAGGGAAAGAGTTCATAAAAAAAAAAAGTAATTTAGAAAACAAAAACTCTCCAAAATGTCTATGTATTTTCATCACCAAAATAAAAAAGAAGAGTTTTTATACTTGCACCGTAACCCCGATCCTCCAATCAGAGCTTATCTCTCAAAAGGACACATTTTATTTCATTCATTTTATTTATCTTCCCGACCTAGCAACCATTCACATACATTCTCTCTGCATTTGAAAACAGTGCTGATGATCTGAAAATAGCATGCAAGCTGGAGTTTATTGATATCTATTGAGATACTCTGCTCAAACGATGGTGTCATACAGCCAGTCGTTCATTCAGTGTTCATTCACACAGCTGTTTGCACCGAAACACTGAATCTGCCATCAAACCTTCTTATGACAAAATGTAATAATGTAATAAAAACGTAATAAATCCAATCTTGATTGAGGCTAAATAACTGTACTTACGCACCTCTATGCCACAATACAAAACCTTTTTGTTGTTGTTTAATAGATAAAGACATGAATAAATTTGGAATTCTTGGAATTAATATTAGGAAGCTTTTGAGAGAAGCTTTAGCAGTTTTCAAAATGTCAAGAGTGTGTTTATATTTCTGATAATACATTAAATCGGTAAACTAGATGAAGTCAAGTAAAGTGTGTGTGTGTGAGTTGACTTGGTGTATTTAAAAGGTTTCAGTATTTTATGTTTTGTTGTTGTTGTTGTTTTGTTGAATTGGCCATTAAAAATCCCATAAAACAAACTATTGCCGGAACTAAAAATGACGAACTGCCCCTCAAAGTCCGGACCTCAAACCCATCCAGCAAATTTGGGGCGAGTTGGAAAATAAACTGGACAGATCTATTGTACTTTGGCTTGAGTTGCAGAAGGCATGAGATAACATTAGTGTTGAGATTCTCTGGAAATATACTGACACTAGACCAGAGAGATGTGCTGCTGTAATCACTGTAAAACGTGGACAAACCAAATATTAAAGTGGATAAAACAGTACGATTCACTTCATCTGATGTTTGTTGTGCTCAGAGCAACCATCTGCATGTTACATGAACATCATGAAATTAAATCAGGTTTCGGAGGCAATATTTTCTATATTTTCAGATCTGTCAGGTGTTCTAACAATTTTGGCCACCGCTGTATGAGTAGAATAATTGTGATTATCAGTTTAACCATGCAGCCTGACTAATATGTGTCCCTGCAGCACAAAAGCAGTCATCAGTAACACAGCTGTATCTGTAGCAATAGACAACAATACATTGTATGGATCAAAATGATACATTTCTCTTTTATGACAAAAATCATTAGGATATTAAGATCATGTTCCATGAAGATATTTTGTCAATTTCCTACCGTAAATATATCAAAGCTTAATTTTAGATATGCATTGCTAAGAACTTCATTTGAACAACTTTAAAGGAGATTTTCTCAATATTTAGATTTTTTTGCTCCCTCAGATTCCAGATTTTCAAATAGTTGTATCTCAGACAAATATTGTCCGATCCTAACAAACCATACATCAATGGAAAGCTTATTAATTCAGATGGTGTATAAATCTCAATTTAAAAAGATTGACCCTTAAGACTGGTTTTGTGGTCCATGGTCACAAATGTGATTTAATAGACTAAAACTCCCAAATTTGTAGTCAACTAAAACCTGACTACACACACACAAAAAAAAACAGGACAGGTTGTCTAAATATGAATAAATTAAAAAGTAAATCTGACACAAAACTAAGACTAAGTCAGAACTAAGATGAGCCAGGACTCACAGGGTGAAGTTTTCCTCCGGATAGCAGCGGTTGCGCAGAAGTCCAGCCCAGAGCTGAACGCCGATGATGCCGAAGATGAAGAAGACGAAGAAGCACAGCAGCAGCACGTTCCCTAACATTGGCAGCGTGTCCAGCAGCAGATTCACCAGGATCCTCATGCCTGGCACACACAGAACATGATATAACACTCAGATATACAGCACAATAAACACACATCTGCCCTTCACATGACAATCAGCCTGAGAGATCTCTGACCAGATCAAGCCATCAGTGCTGGATCAGAAGGGAATTTGTCTCTATTTTAGCTTCATTTCCATCACAAAAACTGCAATAATCCATAAATACTTCAACTTCGTTCCTTGAGTTACAACTTCACATGCAAACAAAGTGCAGATGTGCTGCTTTTGGGGACGAACTTTCCAGGAGCAGAACTTCCTGACATGCGACGGATGTGAGAATCTCTGAAGGCGTATATAACTGATGTTCCTCCTCTGATCTCCTCACTAACTTCTCCACATTCACTCAGATGTTGTGCTGTGGTTTGGAGGTCTAGTCGTCAAAAGCTGTGTTTCCACAGGTGAAGTAAAAAAAGCTGTGTTTCCAGAGCGCAGGTGAAGTAAAAAGCGTCTAAATAACGAGCAAGTCACATCTGACACACTCACACTCACTCCAGCCGACTGAAGAAACTTCACTGAGAGTTTGAGACACTTCACTGTAAAATCACAACCACTGACAGACTGAGAGTTCGTCTGGAATGATTCATCTGATGGAGAAACACCTCGCTCTGTTCCAGAGAGGCCAACTGAAACATTCACAAATTTTTTTACAGTACTTGCAGGATATGATGAATTCCTTGTCCATACAGCAGAGCATCACCACACTTTGCCAGGGGTGTTTCCAAACTTTTGGAGGGCAGTGTGTATATATATGTATATATATATATATATATCCAGCTTTAAAATCCAGCTTTACGCGAGTGCTACTGCAGGCATGCACGCTACGGAGCAGAATAGAATAATAGCGCAAGAATTCTGAATAAAATATACATTCTGTGAAAACGTTTGTTGTTGGACATTAAATGTGACACATAGAATTTTAATCCTACATATGTGTATTTCTATGGTAGCAGTAACTGTAAATCAAATGTAAGCTGGCTTGTAGTCTGATAATGTAGTCTGACCTATTTTTTATTTTCATTTTTAATTCAGTGATTTTAACTTTTGATTTCGTGGTTTTAATGCTTTAATACTTTAAAGAGCAATTTTAGATTGTAATGTTTTAATGTTCTAATAACCATAAAAGGTACAGCTGTCATAAAATCAGAGATAAAGGCTGCATGGCTAGAAACTTCTGATCAACTGAATGCACACGTAGCAACTATGTTAAAATGTTTTCATATATCTTAAAAAAAGGTCATTAGCCTACATTTAGGGCACAATACATTAAATGCAGCTGGTTGTAGCCCGTTTTTTATTTATTTTATTTAAGGTGTATTTTCCATATACCTTTACGTTTGGACTAATAAATTCAGAATTGCATGTGAGAGAGTCAGTGGTAATATCAATGCATTCCTATTGGTCCGTGTTAGAGGAACTCAGCCTGACAGCTTTCGGAAACCAAATCAAGTGAAAAGAAGTCAGATTTACTGAAAAAAGCCTGGCTTATTTGGTAAACTCGTTTTATGAAGCAGTCCCCTGGACTCTTTCAAATCATCTCAGATGTATTACGCTAGGCACGAAGAACAGGCCCCTGAACAGAACAAGGAGTAGAAATACTAATGCAAACGAGGGACTAATGACTTGATAAATTGAACACAGGTGAACTAAATGACATAATCAGGGCAACTAACGAAAACTAGGTCAAAGGACTTATACACACTTGATATCAAGTAAAGCATAAAAGCAGGGCTCTTTCTGGAACTCCACAAAGTCTTTCTTTGAAATTCTGAAGGCAACAATCTGAAAACCAAGGTGAGTTTTTGGCACAGAGACCTACTGAATAACTTTGTCTTTGTGTTCTTAAAGTACATTCAGAATGCAATGTGCTCAGTATATGAGTGCAGACAATTCACTTTTGTTGCTTACTAATTTTTAAGTTCATGGCAATGCTCAGAAGTCTGCTTCTTCATTTCATTGTGTTCTCCGTGGGAAATGCAGAAGGTAAACTACATGTATTTGTGTTCCATTTTAAAAGCTTGTTCTGCCAAACCTTTAGCATTTTGTAGCTTTATTGAGAGGGATAACGAGATATAAAGCATTTTATTGACTATTTGCTTAATACGAGTAATGTGAATATTACAAAACTAACATACTGTATGTAGACATCCTGGACCCAATTGTAGAGGAAAGATGCCATGATGGATGGACAGATTTTGGAGTCCGATGCTACAAGTTCTTCTCGCAGTCGGCTAACTGGATCGCAGCAGAGGTAAAGTGTTTGTTACAAGGTTTTATTTTTATTTTTTTTAAACCATACTGAGCAACTAATCCATCAGAGCAGATTTTGTTTGAAAACAACTAAAAATGTGTAACTGACTATTTTGCTAAAGACCGTTTGGGTTTTATTTTTTTAAATGTCTCTTTAGAGAAACTGTATCGATCGGCATGCAAATCTTGCATCTGTGCACAGTGAACTGGAAAACGAGTTTCTGTTGAGTCTGTTGCCGCCTTCTACACGGTGTTGGCTTGGTGTTCATGATGGTGTACAAGTAAGTTAAGTTGCGTGGCCTAAATGGATTTATTTGTTGAGACGGAAGGGTTTCTAATGGAGATGGTTTAACTTCAAAGCCAAACTAAATGATGTTCTTTTATGGATTGAGTACAGAAGAGCACTCTTTTAATCGCTGTATTTGCTCTTTAGGAAGGAGAGTGGTTGTGGAGTGATGGAACTCCATATGACTACAGCAACTGGTGCTCTAATGAACCTAACAATATTAATGTTGAGAACTGTGGCGAGATCAGCTGGACCTGTAAGAATTTTTTTTTTTTTTTTTTTTTTTTTTTTTTTTAAATGCCATCCTAAATTTTCTCACAGTAATATAAATTGGCTCATTTTCTAACACCTCTGTAATGATCAGAATAACTAATTAAATTTTTCCACCCTACAGCTGACCGTTGCTGGAATGATGCAAGCTGTTCAACCTCAATGGGCTATGTTTGTGCTAAAGACCCGTGAGATCATGCGCAGTCACCCTGCTCCAGTTACTTTGTACTACATTGTAAAGTTTCTGAATTTCTTTACAAAACGTTCTCAACCTTAACCTCTTCATACTGACACTTCTCGAATCAATAAAAGCATTAAAGCAAGCCTTGTGTGTTGTGGCGTTTAAGCAAAGTCATGTGTAATATCATGAGACTATTGCTGGTAGGATGTTCGCACACATTAAGTGATGTGCTTGTTAGTTTCTTGCTATAGATGCAAAAAGTATTTTGCAACTAATGCAATTCTCAGGCATGGATAAAGTTTGGTTAATATCAACATTAAAGTATGCCATTTATCATAGCTTGAATGCAGTGTAAAAAATGACAAATTGATTTAAACCTTACTGCATTAAACATTAGAACGCTACTAAAATTTGTCGCTTCATTTGTAATTATTGATGGTGGGCTGTCAGGGGAAACCGGGCCTTCTCTGCTGGCCCTATAAAAATGTGAATGTCTTTGATTTAGGTATCAATTTAATTTGTGTAATGTCCACAATATTGCCTACATTTAGTTGAGGTTGAACTGGAATATTCTGCATAAGTCTGAGGCCAGCACTACAGATAGTACTACCCCTTTGTTGGAAAGGAGGCAAGGGAAGTGGTGTGTGTGGCCAAGTATAGTGACCCATACTCGGAATTTGTGCTCTGCATTTAACCCATCCAAGTGTACACACACAGTAGTGAACATACACCCAGAGCAGTGGGCAGCCATTTCGGCAGCGTTGGGGGGTTCGGTGCCTTGCTCAAGGGTCTCACCTCAGTCATGGTATTGAGTGTTGGTATTAGGCTCCCCCACCTACAATCCCTGCCGGACCTGAGACTCGAACCCACGACCTTCGGATTACAAGTCCAACTCCCTATCCATTAGACCTCGACTGCCCTAGACGTCACATCTGATTTGTTACGAGCATTAGTGACAATCATCAGCCAATCAAATGTTGACGTTCAATGACAGCCCGCCCTCTGGGTCTAGCTACGTGCTCAGCGTTAGACCGCCCCGTTAGTCAGGGATTTCCAAGGAACGAAAGTGAAATTTAATGAAAAGAAAATGACAGCTGCAGTCATCTCAGCCTACAACAGATCTTCTTGCCGATCTACTAAAAAAACACTTTTTCAAGGCGCTCTTTTGCAGAGAAAAGCGAAACGCAGAGAAAAGAGAAATGCAGAGAAAAGAGAAACACTGAGAAAGGAAGACCTACACCCAACCCAAATTCGCTAACAAAGGCCAACAAAGTTTGTATGCGCCATTTCAAAGATTGCAACGATGAGTGCTATGAGTGGATAACAGCTAGCACCGAGCACAAGTTATTTTGTTGGCCGTGTTTAATTTTTAATACGTGTAAAGGGACATGGAATGACAGACCCATGGACTTTATTAACAAATGACAGGTGAATGCTTTATTATTTGATGAGTATTGTATCATGCATATTGTTATGGAGGTGTACATGGTGCGTTGATAATACTGTGGTGTGGTGTGTGGATGTCCAGCGTTTGTACAGTTTTGCTGCTTTGGGCGCGTTGTCATTTTAGAATGACGTGAATGTAGTGATCCCTGTATTGATGATTACTTTTACTGACCATGTAGGTAAATTAACTCTGCATTTAACCCACCCCAATCTAGCCTACTGTTGAAATTGTTGATCAGCCGTCATTGTTGTTGAGAGCCTGTATGAGGCATAATATGTGCATTATGCATAAGGCTGCGTTAGCTGTAACAGAGATGTAAGATGTGTTCATGTAATTTACAGTTTCTTACTTCTGTAGTTATTTAGTCCTGTAATTTTGGGTTTCTTTGGAATGGGGATGAAGGTGGAGCATTTAAAGCAGGAAGGGACATTGCACAGCTCCAGTGATCTGTGTGAAGATGGGGGCCAGCTGGTCAGCACAGGATTTCAGACAGGCTGGTGTAACACAATCTGGGCCTGGTGCTTTCTTTCTCTTCTGCTTCCTGAAGACCTGGCGCACATCGTCTTCACTGATCTGAAATGCAGGAGGGTGGGGAGTGGGTTGCTGGAGGTTTTAATGGATCCATGGAGAGAAGGTCAGAATGGGAGTGGGGTGTGAGATTTTTTTCAAACCTGCAATAAAACTAGAAAAAAATAAAACAAATCGTCTGCCAGTTGTGGATTTTCCACAGTGCTGGGGGATGGTGTCTTGTAGTTGGTGATGTCTTTCAGACCTTTCCACACTGATGCAGGGTCGTTGGCAGAAAATAGTTTTCTCAGCTTTTCAGAATAGTTTCTCTTTGTCACTCTGATCTCCTTTGTCAATGCTTATTTGGCCTGTTTATACAAGACTCTGTCCCCATTCCTGAAAGCATCTTCTTTGGCCCCATGGAGCTGTCTGAGTTTTGCAGTGAACCACGGTTTGTCATTGCTGTAAGTTCATTGAGTCCTGGAATGTACATATCCTCACAGAAACTGATATATGATGTTACAGAATCCGTGAGCTCATCCAGATAATTGTACCAACTTCGAAAACACTCCAGTCAGTGCAGTCGAAGCAGGCTTGCAAATCCCACTCTGCTTCATTAGTCCATATTTTTTACAGTCCTTATTATAAGTTTAGCTGATTTCAGTTTCTGCCTGTTCAGTTTCAGTTAGTCTTGCGAATGCATCACACCAGTCACATCCACTCTCTCATATTACTTAGTTTCTATTTTGTATAAAGAATAGAAACAACATTGAATTCCTGAAAAGGAAAAAAAATACAAACCATGCAAACGGTCCGGCTAGCATCTCAGCAACAGCGGAACTCGAACCGCGGATAGTAGGTTGTCAATTTTGTCATGACCGCATCACGCAGCATGCATTGAGCTTCTGCGAAAGCTGCTAGAATACACTGGTTTCACCCTGGATGCCCAAGCAGAGCAGAGGTAGTGCAGAAGCTGTGTGTATAAAGCTGAACCGCTTGTGTACTACAAATGCAGACAAGGATTGTTTTTCGAGTGGCGTTTTTCAGGCAACTGTCTCTCATGTGCTTTGATTTATGATATGGGCAGTACTGTGCTGTGATGTAGCCATGTTCCCCTCTGTCCCACACACATGTATATAACATGCTGTACACTATGTAGTTTGCATGATAAAAGTAATCTTAACGTTAAGATATACACTGTCAAAAATTTGGGATCAGTATTTTTTTTTTTTTAAAGAAAATACTTTTTTCAGCAAGAATGTGTTACAATGATAGTAAAGCCTTATATTGTTAGAACATATTTTTATTTTGAATAAACGTTGTTCTTTTTAACTTTTTATTCACCAAAAAATCATGAAAAAAAGTATGACAGGTTCCAAAAAATATTAAGCAGCCCAACTGTTTCAATCAGACTGATTTCTGAATGATTTCTGAAGGATCATGTGACACTGAAGACTGGTGTAATGGCTGATGAAAACTCAGCTTAGCATCCCAGAAATAAATTATTTATTACGCAGTAATCTCCGGCTGCTGGGACTACCTGAAGGGGCCGAGAAGGATGACCCGATCGGCTTTCTGAAACGGTCACTGCTGATCTGGATCCCATCACTTGCGGGCAGAGATATCGAGATCGAACGTGTGCATCGAGTTCATTCTAGAGCTTCAACAGATCACTCCAAACCGCAAGTGTTTGTCTTCAAACTGTTACGCTACAACGACAGGAATGAGATTCTTAATGGTCCTGTGAAAGTGGGTGACGGTACGATGTTGAGCTTCTTCCCCGACTTCTCTCCCACGACGGCAAAGAAGCAGGAGCTCCTTCAGTGCAATACAGAAGGAATTGAAAGAGGCAAGTCTGCAGACCTTTCTTCAGTATCCAGCTACGCTGAAGATCATCATGAAACACGGCGAAACCAAACTAATGCACTCACCGGACGAAGCGCGTCAATTCCTGAGCTCCATTCCCGCTCGTCATTCTCCTGGGATGGACGTGGCATAAGGGTTTGATAATACCGAGAGACTCGACATCTGATTTACTATTCTGGAACTGGCAGTTCTTCATGTAAGCTAGGAAACTTGGTATCACTAATGTACAGTTTTCAATGTACATGATGCAATTATTTATGTTTGTTTCCTCGTTATGGAAAGTATACATACTTTATAAGTATGATTTTTTTAACCCCACTTTATCACTCGTGTGAATTTGAAGTTATTCTGTTCTCTTATAATATGGCTAATGATGGTGTTATAAAGAATGGTACTGGCTGTCATGTTACTGTCACTGATTAAGACAGGGGAGGGCGGCATCCTGGGGTTTCTACCCCAGTCTGTAAAAGTTTTATGGAGTGTTTTTTTGGGGGGGGGAGTTTATGTTAATGGATTTTTAAAGGCAGACTTGAATTAATTAATTTGCAGTGGTATAACTTTCTCTCATTTGTTCAGTTCACTTATTTGTTGAATAGTAATGATTTAATTTAATAAGTTGTATTGTCAATGGTTTAAATGGCCCCCATAAACATACGTTTTTACTTATAAAACATAAGTTTTTTTACAACTATTGCGACAAAAAAATGTTGACATTGCTTTGATCCAGAAAGTTCATTTGTGGAAGGATAACAGCACAAATCGAGCACAAACTAATAAACGATTTAGACTCACAGTAAAAAACAATAACAAAAAGAAAAACGGTCTCACCGTTTCAACTTAATGCTGCCTTGAAATTTAAGCTTATTCAACTTGAAATATGAAGTTAGTGAAAACTTGGAGCTGGCTAAACCTAAAATTTCAAGGCAGAACGAACACTAACTTTCTTTTTTTTATTATTATTATTAAA
Organism: Barbus barbus; assembly: GCF_936440315.1. NCBI lineage: Eukaryota > Metazoa > Chordata > Actinopteri > Cypriniformes > Cyprinidae > Barbus > Barbus barbus. Next base: position 630,948 of record NC_136753.1, on the reverse strand, counting down.
CTCTTCAGCCGTGCTAAATGGGGTGGAGAGTGAAGCTTTCGTTATATTTAAAAAGAGGTCATGGTTATTCTGTCTTTTATCGGCACAAACCAGCACAAATCAAGCTCAAACGAACGGCACCGGTTTGGAACGATTTAGACTGCATGGGGTACAGAGTGACATCACTGCCCAGAATTGTTTTTGTTATTTCTAAGAAGGGGAAATATATTTGACGTTTATTTCAACAGCACAAATCAGCACAAACGAATGACACCAGTTTTGTGCAATTCAGACGAACTGGGGTGGAGAGTGACATCACAGCTCCCAAAAATATTTTGGTTATATCTAAGGAAGGAAAATAGATACAGCTTTTGTTTTAACGGCACAAACGAACTGCACTGGTTTGGAGCGATTTGGGCAACATGGGGCAAAGAGTGACATCATATGGTCAAAAAAAGAATGTTTAATATTTCAAACCGAACCGGCACAAACGCTCGTTTTTGTGGCACAAATCAGCACAAACTAATGGCATAGTTTTGGTGATTATTTCTTTTTATGGGGTGCCAGCTTCACGGAGGTCTTGTTTTTTTTTCCAAGTCGTTTTGTTTCTTCTTTCTGATCTATAGTTTTTGTATCACTGTATGTTATTTATTTCTTTAAATAAAATAGTTTGCCTTTATATAAAATAAAAAATAATTGTTCACAAAAAAAACAAAAACAATCGTGGGCGGGGCCTGGGTCTGTGTGATGTCACACAGTCAAGCATCTGAGAACGGCTTGATTTGAGAAAGGGGTAATGATTTTAGCAGATAAAAAAAAGCACTGGGTGGATTTTTATCATTATAGGGTGGTTGTGTACACACACTGCCAACACACATTTACGCTCAAACAACATGTAAAAGTGCATTTTGCATCCGATGACCCCTTTAAAACAAGAACAAATGTCTGCCAATACGCCCAGAAAAACTTACTTAATTTAAAGAAAAACTAAAGTTTTAATATCTCATTGACAGATATTAGTTCTTCTTTTAAGCATAAATTAACTTACTTTTTCTACATTTTTCAGAAAAGAAGACTTTTCTTTAATTTGCATCTCAATTAAACATTTTGATTTAAGGATATTTGGTTATTTATATTGAAAAACAAAAATACTGAGAATGATATTCATTTTTTGCTTTGCATGTGACATGTAATGCCATGACTTCATGAATTTAAGATGTTGTGTTATGATATAAGAGCGTTTAAGGCCTTCATTTGTGAACATGCAGATTAATACTTTTTAAGACCCTGATAAAAACAACAGAATGGAATATCCTCGTTTTTTCTCTGATCCTCATAATAGAAGTGTGTAGTTTGTCTCTGGGGTGTTCATGTCATTTTCTCCTGCTTTTATCGGGTTCATCTTCAGTAACGTCTCTGTAGGCCCGGTGTTAAATCCAGCATGTCTCATCAGCTAATGGTTTCTCAGCAGATCCTCAGGAGTGTTTGAGTCTCCTGTCCATGAACCCTTTATGATCCAGCACTGATGAATCAATCACAATCAGCTGAAACAGAGTCAGGTTTGATTCCACACAGCAGAAATGAGCGGAGATCAGACTCACTGGGGACTCTGTTGATGGCTTTGAGTGGCCGCAGGACTCTCACCGTCCGGATGGCCGTCAGGTTGATGTTCTGCAGGTCCAGTGAATACTCCACCACCCTGAACACACACACACACACACACACTATAAACACACAGTTCATCTGTACAGCCTAACACAGTACAGGTGGTGTTTTATACATTTATTCTTCAGCGCTGTTTGTTCTGAAGCTCCTCAAACACACATACACACACACACAGCTGGTCTGATGATCTCTGACAGCTGATCATACGCTCAACATATTTACATACAAGCAAACACACACAGATCTCCATCTGTCCTGCATTTACACACTGATCAGGAGATCTGCCATCATACAGAACACAGACTAGACAAATAAAACACAGCGTAGCAGAAGTGACAGAGATGAATGAGTGTTGTTTGATACTCAGTGAACACATGAACTGATCACACATTCAATGCCAAATGCATCAGTGTAATCAATGCATTTCAGTCACTGCAGATCTAAACAAACTGTTTGCTGTCTGTGGGTTTAAATGAGTGACATTAATGCTGTAAAACCAAATAAAATAACATTCAAAAGTTTGTGGTTAAGATTTTTTTTTTTATTTATGTTTCTGAAAGAAGTGCCTTCTATTCACCAAAGCTGCATTTAATTGATCAAAAATACATAAAAAATTGTTTCACAGTAATAATATTGTGAAATAAAGTAATTATTTTCTATGTGAATATGTGTTAAACTGTAATGTATTTCTGTGATCTGCAGCTGTATTTTCAGCATCATTTCTCCAGTCTTCAGTGTCACATGATCTTCAGAAATCATAATAATATACTGATTTACTGCTCAACAAACATTTCTGATTATTATCAATGTTGAACACAGTCGTCCTGCACAATATTTTTGTGGAAGCCGTGATACATTTTATTTTTCAGGATTCACAGATGATCAGAAAATTCAAAAGAACAGCATTTATTTGAAATCTTTTGTAACATTTTAAATGTCTTTACTGTCACTTTGATCAATTTAATGCAGCCTTGATGAATAGAAGTATTAATGTCTTTCCTAAAATATGAATGGTGGTGTGTGTTTTATACTAAATGTCACAATTATATTATTATAGCACAGCCTTATGGATTTAACACGGTTTGTCAGTGTTAACAGCATCATTGATTCTGAATGGAGAAACTCCAGAGCTCCTGAATCACTGCTGATCTGAACCGAGAGCGCTGAGTTACTAACACACATCACGCCTCATCAGCTCAGCACTTCAGGAATCAAACTCCTGTAATGGGGTTGCTTGAGTGCTGAACTGAAGAGTGTAACAGTTACCATCTGAAAGCTCTGTCTGTGTGTGTGTGTGTGTGTGTGTGTGTGTGTGTGTGTGTGAATCTACACTCAATAGCGGATACTTAAGTTCAGCAATCGGATACTTGGTGTAAAATTAAAATTTCAATTCCACCTATTAAGTCCTGTGCATGCATCTTTTTAAGGGTGGTGAAAAGTGGCTGTTACAAATGTATTTGTCTATGAATCGTTCATTCAAGAGATTCATTCAAAAACACTGATTCATCCAGTAATGAAACAAGTGAATCTTGAGCGAGTCATTGAATCATTCCATTCATAAATTCCATCAGATTTTGTTTAGTTGTCTAATTTTTTTTTTCTTCAGAATTGTGAGAGAACTACAACCTCCTTAAAAAAAATCTATAAAAATGTCTCAATTTATCTAAAATCGTGCAGCTCTATTTTGCACACAATAACTCTTAATTGAGTCCAATTTTATGTAATTGCTGATTTTTGTTCATGGTATTCAGCAGCAATTAAATGTTTTGCAAAACGAGACAGAATAAATATGTTTGATGTCTAAAGGTTCACAAACTTCTTTTTTTTTTTTAACCACAATGGAATCAAAACTGGGAATCGATAAGAATCGGAATCGAGACCCGACCCTATGTGTATGTGAGAGTGTGTGTGTGTGTGTGTGTGTGTTCTCACCCGGCCATCACGATGAAGAAGTCCAGTCTGTTCCAGGTGTCGCCTAGATAACAGCGCCGGCCAAAGATCCCCAGAGCCACTATCTTCACCACCATCTCCAGCGCAAAGAAGATGTAGATGAAGGCGTCGAAGGCCTGAGAGAAAGAGAGAAATCAGCCGTGCAATTAAATCAGTCGACATCAGAGTCTAATGATTAGCTAATTAACATGAAGCTCTGATGATGAGTCTCTCGATGATGCTGATGATCTGGAATCATCTGAATATTAGATATGAAGCGCAAGCTTAACTGGTTAGTTAACGTGCAGAAACCTCACGAGATCAGAAAGAGCTGATTTAACAAAGCGAAGGACTCATTAACAGGCTTCTGCTGGAAGTATGTGAAACTGATGAATCCGGTTCCTCAGACTGACCTGCAGGATCTGGCAGCGTTCGGAGGAGCAGTCGATGTTCTCGCAGGGCTGGTACATCCCCAGAGTCACACAGTTTAGCAGGATCACCATCATACTGACCCGTTCGAACCATGTGAGCCAGTTAAGGAGAACACAACTAGTGCTTGATGCAATGATTGTGTGATTACAGCGCAGACGAACAGAAAACATCACCACAGCCAATAAACCAACACATTCATGATGAACCAATAGAGAGAGAGAGAAACTGAACCAGTCTGAACCACTGACATATGCATGCTCCATCAATTCATGTTCTTTCAGCAGAATTAATGCATTAAATGAATAGTGTTCACTTGATAGTATTTAAGGAAATTTACAATTTTATTCAACAAGGATGCATTAAATTGATCAAAAGTGCCAGTACTAAATATTTCTATTTCAAATAAAAGCTGTTCTTTTGAACTTTCTATTCTTCTGTGAATCCTGAAAAAAAAAAAAGTTCAAATGTTTCAAAAATAAACACAAAACCGATCCTAATTAAAAGAAAACAAGCTGACAAAAACATTGATACCATTAGGTGACAATATTGCATAAAATATTTATAAGCTATTTTTTATTTTTTGTAGGCCAGTCATTTTTTCAAAACAAATTTCTTGTTTAAACATTAAAGCATGCTAGTGTGATAAACAGTGCATTTTTTCATACTTAATTTAATATTGATAAAATTATCCACAAATGACAAATTTTTTCACTCAAAAACTGATGTTCTTAGATTAACGAGGCCTATAAATCAGTTCCAATATAATTAAATCAGTTCTATATAATTAAAGCATATCAGCATATTAGAATGATTTCTGAAGATCATGTGACACTGAAGACACTGAAGAAAATTCAGCTTATTATCACAGCAATCAATTACAGTTTAACAGATATTCACATAGAAAACCGCTATATTAAATTGAAATAATATTTCACATTTTCACTGCATTTGCGGTATTCCTGATCAAATAAATGCAGCTTTGGTGTGTAGAAGAGACTTCTTAATAATACACTACCATTTGAAAGTTTTGAGTGAATTTATAAAGTGATCTGGTCTATTAAAGGAGTCAGAATAGTCTTTCTATAACACTATGCAGAAGGATCGCATGAGTTTTGTGTGTGTTTATATGAACGTGTGTCACCAGATGTGCACCGGCTCCTCCTGAGGATTCGTCTTCATCTGCGTTTCTTTGTTTATTTGTCTAGCGCTCGTCAAAATGTTTACTGTTCCAAAGCAGCTTTACAGAGTTTTGAGGCATAAAACACGGAGTCGATACTGAATTCATTCCTGGAGCTCAGCAGCATCTGCTCATACGCTGTAAAAGAGCAGCGTGAACATTCTGCTGAACGACTCCTTTAGTGTTTCACAGAAGAAAGGAGTCAGTCATACAGGTTTGGAACCACTTGAGTGGCAGAAAATGATATCATTCTTCAAAACTAATGTTTATAATATCATCCTCAAATGTTTAAACAGTTGTCAGGTGATCTGCAGTGAATGTGATGCGCAGGTGGGCAGTGGAGCTGCTCCGTTACCATAGTAACACCTCACCTCATTCATCCAGCTGCAGCAGGCCAAACACACAACTCATTCAGAGTTATTTCTCTTAAGGCGAGATGCTGGAGGTGAACAGGGTATCAGATCTCACCACACTTCAGCAGCTGATTCATCATGACTACAGATTTGTATTACAAGCTTTCTGAAAAGTTAAGTATGCAAATGAGGCATTATATAATGAAATATGCACTCATTTGCATACATTTCCAAAACAGGAACCTGAACATTAGATAAAGTCATGCTCAAAATTATTTGTTGACATAAAGGTTTTTCTAGAGGGGATTCTGGGATTCTCGTTTTATCCCTCCATAAATCAGACAGAAAACAAATACATTTTCAGCATGTTTTTAGAAATGAAACGTTAAATAGCGCATATATAAATGGGAATATGCACCAAACCCCTCAGTAAAAGCATTCAGATTATAGAGAGGAAAAGTTTGGTGTGTAAGAAAGAAAAAAAAATATTTAAAGATATTGATTGAAATTGAAATCTACACGCAGATAAAACAATAAATTAAATAATAAAAATAAAACACTTAAATGTGTATTTTTGGATGCATGTTATGGAAGCAAAATAAACCAAAACTGACCAGGGAATGAAGAAACACGGACTTAAATGCTTCTGTGCAGTAGATGCTCTAAACATTCCTCATGATGATGAATATAATTAAAGTTGATATGATCAGTATGGTGATTTTTTATTTTTTTTGATAATTGATAATCTAGTATAATTGACTAGTTCCATTAACTCACATCTCCATCTGTGACGCTGAAAGTGTTTCTCAGTCTGAGCGCTGAACTCAGGATTCCCAGCAGACGTTCACATGATCACTTACACTAGTGCTGAACCATAAACAGATAAAGCTCTATCATGACGACACACACACACACACACACACACACACACACACACTGTCACAAACTCGGCCTCTGTGGCCCTCCCTGAACACCGCTGAGGGCACCATCACAGGAATATTAACCGAACTGCATTTCCCACAATGCCCTGTACCTGAGACTGATTGCAGCACAGGTGTTGCCCATCACTGTTACCCCATATAAGCTGCAATCTCCAACAACACACCTTGAAGTCTTGTATTGCCCCGGCTACACTACTGAGTGTTTAGCCCATGTTTATTGATCTCCCGTTTACGACCTTGGACTGTTTATCCGTCTCTGTGATTCTCTGCTACCTGCCTTTGTGACCTGATCTCTGGACTGTTGTTTACTTCCCCTGTCTGCTGCCTGCCTCGACTCTAGCCTGGATATCGTTTATGGATTCTGATTTATCTCTGACACCCCTGTCGCTGTTGACTGATCTCTGCCTGTTTGACCCTATCTTATCAATAAAGCTGCAAATGGATCCCTCTGCCTCAGACCTCTCATTACACACACACGGTTGTTTTTGTGAAAAGTGGGGACATCCCATAGGCGTAATGGTTTTTATACTGTGCAAACTGTGTGCTATTGCCCTACACCTGAACTTAGCCCTCACAGGAGACTGTGCATTTCTACTTTCCCCCCCAAAAACTCACTCTGTATGATTTATAAGCGTTTTGAAAAGTGGAGACATGGGTCAATGTCCTGAAAAGTCACCTTCACCTTGTCATACCTGAGTCATTATACAAATTGATGTCCTCATTTGTCATAAAAACGCGCACACACACACACAGGCAGCGATATCTCCATGAAAGCACATTAAAGAGGCTCTCATTATGAGCGTATGAACCTTCATCAACCCTTCTGTCCCGTCATGAGCTCTGGTGTCACTAGACGCTGATCTGGGGTCAGTAGAGAGGACTCGGGCTCTATTTATACAGCGGCTCCAGCAGAAGCGCACGAGTGCTGACGGAAACCAGCACAATAATGAAGGCCTTTCCCAGAATCCTCACTGAACCTGAGTGGAAAATGGAGTATTTGAGGAAGATCCGGAGACACACTGAAGTTATAGATCATGGCACACACACACACACACAGACCAATAACTCAGCTAAACTCGCTGCAGATCTAAGATGATGAGATCCTGAACTTTTATTTAATAGCTGTATGTCACTTAAAATTTTAATTAATAACAAAAAAAATACTGATTTCCCATAAGATTAAGCAGTGAGCAGGATATAATAATAAAACAATAAAAAGATCAAAAGTGTTGAGAGATTTTCATAATTAAGTCATAGTTGGGTCATAGTTGGCTTTATTAATTCATCAAAGCTTCAATGATGTGGACAGAAAAAAAATGTTATAATATATCATATAAATGAACAGATTAAGGTTCATTCATGTTCAAAAGTCTGGGGTTGGTATTTTTTCTTTTCATCAAGGCTACATTTATCAAAGTGACAGTAAAAACATTTATAATGTTACAGTAGATTTCTATTTCAAATAAATGTTATTTTGAACTTTCTATTCATCTGTGAATCCTGAAAAATAAAATGTATCATGGTTTCCACAAAAATATTGTGCAGCACAGCTGTTTTTAACATTGATAATAATCAGAAATATTTGTTGAGCAGTAAATCAGTATATTAGAATGATTTCTGAAGATCATGTGACACTGAAGACTGCAGTAATGATGCTGAAAATACAGCTGCAGATCACAGTTTTGCTGTTTTACTGTATTTTACCTCAAATAAGTGCAGCCTTGGTGAGCAGAATTTAATATTCACATGGAGGATATATGTGTGTGTGTGTGTGTGCGTGTGTGTGTGTGTGCGCGTTTTTGTGACAAATGAGGACATAAATGTGTATAATGACACAGGTATGACAGGTATTTCAAGGTGAAGGCGACTTTTCAGGACATTGACCCATGTCCCCACTTTTCAAAACACTTCTAAATCATACAGAGTGAGTTTTTTGGGGAAAGTAGAAATGCACAAAGTCTCCTGTGAGGACTAAGTTTAGGTGTAGGGTAGGTGTAGGGCAATAGCACATACAGTTTGTACAGTATAAAAACCATTACACCTATGGGATGCCCCCATTTAGATAGCAAAGTAAACGTGTGTGTGTGTGTGCGTGTGTTTCACAGGCATTAGATGACATGACACATGAATCAGTGTCTGTCTGTCACGGCTCATTGAAACCGATCCAGAGAAGCCCAGTGGCTGAGTGAAACTAAACTCTTATTGTCTCCACGGCGACACTTTCTGATTTCCATGGCAACAGCAAGAGTTTTTAAATCAAGTTAATTGAGAGTCTAGAAGTTGATGGCAGGAGGAGCAGCAGAACATCAGCAGACGATCAATCGCCGCACTTCTGCACCACAACAACAGACAGAAGCAACACTGAGCGCTGCGAGAGCTAACCACGAAACACCTAAACGTTGAGCAGCAGGGTTTGGGGAAAAATAACTCTACATGTCAAATTAATTGCATATAAAGTGCATGATTTAACAGTGGAATTTAGCAGTTGTCCACTTCGTTACATGTGATTTAGCCATGTACATTATTTCATCAAAGTTTAAACTTTCTGGGCTAAATGAGGAAAATAACACTCCTAATAAATAATAAGTTAAAACCTTAATTGGAGAGTTTATTGCTTGATTCTCTGCATTAGTAACTCAAGAATCAGCAGAAGATCATCTGTCAGCCGCTGCACAAACACAATCACACTCACGGCTGACCGCTAGTGAGGGACGAGACGCTGACCTTTAGCGGCGTCATTTAGAGCCGCTGACACGCCAATATGATGAACGACACACAGCAAACACATCAAGAGCAAGTGAGTAATCAAACCAGACTCCTGACGAACAAATCAAGCTTCAGCAGCTCCAACACACCCGAAAACCACTGCAACTCCACCTAAAACAGCATTCCACTGCACAGCGCTTTATAACAGAGCAAGCAATGAAAAATAGAAAGAAGCCACTATATTCATTTGTGCATATCAAAATATGTTATAACAGAGTTTAAATCATCTTTCTGAGGTGGAATGCTGTTCTGCATTCAATGCATGAATGCAGTCCAGTTTTTCATGATTCCATCATTGCTGAATTACAATGCAAAATCAACAAAACCCATTATTTCATTTGTAAACTCACCCTGAAATAACTGCAAAAATAAAGGGCTCACAAAAATTTTATCATAAATATCCCTAATTTTATTAAAGTTGGAATGCATTATTTTCATGAGGATACAGATGTCGCACATGTGATGTCAATACCTATGTTTCCATCCAAAGTTATGAATTGGCTTTCGCAAAATTGGAACATTGCAAAAAATATGCGAATAAAGCATCGTTTCCATCCAGAGAGTTGAAGAAAACAAAATGATCACTTCCTGATTAACTTGCGCTAAATATCACAAAGAAAAACTAGCATTTCAGATGCTGTGCAATGAGATTTGTACATTGGTTGGTCCAGTTTTATGCTGTCCCATTGCAAAATCACGTCTTTTTTGATGCACATTAAGGAATTTATTCGGTAAAAGTGTTTCCATCGTAGTATGCACGTTTTCTTACAAGATCTATACGAATCTGATATGTATCTGACTTAGTTGAGCGCATATATTTTTATGCACATTTTTAGAATTTATGCACATCTTGGCATTTCCATCCAGCATTTATTTTATGCGATATTCCAAAATGTGCATAAAAATAGGTGGATGGAAACACAGTGCACTGTTGCCACAGATTGCTTTTGAAGTCTGAGTGTTAAAGTGACCTCACCGGAATGATGTTTCAACAGAGGGAAAAACTGCAGGAAAAAAAACATAATTGGGCTGGTTTTGTTTTGAAGACCTGGCAACCCTGCATATATTCTGCCACAGAGTTTCCTAAAGCATTGCTGCTGTCTGTGTCGTTAATATTAATGAAAAAACAACAACAGAACAGAACAAATAAAGTGATTAAAATTAAGCACTGTTGTATTCGTTATGTTGTACTTATCTGTCACTTGTTTTATTTTCAAAATAAACAAGCTTTATGCATTTTGTTTGTTCTCTGTGTCATGTATGACTATTGTGCAACTAACATTATACATAATACGGCATTTTGTCATTTTGATCACAAAATGAATAGGGAAAAGCCCTGGTGGGGCTGATTACTGTAAACACAGTGACGGACGAGGCTGAGGTTATTTTCTGTGGTGACTAGTCTCTCGGCAGCATCAGTCAAACGGTTTGGATCATTGTATTGTTTCTAGTGTTTCCTGCTGCGGCGGAGCCCTGATGCTCACCGGTTAAATGGGCTGCCGATGGCAACAGAATCCCGCCAGCATTCCTCAAGACAGAACCGTCCTGTTGCTGTGGCAACAGAAAAAAAGAGCGGGAGCGGAGCGAGCGACGGACACTCCTCAGAGAGACCAGAAAGAACAGAGACACAAATGAAATCAAATGAATGTGTGACAGAGAGAAACTCCCATCACATCACAGCACAACACTGAACACTTCAAACTAACTGGAGCATCATCAGCGGTGTTCCTTCAGACACGTAATAAACACACAAACTCATGCTTCCCATCCTGACAAAAACACCCATTTATAACAATGCATTTGCTGTTTTTACATATTTATATTTTATTTTATACTATTTCTAAAAAGCATTTCAAATGTAATATACTACCAGTCAAAAGTTTGGAATAATTATTTTTTTGTGAAAATTGAGATGCACGATCATTTAAATGTTTGCGGTAAGACAAAGAAAAATAAATGAATACTACTTTTTGTTCTTCAAGGAATTATTAAATTGATCAAAAGTGACTAAATATTTTGTAAACATTTATAACAATGTCAAAAAAGATTTCTGTTTCAAAAAAATGCTGTTCTTTTGAAATTTTGTATCCATCTGTCAATCCTGAAAAATAAAATGCATCAAGTTTCAACAAAAATATTTTGTAATAATACTTCATAATATTATTGCTTTGATAAAATAATAATAATAATAAAATCTAAAACATAAAATATACAATTAAAAATGATTGGAGCGTGTGATTTTGAGTGCGCTCCTCTGTCCTCTGTGTGTTTTGTTCTGTCCTCTTTTTCTCTTTTTGTTTTGCTCTGTGTTGCACGCAGCTGGTGTTTTTTCACTGGCGGCGTGCGTTCATGTTTGTTTTTTGTGAACACGGGCTTATGATTCTCCTCATTAGCTGCGTGTTCCTGTCCTGTTTTGCACATGGCTAGTGATTTGTTTTGCTGGCCATGTGCTTGTGTTTTTGTTTTGTTTGAGCACATGGCTGGTCTTGTTTGGTTCTATGTGCCATGTGCTCTCATGTCAATTGTCTTGACCCCACCCACCTTGTTTCCTGATTATTGGTTAATTTGCCCCACCTGTTACCTCATTACTCGCCTCATTTGCTCCCTTTATAATGTCCTTGTGTTTGCAGTCCTGTGCCAGTTCGTCGTCGTATGTTCCCCTGTCGTGTGCTGATCCTGCCTTGCCTTGTCGTGCCCTGTCCTAGCCTGCCAGCTGTCCTGTTTTTCCCCTAGGGGGTAGTTTTGGTTGGTTTTGTTTAGTTTTATCATTAATAAAAGCCCATTCTCTGCAGTACTGAGTCCTCGCCTCATCCCTTCTCCCCACAACCCTGACAATATATACATATATATATATATATATATGTGTGTAATTTAAATAAAATAAAATGAGGCAGAGTTCAGAAGGTGCTGTAGAATAGAAATGGCTACAATAAATGTAGTAAATGTGAATCCAAATTTATGTAAAAAAGTGTTTGTTTTTTTTATCAGTCAGATCATATAATCAGCTGTGATTTGAATGTCTGTCACATGTTGTGTGTCAATCTATATGACTCCCTACAGTACATCTGACAGATCATCCAGCGTGACAGATGTTAAATCAGACTGTCGTTCATTAAACAGTGTGGTATTATGCTGTTTTCATCTACACTGTGATGTTTCTCTTTTCAGTTTCCACTTGTTACTTCACAGTGTGTCAGAATGTACAGCACTAAAGAGAAGTGTGTGTATGTGTTGGGTTAATTGCATTATGAATAGTCCCAGTAAAGGGATTTGTATTGCTAATTAGACTTTGCGGCGTTGTGCTGGTGTTATCTGTCAGCGGCGCTTTCATTCTGCTGCTCAGATCTCTCTCATTCAGCGCAGGTGAATCGTTTCTCTTTGATTTGTCATCTCTCTCAGTCAAGCGGATCAATCGGGCCCTTAATCTTTCAAATTCAAACACAAACAGGCTCCACAAGCGCCTCTGATAGCAGCTGAGCGAAGGGACGCGGAGAAAACTCACAAATAACTGGTATTTAAGGCAAATTAAGCAGCATGAGAGAAACCTTAAGGCCAAAACTCAGACTTACACAAACACAAGCAGATGAATATAACACACTCCTGCCTCACTCGGTAAGTCTTTTTTAACCAAAAATCTCACTAAATGAATAAATGGAAATGGAAAATCTTGTATCCTTATCTCCATAAAGAGCATTAACTTTATGCATTTTGCATTTAAAGAGCATTTACTGAAACTAAACTGCAGCAGCAACTACTTTTCTCTCCAAAGCATTACAGTTCTGTGGAACACAAACTCTGAGCATGCCTTTAAACGGTAACACTTAAAGCCTTTATATATCTAATGCATTATAAGTGTAATTAAATGCATTCATTATGCCTTGTAACGCACCTTATAATGCATTGTATGATCTCATGAATAGTATGCATATGACGGTCTTAAATTTTCACAACTTCGTTTTCTCTGGAGAAACGCCAACAAAATGGATTAATCTCATCTGTATCCTAAATGGAGTTTATTTCAAGAACGGAACTTGTTCTACTACTTGGTGAAATGGGAGACCATTTGGATTACCTTTTTTAAAGTTTACAATCCGTGTATTGAAGAAAATGCCATTAATCAACAGAGGCCTCCCTCGAGTTCAAACCTGGGATTCCCTTGGAAGCTGGATTGAGCCGGAGCTGCGCTTCTTGCGGGACGTCGTTCAGCCGGCACTTGGGGCGTCACGGAGTACAACTCAAGAGCAAAAGCAGGTGGGCAAAGACAAATTGGCATATTTATGGCAAAATAGAAAAGCTAAAGCAATTCAAGTTATTCTTAACAATAGTAATTATCCAAGTGCACCAGCCTGTACAAATAGCAAGCAGCTTGTGCAAAAGTATTACACTTCCAAATGTGTGCCTGAAAGACCAGAATTACACTAAGTGTGCCGCCATGGACAGGCTCATTAAATCCGGTGCAATATAGTCAACTGAACTGAACGCTATTTACTGTTGGTGAGGCAGAAAAAGTGATTATTAATTTACCAAATAATAAAGCAAGTGGATCTGATGGTGTGACATACGAAATGCTGAAATCTGGTAAAAGCACGTTGTGCCCAGTTCTGACTAATATATTTAGCATCTGCGAACGGTAAAGTACCAGAAGCATGGAAAGGGGCATTGATCCATCGACTCCCTAAGAAAGATCATATTCCCGATGACCCGTCAACTTGGAGAGATATATCCCTACTACCGACAGTTTATAAGGTATTCATGAAATGTGTGCTCTCAAGAATCCTCCCCTGGTTGGTGGAGACAGGAATACTCTCATCAAAACAGAAAGCATATATCAATAGACAGGGAATGAATGAGCACGATTTTTGTTTGAAGCAGGAATTGATGATTTCAAACATTCATCTGCAAGATTCTTCACTGTTTTTTTGGATTTCCGTGATGCCTTTGGCTCACTGTCCCATGATGTTATGCTTCATGCATTGGATGAAATAAGACTACCCCAGCCATATCTCACTTCTTCATCTCAGAAAAACTCAAAGTGCTCAGCATGGGATGGGCTTGAAACTAAAGGGAAAATTAGCACTTCTCCAATCAGCTGACCATTCAGTATCACACTCTGTTTTGACGAACTTTTCAATCTCAGAGGATATTCAAATTTTTATGATTAAAGCACGACTACAATGTGTTCCAACAATGTACAATTTGTCAATATGGTGTCCGTCAAAATACAACTCCTATTGCCTGTTACATCAAAATCAGCAGGAAAATGAAACCGTCGCTCACATCTTAAAGGGATGTTGTTGCTATAAAGGACTGTATGGGTCCAGACGCGATCGCTTGGTTGATTTGATTGTAAAGGACTTGAAAATAATACATAAAGACAGTAAGAGTTCCCAGCATACTACTGTTGAATTGTTCTATTATAACACATCTGACAGAGACTATATTAAAACATTCCAAACACTCCTGATATTGTGATTGTAAACGAGGCTTGAACTCTGTATTTGTTATTGAAGTTGGATGATGTTTTGACTTGTATTTGGATACCTGTTACCTTTCCAAACTGCTGAAATATCAGCCATTGGTTGAATCCATCCATCAACTTGACTTCCAGTGTAAGTTAATTACTCCAGTATTTGGAAGTTTAGGTCATGTGCACAAGAATGTGATTAAAGGACTGCAGCTGGGTGGATTGCAGAAAAAGAAAGCAAAAATACTTACTAAATGTTGTTCAGTTTCAGCTATTATAGGGAGTATGCAAATATGGAAACAAAGATGTTTTGTCTATCCTTGAGTGTTGATTGTTATAAATATAAGGACTTGTGAATGTATGCTAGCCATGTGAACCTGTCATCTTGCAAACTGACTTCCCAAGGTGTTTGGATTCTGTTTTTGTTGCTTAAAATAAAGGAAGAGAAATGTGTGTGTGTGTGTGTGTGTGTGTGTGTGTGTGATCTCTAAATCTCCATGGCAATAACAGCTGCCGTGGTTCGTAATTGAAAGCAATGAGAAAAAAATAGAACAAAGAAATTGGAAAAGAAAATAAAGCAGATCAACAGAGACGAGGAGAACACAAGGCTGTTAATGATGGATGAGCAACACAGACGGAGGAGAAGCAACCACAAACCTACAGTGTGATGATTACTGCCATAAACATGAAGATGAAGGACAGGAAATTAAGAAAATCGTGAATGTTTGCAGAGCAGTTTCCACACATACACCCCTGTCTGTGATCGGTCAGTCAGACAGAAAGTCCCGCCCCAAACTTTTGACACGACTGACAATCCACAAACCAGCAGAGCATCGTCTGAAGCAGATGTTCCAGAGCGCAGCAGATCAGGCCGTTCAGTGTGTCTGCTCCGATAAAGCCAGATAATCCCTGGAGCTCTGATGAGATGAGCTGTGGACATACACGCACACACACTCTCTCGCGCACACTCACACACACGCGCACACACACTCTCTCGCGCACACTCACACACACACACTCACACTCTCTCACTCTCACACACACACTCTCTCTCTCTCACACACACACACACACACACTCACACTCTCTCACTCTCACACACACACTCTCCCTCTCTCTCTCTCTCTCACACACACACACACACACTCTCTCTCACACACACACACACACACACTCTCGCTCACACACACACACCTCGCTCCGGAGCTGATGTGTATCTCAGGAGCTCGTCTGGATCCACTGAAATCTCAACGCTCAATATCACAAAATTCACAAAATGTATATTATATTATATTATATTATATGTGCAAGACCTGCAGCCACAGTGACAGAGCGTCTGCTAGGCATTGCTAGGTGGTTTCTAGGGTGTTCTGGATGGTTTCCAGATGGTTACAGCAGGTTCCGAGGGGTTTTCAGGTTACTGTAAACATTAACTGGATACTCAATCCGTTGAGCACAGACTCACTGACAGCAAACATCCAGAACTGATTTAGAGAGCTGATGATCCAGTGGATAATGACGGCTCTTCACTGCTCTTTTGTTCATGTATGTGACAGAGAAAACTCTGAATCTCCTCCAGAAACACACAGAGATGGAAGACAGATGCACTGATCCGCTGAATACTGATGGAAACGGCTTGTTTGTTTGTTTGTTTGTTGTATTTCAGTGGTAAAGACAGCTGTTAATTGCATCTCGTCTCGTCTCAGTGAATCTAAATGATGCTGTTAACATGACATTTACCTACTAAACACCTCACCTCACAACAATGACAACAAACATTACGCAAATATCACAGACATTAGACATCTGATGATCAGCATCTCAACAGACCTCAATAAATCTCCAGCATGATCACACACACACACACACACACACACACACACACACACACATACATAGGTATTCCTGTCATTATGGGTTCATTTATAGTTGTAATGGTTTTTCTACTGTACGAACTGTATTTTCTATCACCTTACCCTAACCTACCCCTCACACACAACTACAGGCATGTTTAGTTTCTCAAAATACTTAAATCTGTGTGATTTATAAGCTGTTTTCCTCATAGGGACCAAAAAAATGTCCCCACAAACATTTACTGGTATTACTATACTTGAACATTTAGACCCCATAATGTAGGGAATACCAGTACATACACACACACAATAAATGTGGCATCTGTCTGACCTCTGTGGTACTTCACTGTTTCTGAATCAAACTCTACACTGATCCATAATCCACCAGCTCTAACATACACAAGTTCATATCAGATGAAAGCACCGAGTTCAACAACCACACATCTGAGGAAGATATAGTCACAGGATTTGAGCAAGTTTCCCATTCATAGACACTGTCAGGCCATTATCTGAATTAAATCCTCCTCTGCAGTCTGTTATTATTATCAGTTTACAAACTATACAGACTATACAATAAATACAGACTCACGAAACACCCAAAACAGACTCACTCACACACACACACACCGCCTGACAGCCGGACAAACACCTTCAGAGGCGTTCTGATCCTAATAAAAGACGCCTGACATTTAGAGACATTATTCACTGCCAGAGCTGAAGAAACACAAGAGCACTGAGGAGAAGAATACAGCCGCGGACGAGAGACACTGACACACTGAGAGAGAGAGAGAGACAGAGAGAGAGAGGGCAAGATGTCATCACTCCACATAAACACAGAGACCGAAGAGGTCGAGTGACAGTCTTTAGATACGAGAACAATCACAGACCGCACAGCGTTCAGTCAAGCGCTTTCACATAAAGTCCCACTGAAAACACCTGCGGCATCACGTCACACCGTCAGCTGACGATCATCCAGCATCTTCAGAATCTGACAGAGGATCATCAGAGACGTCAATCACACAGTGATCAGGTGACGTTTCACTCTGCATTGATCAGGTTTGATTGATCTCTGTCTGAAGAACAGCAGGAGATGATCAATGCAGGTCTACAGCAGGTCTACGACGTCACATCAGCCTACAAACCTCCTGCTGAGCTCAGATCACCTCCAGGAACGGAGGAAGACCGAGACTCCAAAACCACCCACCAAAATGAGGCTTCAATCACATTTCAATCACATTTCCTAACCCTAACACAACAATTCTGAAACAGAAAAAAACAGCAGACTGACCACGTGAGCAATGCATTGTAGTCATACTTAATTTATGCAATCTATTTATTATTTTATTACTTATGTTTTATAAATACAACCCGAATTCCGGAAATGTTGGGACGTTTTCTTTAAATTTGAATAAAATGAAAACTAAGACTTTCAAATCACATGAGCCAATATTTTATTCACAATAGAACATAGAAAACACAACAAATGTTTAAACGGATAAATTTTACACTTTTATCCACTAAATGAGCTCATTTCAAATTTGATGCCTGCCCACGGGGGCAACAAAGGGCTGAATAAGCAAGACATTTTGAAAAGATTTAGCTGGGAGAACATCTAGCAACTAATTAAGTTAATTGGCATCAGGTCTGTAACATGATTAGCTTACTTACTTACTTTAGTCATTTAGCAGACGCTTTTGTCCAAAGCGACTTACAAATAAGAAAAAGTAACTAAAACTAAATGTTACAACTCTATAAATACTATATACCCACATATTTAAGAAAATAAAGAAATTAAATAAAATTGACATGCATATAACAACATTTCAATAATAAATATATAAATGAAAAAACTAAAATAAAAAGCGATACTACTATCCCTTGCCGGTGTCCCTGCCCGGTGGAGTCGCACGGTAGAGTCGATGGTCTTTACACGAGGAGGGCTTCACACGACGACTGCCGCGGTATAATAACCTGTTTTACACCATTTCAATTCAACTGGACCCACTTTCCTGTTTATCAACTAAAAATGGCCAAGCAAGTGCACACACTGACACGATACAGTACGAGACCAAACGCCATTTCAGCAACTCTATTAGCTATAAAACTATTTTGAGACCTGTAGCAGGCATCAAATATGAAATGAGCTCATTTTGTGTATAAAATTGTAAAATTTATGAGTTTAAAAATGTGTTATCTACACTGAACAAAATTATAAATGCAACACTTTTGTTTTTGCTCGGAGACATCTATTTGACGTCTGCATTTACATCTGCAAGACGTATTTTTTAGGGTGTTTGCTCATCTGCAATACGTCTATAGGACGTTTACTTTTAATGTCAAGTAGATGTCTATTAGATGTTTATGATTTAGAATGTGTGTAAAACTGACATCTTAAAGACATCTGTCAGACGTTTGTAGACAGCAGATGCTTTCCGGATCAAGACATCTTGCAGACGTACGTGTGCTATCTGAGAAGACTTTTTCTATGTACAAAAAAACGCCTATTTCTCTCAAATATTGTTCACAAATCTGTGTTAGTGAGCAACTGAGGAAGATCTAGTCACTGGACTGACACATTTTGAGTTTCATCACATCAAATCTGTGAAAAATATTCAGAGTTTTGACTGTATGCACATACACAAGACATTCATTATCACAAAGCCTGTGTTTTATGAGTTTTCTATGTCTGATGACCAAAAACAGCACATACAAGCGGCCACATCACTTCAGATGTCAATCAAACGGCTCTTCCTTTCTGAGTGGGCGGATCCTGGCCAGAATAAACAAATGATATACAGACTGAATACTTTGTGAGACTATAGTTGACTAAACACTGACATTTCAGATTCTGCCCGGTCACATCTGAGCTGAAATAACAGACAGTAAGAGAAGCTTTAAAAGGGAAAATATGCAGCTGTAATATCTCACACACACTGTAATTATATTCTCAACCTCAGAGCGAAAACACACACAGACTGAAGCAGACGGCCACTGATTTATCATTATATTTTCATCACAGATGACGATCCATTATTATTCACAGTTATACTGAAAGTCACCCTGGGAAAGAGATGTTCAGCAGAACAACACGTGTCCTGAGCAGACGCCACGAGACTCGCTTACAGCTATTCATCTTCACACAATTACAGCCAATCAGAGGAAACATGCTTAATATGCAGGCATGTGGAGCAGGATGTGGACCAATGAGATGTGACTGTGGGCGGGGCTAACTAAATGAAATATCCTGTTACTTGTCAAGTTCACACACAAAAACTTGTCTGGTTAACACATATGCTTAACTTAAATTAAAACCATTTTTGTTACTTGAAATGTGTAAACTGAAATAAAATTTAATATTACAAATATATATTATATTTCATCACGCTGTCAAAGTAACATTTCTCATATTTATTTTGTTTAACCTGATGTACTAAAATATATGCAAACCTATTTTTCCCATGAGATTTAAAAAAAAAATAGGATAATTGCTACTTTTTATCTCACAATTTAGATTTTTCAGAACTGCAAGATATAAACTCAGACATATAACCTTGCAATTTTGAGGAAAAAAAATCAGAAAAGCAAGATATAAACTCTGACACAAATTTGATAAAGGTTCCAGGTTCCACAAAAAATTTACTGAAACTGTACTTAAAATTAAAACAGACAATATAAAAATAAACACTAGTTCAGTTGTTAAGGATATGGGCTGGACACCATGTGGATGCACCAGTTGCGAGGCCATGTGGTCTGTTTGAGGCAGAAGAAGACGATGGGCGCTAGTTCTGGGTACGGGACGACCAGAGCGCTTAACTCACTGCTGACATCATCAGCCACTTCCTGCACCTGCTCCGCCGGCCCTGCCTCTTCCTGCTCAGCAGGCTCCGCCTCTTCTTCAACAAGCCCATCCCAGCCAGGGGAGGCGCAGAGGTCCACGTGTGGCTCCGCCCTCACCACAGCAGGCCGCTCCTCCTCTGATGTCATGGCTTTTGACCCGCCTACAATGAAAGAGACAGTTAATGATCTCACAGGTTCCTATTGGACAAAATCAAGTAGTGGTCAAGCACTTTTTCTTGAGTCTCTGAATGAGTTCTTTCTGACCTGCACACATTTCTCTATTCATTCAGATCAACAAAAATAAACTTATTTTGCTGAGTGGTTGGTAAAGGTGGACCGCTGGGTAAAAGCTAAATAAAAGGGTTGGTTATAAACATTCCTGTAGTCACACATAAAGAATGAGCTGCTCTGAATAGAGACCAAACATTAAATCAACACAGTGATGTTCAAGCACTGCGTCGGTGATCATCTGATGCTGCGGTCATCATAACATTTACATTTATGTGTTTAGCCGACTTACAGTAGAGAAGCACACATGATCGGTCACAGGATCAGAAATCAGAGGCTCGTCTTCATCTGTTCTCATGTGTCGTTTGTGTTCGTGTGATTGTCTGGCCTGTGTTTACTGAGGGTCTAAAGCTATTTTTACCTCACAATTTAGATTTTTCAGAACTTCAGATGTAAACTCAAAATTGAGATAACCTTGGAATTCTGGAAAGAAAATCAGAAATGCAAGATATAAATTCTGCTTTTTTGTTGATACAGTGAAATTTAATGGGGTCCAATATTGTTGTTTACAGTTTTTCAAAATATCTCCCTTTGTGTTTGAACAGGTTTGGAAAGACATGAGGAAGAGTAAATGACAACAGAATGATCTAGCTGACATATCCATTTAATGTCAGCACGTTAAAGTCTAGAGGACGACAAATAAATAAAACTCTGGCATCACAACATATGTTTGGAATCACATCAGATGATCATTACTACAGTCCCATTTAAATATGATGTGTTAACCAGCTATTAACCAGTTACACATCAAATCTGAGTTAGATGTGTTTTGTCACACAAACAATGTGAATGTATTTACTCACATCAGCTGTTCAATGTCTGTAATGATTCTGTTATGTTCTTCATCACATTCTCTTTAACCTGTTCACCATCTCAATCCATCTCCATGTGTGTGTGTGTGTGTGTGTCCAAATGTCTACACGAGGACAGTAAATCAGCTACATTGTGTGGAGTCAATGGTCTCAGATGAATAAACACATTAAATCATGTTTTCATTAATATGTAAAATACAGAGAGGTTTCAGTGCTGCTGTCTGTGGGTTTCCAGGTCAGACAGACACTGCTGGAGCAAAACACACACACACAAACACACACAGAGAGAGAGAAAGATGCTCAAATGAGTTTTCTGTTTCTCAGATGTTTCTCCTGAGAAAAAGACTCCTGTAAAGTTTCTCCACTAGAGTTTCAAAGGAGATCTCAGACTGCACTCAGATGTGCCGCAATACCAAAGTCTGCACTCAAACCTCAGAGGTCTTAAAATGAACTCAAACATTTCTAATTTCTCAAGTTCTCCTGGGTTGCATTTCCCAAAAGCAATGTGAGCCAATGCAGTGCTGATCCGCTGAGCAATAAGTGTTTATAGACACAGACACTCACCATCTGCTGACCAAACACACACACACACGTTTACTTAGCTATCTAAATGGGGACTCTCCATAGGCGTAATGGTTTTTATACTGAACAATCTGTATGTGCTATTGCCCTACACCAACCCTACACCTAAACTTTGGTTTTTGGAGATTTTGTCAGGTTTACCTCACTTTTGGGTACAAATTTGTCCCCAAAATATGGTTAATTAGGCACGCACACACACACACACACACACAGTGTGAAGTAAACGAGGGTTTTTAACGAGAGGCCACAGCTCCGGTGACTGCACTAACGGTTTAATGACCCGCTATGAGAGATCAGCTGTCCTGTTCAGTTGCTGGACTCACAAACACACTACTGCTGCTGTGATGTGAGGAGACCTGAGCTACAGAACACGCTACACTCCATACAGGAGGAGAAACACACGTCTGCTGTTGATGAGGTCAAAGGTCATGTGTCACTGATCTAGAACAGTCTTACATTCACAAACACAACGAGACTCAGCTCAATCTAGAACAGATGTGATTCTGGCTATTTGGGCAGAATTCGACCATTTAAAATATAACAAATGGCTTGAATAAAGAGTGTTTCATTCTACATGAATGTATTTTTCAGAAGCTTTAATCCGAAGCGACTTGCATTGCATTGACAGAATCAAACCCATGACGTTGATGTTGGTAGCATCAAGATCTGCAGTTTGAGCATCAGGAATGATGAATGAGCTGAGTGAGATTGAACGAGAGAGTCAGTAAAACGATCTGAACTTCCCTTCACCGCTGTGTGTGTGTGTGTGTGTGTGTGTGTCCTCTTGCTTCTCCTCCAATCAGCAGGACACACAGGTGCCGCATTGTAGGATTGAAACTAATGACATTTGCATACCCCCAATTCCTTCTTACCTAATGAACACCTGCTGGAATGACCTCAGAAATGATGAAACACACATGCAAACGCACACACAAACACACACATTACACACACAATCCATAAAAAAGAAAAACACCTCACATTAGTGTCCATGTTACACTCAAGCATTAAATCATGACATAGCTTATTAAGAATTTTAATTTACTTGCTTTTAAGTCATTATCAAATTGTATTTATTTAAATTTGCATAGAATCAGCATGAAAATAATTACATTCATCAATTAAAAACTATGAATATGGTTCAAATATGGCTGGATGTGCAGGATTGTGTGGCATATGTGTTTTATATAACATTGAATAACTGATGAGAAATGTATAAACTTAATTATTGTCTATTTAAAACATTGTTTATTACTCAAATTTCATTCTTACTCATTTTATGCATGACTGACCAGTATGCATCACATTAAATATATTATTTTGTTTGTGTTGTGTTAAAACTACATCCGGCGTAACTTATGTTTAAGTCATGAAAAACTGCTTTGGCACAAAATAAACTAATACTACAGTTGAACTAAAAATAAAAGCTATAGGACACAAACAGATGCGTGTGTGTGTGTGTGTGTGTGGGTGGGTGTGTGTGTGTGTGAGAGAGTGTGTGTGTGTGAGAGAGTGTGTGTGTGTGTGTGTGTGTGTGTGTGTGTGTGTGTGTGTGTGTGAGAGAGAGAGTGTGTGTGAGAGAGAGTGTGTGTGTGTGTGTGTGTGTGTGTGTGTGTGCGCTGAGAATGTGACGTGTGTTTACAGCCGGAGCAGAGCTGAAATCTGTCTGCTGTATAAACATCCTGACAGACACAAACCTCCAACTTGCTCGTCTCTCGCTCTTCCTAAACAAAACGCAGACCTGGATTCATTCACGAACCTTCATGACATTACAGCCAGGAGCTCAGTAACATATAACCGAACTGAGCACAGCCAATCAGAGCACAGCTCATTATACACAAATGAGTCATTTTATTGAGAAGGTTTTGATTGAGAAAAGTTAAATAAAACTGAATTATTGCTGTTTAGGCTTCACTCTCATTATAAAACGCTACAAAATGAGCCGTTGGGTTCTGTTGAGGAGTCACTGCAGCGCTTGTAAAATAGCGTGTTATAAATCAGCAGTGTGTGTTTCCTGTCTGAGAGGGAAGCAGTAATCTGTTCCTCATCCAGACGGCTCAGGTACGTCACATGATTAATGACCCCGAGCTCCTGCAGGAACAACAGTGACTCACTCCAGTCCACACGAAACACTCTGAGACAATCTGAGACACACTGAGAGATGCTGAGAAAATCTTAGACACTCAGACACTGTGAGACACAGAGACACATCGAGACATGCAGATACACATTGAGACACACTCAAACACACGTGAACCTCTCAGACACTCAGACACTGTGAGACATGAGACACTCTGAGACACAGAGACACAGAGACACATCGAGACATGCAGATACACATTGAGACACACTCAAACACACCGTGAACCTCTCAGACACTCAGACAATCTGAGATGCTGAGAAACTGAGACACTCAGAGACTAGACGCGTAAATTTCGCAAAAATGCCCATATATCGCAAAAAGGTTTTTACGCTCGCATGAGGTGGTTTTTCAGGCAATGCGAAAAAGGAATAATTCGCAAAAGTGCAATGGAAATGTTTTTTTCTCATTTACAGGTCACATGGTGTATGTAAATTGTCATATGATCATTCTTCAATGTACTATAACCTCCAAGAAACGCTTAATACGTGGCCGCTCTCAAGTATAAGGGGCTTTGCCTGCCATTCATGTTTAGACAATTTACACTGCACACGCAGTGTGGCTCTGATACGGCCACCGGAGTTGATCTCAGCCACTCTAGTCTATGCTTGTGTTTATATGAGGTGCGTCGCACACGTTTCTGAAGCAGCTCTCCGCACTGCTTTTGTAAAGATACATGCACGCGCCTCCTTCCATTAAACATAGCCAAAATCTGTCAAAATCCCATCAAACTCCGTTGCCATGACTTATCGCGAGAGGAAAAAAATTACGTTTTTGTCGCATAACATCTGTTAATGGAAACGGCATCATTTTGCAATACTTTTTTATCGACATTTATAAATGCCAAAGTTTTGCGCAAATCTGTAATGGAAATGTGCCTATTGTGAGACATGATGAGACACTAAGGCACACAGAGACAATCTGAGAGACACTGCAGCACTCAAACACTGTGAGACACTGAGACACAAAGACAATCTGAGATACTCCGACACTGTGAGACACACAGAGACACTCAGACACTGAGACACACTGACACACTCAGACACTAAGACACTCCAAGCCACTGTGAGACACATACACTCCAAGCCACTGTGAGACACATACACGCCGAGACACTGTGAGACACATACACGCCGAGACACACTGAGAAACTATGAAACACTCAGAGAAACACAGAGACACACAGAGACACTCAGACACTGTGAGACACACTGACACACTCAGACACTCCGAGACACTGTGAGACACATACACGCCGAGACACACTGAGAAACTATGAAACACTCAGAGAAACACAGAGACATTCTGAGACACTCGGACACTGTGAGACACAGAGACACAAAGAGAAACTCAGACACTCTAAAAGACACACATACACTCAAAGACACACTGAATGATTCACAAGTTCACACTAACATATAATATGACTGAGCAATTAGTAAGCATATTCGGCATGCTGTCCGGAGGGAGGGCTCAGAGCTCAAGATAGAGCCCGAACCCAGAGAACCCCCCCATCCCAAGAATAGGATGAAAATAGAGTAAGAGTGAGGAGGGATGGAGGTGGGATGCCGGAAAACTGTCATAGAACAGAGGTGAGTTGGTTGTATATATATACACCTGATGTGCTTGTTAAGGTGATTAGCTGACGAGCTCCACCTAGGCCAGACTGATTATCTGATTGTGCTCCTCCCAAACCTTGTTAATAAAACATCATTTAAAGCTCTAGCCAAATTATTCAGTCTGGTTTTATGGTCCAGTGACTTCCCTGAGATCTGGTTTGAAGGACTGATAATTATCGTGGCATCTGTGTGAGAAGTACTTTAGGAAAACTGTTCTGCAGTATAATAAACAGCCATATTGTCACATTCATCTCAACATGCAATATTTTAAATAAAGCTCAAATTGGTTTTCTACCAAAACATCGCACATCTGACCACCTCTACTCTCTTCATACACTAATTCTTAAAAACATCAAGGACAAACAAAGGAAAATATTTGCATGTTTAAAAAAGCTTTCGAATCAGTTTGGCATGATGGTTTACTGTACAAACTCCTAAAAATTGGTATTGGTCTCTGTAAAATACAGTCTCTGTACACCAACAGTAAGTGTGCGGTGAAAATCAACGATTAACAATTAGGTTTATACCCACTGAAGATTGAGATCCAGAAGAGATGTGTTCAGTTCTGGCATCACCTCCATCGATCTAAAGCCCTACTCACCAATGAAACCTCAGCAGAATCTCATCCTCTAAACACGCTTGCTCTTCAGCTAGTCCATAAACCCCAGGCTCACAGATGGCACTAGGGACAGGGGGGACATGACCCCCCAGATTCATAGTGTCCCGATCCGTCCCCCTCACTTTCTCTACGAAAGGTAACATCGGTAAACAGAGGATTAATCAGGGTTTCCGCTATGCACATTAGCCTAAAGGCCCGGGTATACTTCACTTTCCACGTTCCGTTCCATCTCACGCACAGCCGCGTCCGTGCAGCTTTCAAAGTATACTTGATGAGTACAGACGGACGAGCTCGACATTCACCTCGCGCATGCGCTGTTGTACGCTCACCGTCCGCGCGGTCTCCAAAATTGCCTGCATGCGGACGGGGTGCGCATCTGTCCACGAGCACTCTTGATGACAAAAATGACGTAATGCGGACAGTCGAAGTATACTTTGGCCTAGTGGCAGCCTGGCCCCTCCTTAAACGTGCACTAAGCGATTTTTTAAAAAACGACCCCACCCCGGGTCTTGGTCCCCCCAGTTAAAAAATCCCATCTGCGCCCCTGATAAAACCCAACTCATCACTGACTACAGCTTCAACCCCAAAGCCATTATTAAAGAAATTGACAACAAATCTAAAAGACACTCATGATGAATCACTAAAAATACACTTTGACCAGTGCTTGAAGTGGGCCGGTACCGGCACTTCTGACATGAGTAAAATCATCAGGGTCTGGGTGATTAGGCTATATGATCCCATATATGATTAGAAATTATATAGAGACTATGTAAATCACACTACCCAGGCGGGATCCCCTCTCATCTGGATCAATCACATGAATGAACGTAAGCAGAGTCGGTCTACTTCACTGTGTGGTGCACGAGAGCATGTCAGGGGAGGCGCACGGAGTAGTAGAATAATAATTAATTATTGATTACTAATTTGAAAAAGTACTTTATAACGAAAATCATATCTTAAAATAAAAAGAAGCAGGCTTTTGCAATCACATCATTTTAAACCGTAAACTCCTGGAAAGTCCAAGCATCCAGGGAACGAATTCAAACAGCACTAATGCAGAGAAAACACGGCCGATTTCTTCAGCGATTACGGAGAGAATAGTGACTTACTTCCAGATGGCAGTAAGATTATTCGTTTCAGCGTGTATTTGGCTTAAAAGCAAGAGTGTTTTATAATGAACGCTGATTATGCGGTGGTCAGAGATTTAGCGATTCTGAATGGATCCGTATATTAAAGGAAGGTGATTTAGTGGTCTTTGGCGTCTCCCTGTGGTCCGGTTTGGTATAGCAGCTTGACTTGTGCTAATTTGTATTGAAAACTTTTATTTAATTAGTGATTGATAGATTGATTGTGGCACTATACATACATTGTGAATTATTAAAAAGTACTTATTTATTTTAAATAAATAAATGGGGGAGGGGGGTCGGGTGAGTACCGGCACTTCTTTTTTTCCACTTCAAGCACTGACTTTCCCATCATTTACTGAACTTAGTGATACTGAGAAAAGGCCCTTCTTACCTGGAGAAGATGACAACACCGCTGCACTAATTGCAAAATTTGTATTAACCATTCACAATGTTAGGTGTTAAACACAGTTAACTCTAAACTGACTTACTTTATCTTTTCATTTATTTAGATGGATTTTATTTATTTGTTATCTATGTTGTTGTTGTTAAATATACAGTATTTTAATGCTTTGGCAACATTGTGTTACACAGTCATGCTAGTAAAGCTTAATTGAATTGAATTGACACACTGAAAACCTCTGAGACACACAGAGACATCCGGAGACACAGATTCAAACATCCTTACAAGATCCAGAGCACAAGCACCTGTTCAGCATCCCATCAATCCTCACACTCGTACAGTTAAACACGGACACACAAACCCTGGTCAAGGCCCTCGGCCTTCTCAACAACATTAAAAACATGTCTATTGAACCGGGAAACACTCATCCATCTGCTGTCAGCTCAGAGAACCACAGCACTACACTGGGACACAAACACTTCACACTCTTTCTATGAGAGATTCAACCCAGACCAGCTTAGAAATGTTCTAGAACAGCTCTGATCACAGTAAAACAGGACACACACACACTACGAGTCTGAATATTGCTGCATTTTATATGGATGTCTTTGGATGGCTGTAATATTGTATTATGGGGTACTTAGACAATGTGTCACTGTTAGGGTGACCATACGTCCTCTTTTTCTGCTGGACATGTCCTCTTTTTGGACCTAAAAAAATACATCCCAAAATGTCTGGGATTCGGGTGTTTTCTTAATCCTGCTCCAGCTGAATTCCTGACCATTGCCGCCTGTTGCCACAATTTCAGTCCCGCGATTTTCATGTCCACTCCTTTAAACATTCGAATTGTATATAATTTTGGTGCATCGGGGAGCAGCTCTGAGTATGTGGAGTATTTAAATCTCTTTTGAATGATCTGTTGAGCAGCAAATACTCCAGCATGGTCTTGTCAGACATCTCTCCTTATTCTCAACCTGTGACTCCTGCAGCAGGGTTGACAAGTCCGCATTTGTTTCACAGAATTGGGCTTTTAAACTGTTGTGAAAGGTTGATTTTCCCAAGTGGGTTAAAGTTTTTAAATATTGCATTCATTGCATTATTCATATTCATATTGCATTGACTTAAATACTTGTATTGAAACATTTTGCATTCTACTACATGGACTTTTACATAAGCTGTTCCCTCCTGGTGACCTACCCAACTCAATCCAAGCACCTTAATCATTTGACCCTCTAACTAATAATCCTAATTCTAATTTTATTGTACTTGTTTTATTTTTATTTTTGTATTATTATTAAAAAAACTTGACCTTCAAACATTTGCACTTTCTATTCTGTTTCTATTCTAACCACTTGTTTTATTTAAAAAGAAAAAGAGCCTTTAACACTAGTATTCTCTATTCTTTCTCTATAGTCTTTCTACTTATTTTCTTTTTATGTATTATAAATAATGACCTTCTAACACAATTAAGCATTATCTATTTTTTTCCGTTCTACTGACTTTTTATTTTTATTTAATAAAACTGTCCCGCTAACACTAGCTTTCCCTATTCTTTTTCTATTCTCTACTTGTTTTCTTTTTATTTATTTATTATAAACTTTGCTACGTGTTATGTTACTGTGCTAGGCGAAACCCCGCCCCCTGCTCCCTGTCACTGCGGTTAAACCAAGAAAGAATAAATAAATACATAAAACTTATAGAACATCACGATCATCATATGAGAGGAAAGATAATCGATATATGAATCAGTCTGACTGTTCCTCTCAGTCCTTATCATAATAACACTGCATGTGTGCAGAAATCAATCACAGAGCAGTGCTTCATCTTACTGACGGACACGTCACATGACCTCACATCTCACTCCTATAGGCAGTCGCCACTGCTGCTCATTTGCATTAAATTAAACTTTTCTCAGCTTTGTGGCATCAATCGACACACCATCACATCAAAAACAGCCACAGATATCACATCTTATGATTATTTCAGCTCACTTTGCTTAACATTCTTAAGAATAATGAGCTTATCTAGTGTAGGATTTGACACATTATAAACTTGTGTTTCTGCATGAATATGATATTTTCTGCTGTGGTGTGGTATTATGAGCTGCGTTCAGATCACAACTGATGAGGGTCATTATGAAGAACTGGGACAGTCTGAATTATACATTACTGGGGTGAAACCCTACAGCCGCTCCAACCCAGACAAACACAGCCCAGCCCGTCTGACACACAACACAAAATAATGTGTTCCAAACACTACTTCTGCTCTGAACTACAGAAAACAAGTGAACACTCAGAGTGATTACAGGACTCCACACACACAGAAATATATCAAGATCTATAAGCTCAGTCTATATTGAGCTCTATATAAGCCACACACACCTCACGTTGCATAACGTGACAATTTACATAAGTGTAAAACACACACCTACACACTCTTGTTTAACAAAGAGACAGAAACACAGGGGGAGGTAAAAAAAAACCGGCACGAGACGAGAAACAGAAGAAGAGAATGTGCCGAAATACAGGATCAGACAAACATCTCACACACACACACACACACAGAGCTGAAGGTTTAACATGAATGAACATGGAACATTACATTACAGCCCAAAATAAGAGGAAGAGTTTTTAATTATATTGTGCATAAAGACAATTAGGCCTTTTTTAGGACATTAAGATGTGTTGCATTATGGCTGTTTATATCAATTAAACACATTTACTCAATAATATCATTAATGAAATGCATCTTTTGAGGGTTTTTTGCAACTCAAATTATTCTCATTGATGATTCTCATTACTAGCCTATATATCTGTTTTCCTGTATCTTCTCTACCAAACTGCATCAGTGCCTGCTGGCCTATACGGAGTAGTGATATAAAATTCCTTCCTTGATTCGCGTTGTTCACTCACTTGTACTGGTGAAACAGATCATATCTGACCATTTGTACGTGTTGCAACTTTAAGCATTCAAGCATTTTAAACCCCTCAAGCATAAGAAGAGTCAAAATTGAACTCGATACAGTACTCGAGTCGCGCACACACGCTCAAAGATTTTAATAAAGATTCATCTACATTTCGTTTGTACAGTGAACACTATGCAGTGTTATTTTACACTTAATTATTACATTTCTGTGCCTGAAAACTAATGTTAGACCTTATTTCATTTGTAACTCGGTTCTATTTCATTTATTTATTTTATGCTTGCAATTTATTAACGGTTCGCTTGTCTTTAATAATGTTTGACCTTTATTAGTTATGCTACTAATTTTTTTGCTGTGGTACTGAAGAAGTGTTCTTTAAATAATAACAAACCATTTATTTCTTTTTGCTCATCCAAAAAAATGATTCGATCTGTGACCCAAAATCTGGAATATGATCTAAACCGTGAGATTTGTGACCCGTTGCACTCCTTCTCTCTTGATATGTTATTTGAAGGAACAATACAATCACAGAAGTTTTTGATCATGCTGATTTGTCCACAGTGAAGTTCAACCGATGTCTTTTTTTTATTATTATTCAGGCTAGTTAAATACATTTTGAGCTACCAAAATCCTAGAAAACCGCCTGGAAATGTATTATTATAGAAAATACTACAATGATTGGATTTTAATTGGCATTCAGCAAATGTTGATGTGCTAAATAATGAATAAATACTTGTTTGTAAATATTATTTGTTTCACATTAGCATAACTATAAAATAAGGGTGAAATGTGTTTAACTATCAATGTTAAAAATAAACAAATATCACAATTAAAAACTATTTAAAAAAAATCATAATTTCTTTCTTTTAACTTTGTAAATTTAGGAAATATGAGCAACGTGTTCTTGACAGAGTGAGATTCACAAAGTTTTGCTTGACTTTCATGTCACTTCCTCTCTGGGCAGGAAATTAACCCTCAACACAGCAGAAGCGATGAAACATTTAATGACTGCTATCAAATGTGTCATGACTCATATATCTGTGTGTGTGTGTGTGTGTGTGTGAGTGTGTGAGTGTGTGTGAGTGTGTGTGTGAGTGTGTGTGTGTGTGTGTGTGTGTGTGTGTGTGTGTGTGTGTGTGTGTGTGTGTGTGTGTGTGAGTGAGTGTGTGAGTGTGTGTGTGTGTGTGTGTGTGTGTGTGTACTGAAGGACAGACAGACAGTCTTCAGTGGTGAAGTCTATGAATAGCAGCTCAGGACTGATCTCTCTGCATGGGCGGCAGCACACACACACACACACACACACACACACAGTCTATCTCTCTCTCTCTTGTCTCACCCTGTAATTAATCCCACCTGCTAATAAACAATCCCACTGCAAATAGCTGCCTGGTAATTGTGTCCTGAAGTGAGCTGAATCTGACAACACCTCCCTCTGCAGACGTCTCAACGGTGAAAATGATTCATAAATAACATTAAACACTGGACTAGATAAATGTGTGCATGAATATAAATATCACACACATTATAATGGCTGTGATTGGATTACAGGCGATCACATGACTGATATTCAGACTTCCACACAACAGTTACACATGCAGGTAAACCAGCTTCAATTTTAAAAAGTACTGTAAGCATGGAGTTCATATCAGGTCACTGACATTTCACACAAAGTGCTCTGTAATTGTGTTCAGTTCCACAGTCAACAAAGACTCAGAAGTCAAAGCTAATCAGAAATACACAGACCGACAGTCCTCTGAAACACACAAACACACACCAGTGGAGCCACACAAACACCAACTCAATATTGAGATGCTGGTCTGTTTATCAAAACACTCAGAACACTGCTCAACCAATCAGAACACTCGGATAACCATTTGACCAATCAGAACACTAAGACCACCACTCAACCAATCAGAACACTCGGATAACCATTTGACCAATCACAACGCTAAGACCACCACTCAACCAATCAGAACACTGACCGTTTGACCAATCAGAACACTCACAATGCCATTCTCAATCGATAAGAACAATAAGGCTTCTGCTGCTCAACCAATCAGAACACTGTGAACGCTATTCGACCAATCAAAACACTCGGACAACCGCTCGACCATTCAGAACACTTTGAATGCCACTTGACCAAACACTCAAACTTCCACTCAACCAATCAGTTCACTTGAAACTCCATGTGACCAAGCAAAAAAACTTGGAACGCTGCTCAACCAATCAGAACATTTAAAACTTAACTCTTGACCAATCAAAACACTCATAAGGCTGCTCATGACCAATCAAAAGACTGAGAGCGCTGCTTGTCCAATCAGAGCACTAGAGTAATCACTAAGTTGTTCTCTCTCGTATTCTCACACTCTTCATGTCCTAAACGTTTTGCTCAGCCTCTCTGATTGTGATCTTCTTCACTTGTTGATGCTCTGGCTGCTGTCATTGATTTATGAGCAGCTCCTCATGTCTCGAATCAAACACCCACGAGAACACAGCAGTCAGTCAGCACAGCTCATGAATTTGACATTATTTGGTTTGCTAAATCTAAATAACACAATCATATATGTGCACGATGTGGAAATGTTTGCGTAATGCAAGGAAAGGCGTTGTGGTTTCAGTAACAGCAGTAGTGTGGATGCAGCTGTGTCAGGGAGACGCTGTGTTTCTAGGAGAAAGCAAAAGCACTTTATTTGGCCTTCCGGAAGTAGATGCATTTAGGAATCATTCAGATTACTTACAACAGAACAGCAACGCATTTTATGGAAGACCGTTTCGTGAACCTAGGAGAGGAGGTGATTCTGACTTTGCTTTGACAATCTGGCGCTTCTGAATCAGCGACTGTATGTTTTGTTATTCGTTTAAATATTTGCTATTAACTGCTCAAATGCGGAGTTTTGCGCATCGTGTGTGTGTGTGTGTGTGTGTGTGTGCTCACGTGTGTGAGAGAGGGAGACAAGTTCACACAACCGCAGCTTGCAAAAACACATATGAGCTTCATCTCTGTGTCTGTCACGCGACTGCGTTCTCCTCTCGGGTTTGAACTGATGGTAAAACTAAGGACATTATTAACTGTCTTTATATTTATTGGAAAGCTGAAACTTGCGATTATGGTAAGGGGTGTTACATTTCCAACTCGTGCTTGCGGTGTTCGGCCAATCACAATGCACTGGGTCAGTTGGCCAATCAGAGCAGACTGCACTTGTCAGAAGGAGGGGCTTTGTAGAAAACGAAGCGTCTGAGAGAGGCGGGGCATAGTGGACCTACAATAATGTCAACATATTCTGTTAAACCAAATACTCAAAATAATGATCTTTAAAAAAGCATCATATGACCCCTTTAATAGTGTCTTAATACTGTTCCGAGTGTGTTTATCTGCATTTGAAAATGACTTCAAACACAGCTTATCCAATCAGAGCTGTTAGTATGTAAAGTTAGCATGTTTCCTAAATATCTGCATACATATAGTGGGATTTTTATGCTTTCATACACTCTGAAAAATTACATGCAGCACCTTTAATAATCATTTATCCAGCAGGAGTAAAAGCAGCAGGACTGAGGCAGACGTGGTGGTGTGTTTCATGAGTCGAATGGCTTTTCCTGAATGGACTGAAATATTGATGATGGTTATTAATAACGCCATCATTTCACCAATGACACGAAAACCCTCTGAGCATCACCTGGGTGTTTCCCCGGTAACAGAGAGAGAGAGAGAGAGAGAGAGAGAGAGAGAGAGAGAGAGAGAGAGAGAGGAGCACTGCCGCTACAATATGACAACACCTGCTGACAGAAAACACACACACACACACACACACAGATACAACATTCAAATTTATACAAAACAGATTTCAAGAATGTGAATACCTGTGCAAAACTCACCACTAATGCAATGGTGTTGTAAAGTAGGTGGTTGCTAAGGTGTTGCTGTGGTGATGTATGTATATGAAATATCTTGCATTCAACATAACATGGCTTTACTGCTATACACTCCTGTGGAGATCACGTTCAGATGTGTGTGGTCTCTACAGTCATCCACTGCACACCAGTGAGAGGCCGATCACCTTTTAAACATGCAGTCTGGTGTAAGTTAAAACATCTGTGATTAAACAAGCAGAGAGAGAGAGAATCTGCAGATCCATTTCAGTGTCTCTCGTTCGCTTCACAGCGTCTCTGAGTGACAGAATGATTACGGAGTAAAGCTCCAGATCAGACCAGCTTCCACAACTGATATCAAGCATCACATACACAGAAATATGTCCAAAATACAGCAGAAAAATACAAATAAACCCAATAAAACTAAAAAAAATAATAATAAAATGAATAATTAATAATTAATAATAATGAAAACAATAATAAAACACAAAGAGCTGGAAAAAAAAAACAGACACTGATCTCACCACTGCGGTCTCACACTCACTATAAAATGGTTGAATGTGTGAAATAAGTGAATGAAAGCCATTTAGTTGAACACACACACACACACACACACACACACACACATACACACACACACACACACACACAGAGAGAGAGAGACTCTTGTACAGAGATTCAGCCTCTGGGTAAAAGAGGAAAACTCATTGTGTCGTCTTTTATTATCTCCTGTTACACACATACACACTCTCTGTGTGTGTGTGTGTGTGTGTGTGTGTGTGTGTGTGTGTGTGTGTGTGTGTGTGTGAGAGAGAGAGAGAGAGACTCAAACTTTCGCTCCAAGTCATTTAATTGAGTCGTTTAATAGAGTGGCAAACCTCCAGATGCTGCTGCTGCACTGCAATGAGACACTGCACACACACACACACACATACACACACACACACAAACACACACACACTCCATCATAAACATCAGAAAGACGTCTGACAAGACGATCAGCTCCTGAACTGAAGCCGTTCTGATAAATCAATCACAGCAAACACAATCAACACGTCACTAGTGTGTTCATTACTGATGCTCACATGATCATTATTCCATTTGTCTCCATGGCAACACAAAAATACTTATTACTATCATTACAATACAACTACTATTGCACTGATGAGTTTACCCAGATTAACCCAGCGCTCGACTAGACGTCCTCACATTCAGACACACATCACACTGTTCAATCAGGACAAATAATAAAGATCATCTGAGGAATCAAATGAAGAGGAGCAGCATGTGTTTGGATCATCAACATCCTTCAGTCTAACAGATGATGAGTTTACATTCATGCACTGTACAGCAGTATCAAACCACTGAGGAATCTGATACTTTATATACTTCTCTAATTCAATATTACAGAAGAGTTATACATTACAAATGACATTATCAGAATGACAGGTTCATCTGAGAGCCACTTTGGATAAAAGCATCTGCTAAATGAATAAATGAAAATTAATGGAAAGAGCTTCGAAATGATATTGAACATCAGTTATTTACTGCTGACCCACAGATAAAATATTCTTCATTTCACATCATAATGTTTCTGTTTTTAGTGTTAAAATGCTAAAACTTCTGTCATTTCCAGGTTCAAGGAAACATTAAACCCACAAAAATAAATTTGCCAGTATGATTCTATACATATACTAATCAAAAATTAATTATTTTATTAATCAAGGACACATTAAATTGATCGGAAGTGACAGTAAATACATTTATAATGTTATAAAAGATTTCTATTTCAAATAAATGCTGTTCTTTTGAACTTTCTATTCATCTGTGAATCCTGAAAAATAAAATTTATTACAGTTTCCACAAATATTGAGCAGCACAGCTGTTTTCAACATTGATAATAATCAGAAATGTTTGTTGAGCAGTAAATCAGTATATTATTATGATTTCTGAAGATCATGTGACACTGAAGACTGGAGTAATGATGCTGAAAATACAGCTGCAGATCACAGAAATACATTACAGTTTAACACATATTCACATAGAAAACACTTATTTTAGAATAATATTTCACAATTTGTACTGTATTTTTGATTAATTAAATGCAGCCTTGGTGATCAGAAGAGATTTCTTAAAAAATGACTGACTCCAAACTTTTGAATGCTATTGAATGTCAGTGCATTCCATCAAAACACCATGTCAAACTAACTGAATAATGTTAACCAGCACAGCTGAGACTCAATCACAAACAAATAAGATGTGCATCTTTGACGTGATCTGCATCCAAACCTGAAGCACAGAGCAGCATGTGTTCATCAGATCAGATCAGATCAGTCAGGTGAGCATCAGACGCCCTTCGTTCGCTCCTCTCTGAAAGAGTCTGAAACCATCCCATGGTGCAGCTGACGGCTCTGCAGTTAACAGTGTTACACACACACACACACACACACACACAGCTTCACGTCTCCATCAGAAACTCAATCACACTGTGTCTCTCCACCAGCTTTAGCATCTAAACAGTGCTCAGGTTCACACAGCAGCGCAGGACGGATCTGTTCACACACACTTCAGTTACGAGAGAGACAGACAATCACACGCTTCAACTAAAAAGCTCAGGACTTTGAATGTAATGAATAATCAAATTATGCCACTTCAGTCAGAAATTTAATGACAAACAAAGATACAAGCCATAGAACACACACACACACACACAAACTAAATAAAATTAAATAAATAATAAACAAAACTAACAAAAACACACATTATTTATAGCGGTTTGGCTCTATAAAATCGGTTTTCTTTTTTTTTTCAAAATTTAATATTTTCCAAATTCTGTTTTAAATCAGGTAAATCATCCAAAAGCATGTCTAATCAACTGAATTCATAAATCTTTAAATGCAAATGAAAAGAAAATATAAACACTCCATTACAACAGAATATATTATATTTTCTGTTTTTAGTTTTAGTATAATTTTTTGTAAGTTTGTTGTGTTTTTGTCATTATTCCTTTTTTGTCTACATAGCTTATATTTGTTTTAGTTATTGTGCTACATGAAGTTAACTAAACAAAAATTAAAAATGTTCTTTTGGCAACTAGCTGTATAGAAATTAATATACATTTTATTTCAGGTAAAGTTTATTTCAAATGACATTTTAAGCTTTAGTTAACTATATATAATAATAATAATAATAAGTAAATAAAAATTTTATTTTATTTATTAAATTAAATTAAATTAAATGCAGCACAACAAAGTTGTAAAAGTTATACTGTCAGTTATATTGTTATTTCTGTCATAATTTCTTCAAGTTGCATTAAACTTTTATTTCAGCAAGTTGTCATCCGAGACAATTTCATATAAAAAAAAATGCAATTCAATAAGTCACAGACATTAGCCCATATCGTGATTGGAATTTGATCAACTGTACAGCACTACTTTGGAATGAATAATTCCAAAATTGCCAAATTCTTTCACATTCTGCATTTTACAGTAAATTAGATTTGAGACTGGATTCATGATTATCATACAGCCCTTCATCTAACAGCAGTGTCAAGTGTTCAGAGCAATGACTGACACCAAACACATGACAGGACCGTGAGATCAGACTTGTGTTACCTTGAGCTTTCAGAAACACACACATCACTAAGATCAGCGTCTGTGATTCACACTGGACTGTGATGTATCTGCTGCTCTCACAGACAGGCCATTCTCACACTATTTATGACCAGCGATTCCGGACGTGATGCTCAGTCTGGTTTAATAACCGTAACCGGATCGGTTCAGAACTGAACCACTGAAGCCTCCGTCTGCAGCTGATCCAATATTAATGCAGCCATAACTCAGCAGCCGCAGGACTTCACCGACCTGAAGATGTTCTGTGAGCTTAAAGCAGACGCTTCAGTCTGACCAGAATAACAGAACCGAGAGAGATTCACTGACCCATAATGCCTCGCTCTGATCCTCACTGCAGTTAGCACACCAGCTTAATGAGAAGAAACCATTTAAAGTCAAAAGACAGAGAACAAGCGTGTGTGTGTGTGTGTGTGTGTGTGTGTGTTTTCTAGGGCAAGGTCGGAGGGCTGAGTTATTAGTTCTATTGATCCAGCGCTAGAATTGGGCTCACAAACCCACAACATCAAATCAACAGCTGTGAAACCCCTCAAACACAGCAGAGACACACAGGAGCTCTCGAGCACTGTTATTATTATAACCTGCTAAAAACACAAGCCACTGCTGTTCAGTTAGCATGTTTTTGCTTAGTCTTCTATTTATAGTAAGACCAGTCAAAGACTAGCGTCCCCACTGGACCAATCAGCATCCAGAGATCATGAGAAACTGATCCTGCCGCCCACACAGAACCAATCAGGATACAACAGATGGAAACTTTACAGACACATTCATACATTATAATGTTACAGTGTAACAGAAAACTACACTCTTAAAAAAAGGTTGGTTATTGGCACTGATGGATCATTTAACATTTGTGGGAGCTTTTTGTTCTACAAAAGGTTCTTTATAGTGGAAAATGGTTCTTTAGATTATTCAAATGTCTTTCAAACTAAGACAAACATGGTTATTTTAAGAACTGAACACTGAAAGTTTCTTCGGGGAACCAAAAATGGTTCTTCTATTTCATCACAGCAAAAAAAAAAAAAAAAAAAAAAACTTTTGCAACATTTATAAAGTCCCCGAAATCAATAATTTGATCTCTTAAAATTATTTTTAATAGTCCAGATTAAATATTTAAATGTTTTTTTTTTTTCTGGTATAAATAATTTATTCATACTTTAAAATGGCTCGAATATAAGTCTACACCTGTACCTCATTTAATATGCACAGATCTATGAATATGTAAATTAGTTCCCGCCTCCACCCAATCACAGCAGCTCTGTCTTCCTGCTCCACTTTCACTCGGTGAACTGAAGTAGAAAACACTTCACAACAGCAAGCAGTAATAATGGATTCATTCAGCCGTACATGTTTGAACCAGAAACTGATTCTGAAGAAGAGGAACACATCGTCTACAGATCCATGTATCAGAATGCTAAAGCATATAATCTATCTCTAATATACAAGTAATTGTTATCATTTAGCCTGACTGCGTTACAAAACAGCTCATAATGTGTTGCTAATGTTAGATAAACCATGCTCCCATTCACCACCTCAGACAGAACCCTTCAGAAAACCAGCATCCTGAAACACTTTTCTAATGATATGAAACACTGGCGGTAGGAAAAGGACTGTTTTAATCTGCATGTTTGAGACTGTCTTTGGTTCTCTGCAGTTTTAAGGAGAAAATGCAATGCTGTTGACTGATGAGTTTGCTCATGTCTAAGCATATTAAAAACACCAGATAAACACAGAAACATTGTGATTTTCACCACAAGGGATCTTTAAGAGTGTATGGCTTTGTGTGAATTATGAGAGTCATTTCAGTTAAACTGCAAACAATCAGCAAGAGATTCACTCTTTGAATGCAATAATAAGTGTTTTCAAAGCTGAACACAATGAGGTGACATTATTCTGCATTATTATTATTATACTCACCCTTCAAAAGTGTTAAAGCGTCAACAAATTAATTTTAGCATACTATGAATAACCCCTAAAGCTTGATTATTTCTGCAACAACTTCACAGACGTGTTAAATATCACTGAAGTACTAAATATCTGTCTATGTTGCCTTAAGCAGAAATGTTCATTAACATCAGTAAATAACATTTCTGTTTTTTGACACATAACTAATATTGTATTTCCCTGCTTTAGGAACATTCTGATAAACAGTGCTGATAGAAATTAAAAATTACATTTAAAGCATCTGTGTGAAAAACGTGAGGATATGAGGAGAAAAACACAATCTTATGGTGAATTATTCATGGGCTATATTGCACATTAAACCACAAATGTACAAGATATGATGTCTTTTTATATTTCTACAGCAACACAAAGGAAAAAAGCAAATAAAGGAAAAGACACAGTGACTGAAAACAGCTTGTGCCATAGATATTCTTGTTATATCACGTCACATTACAATACCAAGTGTTATATTATTCTCCTGACGTCTGAAAACAGACCATGAGGGAAAACATACAGCTCACAGACTGATTATTATAGCACAACCTTATGATCGGGAATGACTTGTTTCAGTCTTTTCAAGTGGAACTTCCAAAAACCAGAAGTGCTTCCATAATACGAGACTCAGTCGACTCATTAAGAAATAGGTGGATACAAACTTCAGAAGAGCCACTTCAGCTTCAGAAGCTCTGGAATATAGAGCATGAGTCTTATAGACTACTGACATACTTTAAAAGGACAGTTCATCCAAACATAATCATCCCATCATCATTTACTTGTCCTCGTGACATTTCTAAAGGCTTACCTTCTTCAGTGGAACACAAAAGGAGATATTTTGAAGAGCAAACCCCATTGACTTTCATTGTATGTACCAAAAAAAAAAGAAGAAGAAGAAGAAAAAAAGACATTTCTCTGAATATCATCTTTTGTGTTCAATAGATGAAAGAAGGTAAGTCAAACCGGTTTGGAATGACATCAGGGCGAGTAAATGATCATTTTTAGTGAATTTTTACCAATGGATCAGTAGCTCAAGCCAATAAGAGAAAAGCGGAGCGTTCTTTCAGTTCAGAGAGAATTTATACTACCTCTCTAACTAACCTCATCTGCTCTGATAACAGGGAAACATGCTCACAACCTTCACTAAAAAAATAAAAATTGTATTTAAATTTTAAAGGGGTCATCGGATGCCTATTTTCCACAAGTTGATATGATTCTTTAGGGTCTTAATGAAAAGTTTATGACATACTTTGGTTAAAATTTCTCAATATTAGTGTAAAAAAACTTTTTTTTTTACCCTGTCAAAATCAGCTCTGTTTTTAGCAAGCCATTCTAGTCCATGTTGCTTTAAATGCTAATGAGCTCTGCTGGCCCCGCCCCTCTCTTCCATGGGGTGATGAGCAGTACTGTTACGAAACTGGCTAACTAGCACATTATTAGGAAAGGCGATTTGCAAAGATTCATAAAAGAAAATGTTATACTCACTTCTTCTGTAGATGAGGCTGGATCACGAATGATTCGCGCGAACATAGACGCATTTAGGCAGATCAGAGACGCATTCCCTTCAAAACTAAATTAACATTAATCCTCTGCGTCTTCAGCGGCTCAGATGTCGGGAGTAAATGACAACTTCTATATTCAATATTACATCCAACAACAAAACACCTCAATCGCTTAATCAGAGACATCTTGTCTTCCCCTGCACCGGAGGCAGACAGCTCTCAGCTCACTCAGGGCGGGGCTAAGGTAAGACGGTCTTGTCAATCAACTATTGTGGGAGGATTTATAAAAGATCATTTCTATATTTAGCATGGACTGATAGTGTGTGGGATATTATTTTTTATTGATTGGATTTGCCATCGTTGGAGTGTTTTTCCTACGCACCTATCAATTTGTCAGGTGTGCTGAGTTTGTGTTGATTGAAAATAGAGATTTAAAAAAAAAAACACTGGGTGGATTTTTATCATTATAGGATGGATGTGTACACACACTTTAATCACATCCAAAATAAAAGTTTTTATTTACATAATATTCTGTATGTGTGTGTGTGTGTGTGTGTGTGTTTGTGTGTGTGTGTGTGTACTGTGTATATTTATTATGTATAAATACACACACATGCATGTATTTAAGAAAAATGGGTAACACTATTTTGATAGTCCACTTTAGACATTCTACATACTAACAGTAAGTAACTTTGCAAATTCATGTCAATTAGCAGTCATTAGAGTATCAGTAGACTGCTAGCAGTCTGTTTAATATCACTTTATTTTGATGGGTCCACAACATACAACATACTAAGTATGAGAAACTTTGCAAGTATGTCAACTTTTTCTACTAACCCTAAACCTAACCTAAAAGTCCACTCTGAGAGTTATTAGACATGTAGGTGAAAATTAATGAGAATTGGTTGATATGCAGTTGCAAAGTTACTTATAGTTAGTAGAATGTCTAAAGTGGACTATCAAAAAGTGTAACCGAAAAATGTTATGTTTATATATATATATATATATATAGTGGTGGGAGGAGCAAACGACAGACACAGTGGGCGTGGCATCAGGCCTCGGAGAGGTTTTTATTAAACAAAAATATCAAAATAAGTGTCCAAGGGGAAAAAGTGTCCAAAATAAACAGGGAATGTGGTGTCCTTCGTCTAGCTGCGGGGGGATCGTGAAGGAGGGGCAGTGTTCGAGAAGGAAGGGTCCAGGAAAGGGGTGGAGTCCCAAAGTAAAAATTAATTTGTCTGATTCCCCAAGGTTTCTATAGGTATCGCGATATATCGATATCGTGAATTATTTTGGCCACAATAACCGTGGTGTGAAAAATCTAATATCGTGACAGCCCTAATGTAAATACATATCTTATTTTCTAAATATATACTGTATGTGTGTGTATTTATATATACATAATAAATAACACAGTGCACACACAAATATTATCCAAACAAAAGCTTATTTTGAATGTGATTAATCCATTTGACAGCACTAGTTGAGAGAAAACCTTCTTAGATCAACATTCTCACAATTCTCTTATGATATTATTTGTATTTGAATGTTCTAAGAAACATTTTTGTGACCATAACGTTCTAAACTTGACACACAACTGAACAGTTTAACACCCTTCGCATATTAAAAATAAATGCATAATGTTACATTTTGGG
Source organism: Barbus barbus (assembly GCF_936440315.1). NCBI lineage: Eukaryota > Metazoa > Chordata > Actinopteri > Cypriniformes > Cyprinidae > Barbus > Barbus barbus. The sequence goes on along the minus strand of NC_136753.1, from coordinate 587,448 downwards.
TGAAAAAGCATTGTACGAAACATTTTTATAACCTGTATAATTAAGACAAGAAAACTGGATATTTCAGCGTTTGAAACATTTCTACATTTCAAATCAATGTTCCTACAACATTTATAAGCTAAAGGTGTTACCTGGCTGTCTCACTGAAACACACACGTGTTCTCCATCAGATCAGAGTCGCTCTGAAATCTGATGAGAGCCGCATCTCTCCAGAGGAACGACCATCACAGACAGAACCCACCACTACTGATCGACTCTGGAACGAGTCGTACTGAACTGAATCTCAGTGATTCAGGAGTCAACGGTGGCTCTAAAGCGGTCTCTGGCTCAGGTCCTTCTTTAGCTCGACAGGACAATCCATGATTGATCAAAGCACAGAGCCCAGACGTGACAGGTGAATTCATCCAGCTGTCACCACAAACACCGTTCATAAAACCAGAGCACACTGAAATCTGGCCTAAATGAAGGGGAAGCGGCCTGGATCTAATCCTGCTCTGGAATGAAGAAGAGGTTTTCCTCATTAAACTATGAATGCTAATCAATGGCAAGCTCCATGAGCGCAAACACTCTCCAATCCTCAACACAACCCTTTACAATAAGGCATTTACATTAACTGTACATTAAAAATGAGCAATAAAGTATGCTAGGATATTTATTCATATTTTAAAACGTTACTTAATGTAAGCTCATGTCCAATAAATAATATTAACAGATACAAGTTTTAATTTTGAATGTATTAGTAGCCTAAATGTTGGAATTAATATTAGCCAATATTAAATTCTTTAGTTTATAACTCATGTTAAAGCATGCATGAGTGAATGAGTCGATCACCAGGTTATAACCCTTCAACGCTGTCTTTAAAACGAACTAAACACTGAATCGCAGAAACCTGAAACTCATTACAGCGAGCGCGTGCACAGAGACGCCCTGACAGACCACGGGAGCGCGCACCTGTCTCCGCGCGCTATAAATAAAACAATAACACTTCTGAGTCCTGCTGATGATTGTAAATGAGCAATAACCATGACAAAAGCATTCCATCTCCATGCCTTACAGTGTCTACCGCTGCGTCTGGTTACGAATAAAGCAGCTAATCAATAATCAATCAGGGAAGTGACGGGATGAGCAGGTGCGAACCACAGAAAACAGCCACGAATTCGACTTTAAACTCAAGAAACGATTCTGATTAATAATACCTCACATCGATGCATCTGAAAGTTGTTTTCGCAAATGATCAGGATGGACATTTAGGGTTGTACCCCCAAACATACTGACAAACCGAAATAAAACAAAAAATCTAATGACACAAAAAACACTAATGAATACATATTTTATAATAAAAATAAATACTAAAAATGTAATATTAAAATAAAATTTTAAAACTTTAAATTATTTAAAATAAAATTTTAGGTTAGTTGTGGAATATTTATGTATGGTTTATTTTAATAGTTTATACACAATAACTAAACCATAGAGAATATAAGACCATAGCAGTATACTCAAAGTTAGAAGACCGTGTTAACACAAACATCTGAGAGAGTGTGTGTGTGTGTGTGTGTGTGTGTGTGTGTGTGTGTGTGTGTGTGTGTGTGTGTCGTTCTGTGCGCCACGACGCTTCTGATAATGGTTTATCCATTCACGCAGTGTGATCAGATGAATGGAAAAGTTTGAGCGATGATTTCCTGAACTCACCTTGATTTGTGTCATTAAAGTTTGATGTGTCGAGATGATCCTGAACGAGTCTCTGAGCGAACGAACAATCAGATATTACTGCGCTCCGGTGCGTTTAAACGAGTGCAAACAAACACAGACACTTCAGACAGAGATATTCCTCCAGAACACTCAAATCCACGAGACAAATCCATTCATGAGCTGAAGCGGATCCTCTGCTGTTCCTCACGCGTTCCTCATGCTGATCTGTGGGAATGCGCTCCGGCTGGGTTCTGGATTCAGGAACGATCTTCAGACGCGTCTCCCTCGAATCCCTCAGACGCGCACCGAGGCTCCATCTCCATGCATCTGCTGCTCCTGAAGACGCAGGAACACAGTCGCAAGCCCGTGTGTTGAGTGTCTCGCGTGGGTTCTGTTGCATCACCTGAGCGCGAGCGCGCACCACCGCCTCAGGTGAGCGCACACGGGAGCGCGCGTTCCCGGTGATTCGGTAGAAGAGAGACGGGGATGCTCATCCTGAGCGCTTCAATAAACGTGTCCGTCAGCTGGAAGAACATCTGTCACTGTCCCAAAACCGTCTGTGCTTCCTACCTAGACAGCATTTCTAGTGCGCATCAGAAGCGCGCGCAGTGCGTAACGATCCCAGCTAACAAAAATGTGTCTAAGAGCGTTTAGCTAACATTCTCATTAAGCTCTGGAAACGTTATTTCTGAGCGTTTTTTAAAAGTTCGAAAATTCCAGTTTTTAATATATAAAGAACGTTTCTTCTTGTTATGTGCGCGTCAGAGGAACACTCCCTCCAATCATTTTAGAAAAAGAATCTTACATTTGAATGGTCTTTCAGTTTTTAACACTCATTTTTTATATTTAAATGACGTTTTTATTGCTTATGCGAACATTACAGAAACATTGCATTTTATTGTTTTGGAACTATTATAAAAACTTTCAGATTTTTTTAAATGCTGAAAACGTCGAAATTATTCAGCAAATATTAGTAACATCATGAGAACGCTCCAAGATCAATGTTCTTCCTCTGAACATTACCAGAATGCATATCAAACATCAACATTAATCGTGTTATATGAACGTTTCATAAACATTATTTTAGGAATGTTTTGTCTGAACAAATGCATAAACATTGTAATGTTAGAGAGACATTTCAAATTAATTCTCTATATTTTCATAAAAATCATGATGGCTTAAAGACAAAAATATAAAAATGTCAACATTTATTCATCTTCATATTGCTGCAAAAACAGATCACATTATTCTCTGTTAAGAAATTCTGAAGAATCATCATGCAGTTCGTGATGGATGTACAGCTGTAAAAATGATATAACAGCATCATAACAGCAAGCCATGTGACTTATGCATGATATTTCAAGTCTACTGAAGTCATATGTCTTACATTTCAGTCTGTTCTTCTCAGAAACATCATATGCTCGCAGAAGACTTCAAAGAAGTATGGGTATATTAAAAAAGAGATGCAATACGATTCTTCAAAATGCATCCTTTAATTTTCCACAGGAAAAATAAGGTTTGGAGTGACATTATGTCAAAAGTGTAAATCTGTAAATGTGACAGAATGATAATTTTATGAGAAATCTAATATTTTCCACTCCACAGCTCAAATCATTCCTTCACTGTACATGCACTGTAAAAATATGTTTCAAACTTGTGCATAAAACAAACATGATTGGAGTACATATTTTTTAAAATTGCTATTTCAGTCTTTCTACTTCAAGCTTTCACATTTAATTCAGTGCATTACTTGCTGTTTCTTTGTAATTGTAAAACTTTCACAGTAAATCCTGCATCAGTTGCATTCAGACTCAGCAGATGAAGCTCAGAGACGCTCACTGATTCTCTCTCTCACGCACTTTAATAAACATGTTCATTAAGTGCTTTTGACACCAAACACAACAGCCAGATCAATTCCATAATCATTCAGACTAAACAATAATGACACTCTGATTCCATTCTGAAGTGATTTATTGAATCTCCTCAGACTGCAGACAGAACAGCTTGATTACATGTGTTCAATCATATCAGAGACCTTCAGACCGACTCTGGTGACATTGATCGCCGTGCATCGCAGTTCAATCACACATCGTCACCTGAGGAGTGAAAAAACCCAGCACTCCACAGACATTAAATACCATTTACTTTAACTCCATCTCCGCTGAATTAAAGTCAAGTCTAAGGCCAGCACGCTGCTTTCCACTCACCTGACCTAAGCATCAAATATTTAGCTGATCTGAAGGAATCATGAAATATAAATGCATCTCTGAAGGGGAAGTCGTGGCCTAATGGTTAGAGAGTCGGACTCATAATCGAAAGGTTGCGGGTTCGAGTCTCGGGCCGGCAGGAATTGTAGGTGGGGGGAGTGAATGTCCAGCGCTCTCTCCACCCTCAATACCACGACTGAGGTGCCCTTGAGCAAGACACCGAACCCCCAACTGCTCCCCGGGCGCTGCAGCATGGCTGCCCACTGCTCCGGGTGTGTGTTCACGGTGTGTGTGTGTGTGTGTGTGCATTTGTTCACTACTCACTGCTGTGTGTGTGCACTTGGATGGGTTAAACGCAGAGCACCAATTTCGAGTATGGGTCACCATACTTGACAATACGTCACGACTTATAAATCAACAGAATGATTCTCTCCACTGAGAGTAATAAGAGTCTATATTCTTTTAATCAGATCATTGTCACTGACGACTCTTACAGGATGTGTTTTATAAAGCAGCAGTGGAATGAATCCATAAAGGCATTGATATATTAAACTGTTAATCAATATTTCTCAGCTGCAGTGAACAGACAGAAGCTAGACGGTCTGTTTTGAGATGTGTGATATTGATCCGTTTACAAAGACTCACAACACAAACCGCCTGCACATCACTGTTAAAACCAGAAAACTGGCAGCTCAGACACCAATTACCGCGGTAAAATGATCAGCTTCTCCCACATTCACATTACAGGGGCAGGACAGTTTCAAACAGGTTTCCTAAACGCCATTGGTCAGACTAACAGATAGCCCCACCCCCAAACTCATGTCATTGGCTGAGCTAGATAAAACATGATCACTACACTGCAGAAAAAACAAAATTGTTGTAGAAACCATTTTTACTCAGAAATTGTTAGTAAATGTCAAACAGTTACAAAGAAATGGCAGTTAACACATTGATTCTGAAATTCTGAAGTAGAAAGACTGAAATAATATTTTGTGGCAAAACATACTCCAATAATCTTTATTTACAACTTTTAAAAAAAACAATTTTTTTACTCTGCAGCAGAGTTTAATGGATTCTGATTCAGGAGCAGACATTTAATAATGGACAAAAAACTCTTTCTGTTCGTGCAACAATTATAGTATTACTGATCAAACGGAAAGACCTGCATGGGAACGTTTTAATGAAATTCAACTATTCATCTCAGCAGGTGATAATTATAGTTTACAGACTTCATCAACATGCTGCTGACAGACGATCACATCAGCATCCGCTCAACACAACAAGTAGGGCTCACTGCAGTCCACAACATCCAGGGGGCATGGTTGGATCCACATCTAGGGGGTGGAGATTGGTAGGTTTAGGGGTGGAGATGGGGTGGGTTTAGGGATCAGGGGGTGGAGATGGGTTTAGGGGTGGAGATGGGGTGGGTTTAGGGATCAGGGGGTGGAGATGGGTAGGTTTAGGTATATGTAAGGTGGGAGGAGTTGGATCTGGATCCAACCACACTCCCTGGATCTTGTAGGCTGCAGCGAGACACTTCTCCAACACACAGACGCATGAGCAGCAGCTGTAGACGCTGATGGAGCAGGAGCGTGTGTGTGTGTGTCTGCATCTGTATGCGTGTATCTGCGTCTATATGCATGTGTCTGCATGTATGTGCATGTGTCTGTGCATGTGTCTGCAGGAGTCTGCGTCTGTATGTGTGTGTCTGCGTCTATAGGCATGTGTCTGCAGGACTCTGTGTCTGTATGTGTGTGTCTGGGTCTATATGCATGTGTCTGCGTGTATGTGCATGTGTCTGTGCATGTGTCTGCAGGAGTCTGTGTCTGTATGTGTGTGTCTGGGTCTATATGCATGTGTCTGCGTGTATGTGCATGTGTCTGCAGGACTCTGTGTCTGTATGTGTGCATCTACGTCTATATGCATGTGTCTGTGTCTGTGCATGCGTCTGCATCTGAATGCCTGTGTCTGCATCTATATGCATGTGTCTGCATGTCTGTGCATGTGTCTGCACACTTCTGCAGGTGTCTGCGTCTGTATGTGTATCTGTGTGTGCATGTCTATAGGTGTCTGCATCTGCATACGTGTATATGTGCATGTGACTGTGTCTACACTGTACTGTGTGCATGTCTGCAGGTATCTGTGTATGTGTGTGTCTGTGTCTGTATGTGTGTCTGCACATGTCTACATCTGTATGCGTGTGTCTGCAGGTTTTCATGTATGTCTGTGTGTGTCTGTGCATGTCTACATCTGTATGTATGTGTCTGTGCATGTCTGTGTGAGTGTCTGCGGATGTTTCTGCAGGTGTCTGCATGTTTATGAGTGTGTCTGCAGGCTCCAGCATGGCAGCGCTGCATCTCTGAGCTGAGAGGAGATTCACTGCATCAGGACATGTCTGACCAAACGCTCCCATGGGCTCCAGATCTACTATAATTACACACATCCAGCTGTTTCACTCAGATTCACAGTGTATATATTTGACATTGACAAGAGAGAAAAACATGTTTCATGTTTCATGTTTCTCTGCATTAATGCTTTATTTTGAGCAAGCTTTAGAATGTAACACTAGCATTTAAACTGGTCAGTGATCAATGCAAAGTTTATCCAAACTGAATGAACTACAGGCTATGCTTAGTTAAGGAGCACACAAAAGATATAATCTGACATTGCATTGATCTCTTACAGCAAGCCAGTGCTTACACTCGTCCTGTGTGTGTTCAGAGGGAAACTCAGTGTTTTCATATTTTATCATCATCTCACCCTCTTCACATCACTGTTAGCCGTTCTCCAGGATGAACTCAATGATAATTAAAGTTCACACTGTGTTCTGACGGTCAATAAAGTCATTCTGATCAGACCACAGTAGTGAGAGCATTTGGTACGACCAAACATGCCACAAATCTCAGATTAAAAATAAGTGCAACTGAACAGAACGAGAAAAGGAGAAAGGCTTTCTGAGCCAACAAAGCATTATCCAGTCTGAAATGCCAATTAGCATCTCAAAATATTGCAGACAGTAACAGAAGCGATTATACTGGCAGTGAAGGGTGAGGTCTGCTACTGAATCATGACAAATGAGCAACACTTCCTTCCTCACCATCTGCACTCACTGTGAGGAAACTGAGAAAAAAACAATCCAGCATTTGACTTCAGAAAGTTGTACAATAACACACAACTTCAGTATTTACGAGATGACAGACAAGACTGCAGTCAGTGATGCTCACAAACACAAGCGTGCACAAATTAGTAAAAAAAAAAAAAAAAAAAAAAAAATACAAGTGCATACAGAGAGAAAATTAAAATTTGAAAATAATGAATTTAAAATAAATATAAAACAATACAATTGTTAAAAAAAATTTATTTATAATTATTGACTGATTTACTGATTTATATTTATTTTGTGTATTATATAGTATAGTAGTCGTTGTTTGTTGTTCATATAATTGCCAATGTTTTGTCAATAGTGTACAAGTCTTGCCAATAAGGTTTATTTGAACTGAACGGAGAACTCTTACATGAGTACACAATTCTAAAATGTTTGTTCTTTCTTCTAGTGTTGAAGGATCAGGTGAGTTTGACCGGAAGTGTTAGATGTTCCTCTGGCGTCCTCTAGCGCCTCACATCACAAACAACACACACCACAGGAATATTCGCTTCTCTGGGATTTTAAAGGGTTTTTTATATTTTAATTATAACTTTAAGCAATTATGTTTTCCTAATTTAAAAGGCGTTACAATGTTTTAAAGTATAACCCTAACCCCATTGCCTCCCAAAAAAAAAAAAACAGTAAAACACCTTAAAATCTACTTTAACCCTCCAAACACTTTTAAGACCATAATTTATCCAATTTGTATTTGTGCATATTTCGTATTAGCATATATATATATATCTCAATCATGGACCCCAACGCGTTTTACTTAACAGCTTGCATTAGATTAATTTTTACAGTTTTTGCTTATTGCTTGAACACTTTTTGCAAAACTTCGGCTCATTGTGTCAAAACTTTACACACAAGACACAACACTGGGAAATAAAGCATGCACATCTATGTCGAATTGAAACTCTGCCATCAAAACCTAACAATCCTTTGTCAAAATGTCACTCTGATGACAAAATGAGACACACTTGCATCATACGAGTACACTTTCAGATTAGCAGCAACACACTAGTGTACTTTATATAACACACTGCAGTCTTTAATTTTCACTCTTTTTATTCAGTTCATCAGTTAGCATTCTGTGAAGCTCAATGCAACAGTTTGTTGTTCTGTTTTTTTCCAACAAAGGTTTTCACAGCAACCAAAAATGAAAGTACTGAAAGGTTACAAATGACTCAATACTGCACATCACAGTACTATACTTTACAGTAAATGCAGTAACGCAAAAATGCAAAACAAAATACACTGCTGTAAAACCTTGAAACCAGCCTCAATGTAAATAAGTTCATGAGGCTGTGCAGCTCCATCCATGTCCAACAAAAAAATACATAGCATTACTCAAAACACACAACTACAGTACTACACATACAGACCCCCCCCCCCCCCCCACACACACACACACACACACAAACACACAGGTACCTGTGTCCCTCTCTGCATGTATCTATGTGGTACTGATGCAATGGTACATATCCAGCTATTACTGTACTGATTATATAAATACTGTATTGTAAATATAAAGGACTGCAACACTTACCTGTACATATTCTTGTTGAAGTCCTTTGACCCTGATACAGTTCCTCTCAAATGGGACCTTGTACAATTGCGTCAATGTGATTTTGTGCTTTACCAAGACACGTCTGATCATGGTAATGTCTACTCGATTGATGTTGATGAATACGTCTTTTTTACAGCACTGTATACTGTACAGTAACATCTCAATGGTACACTGCTATGTACTATACTGTACTGTATGTTCCACAAAACGATCATTTTTTGTTACAAAAGGAGCACTAGCCAACTTGCAATACAGTACATGTGATACAGTAATGTGATATGGTACAGTACTGTAAATACTGTAGATACAGTCTGGAGTGGAGAGTTGAAGATATACCTGTTTTCCAGTCTGAATGTCCTTATGATGGATGCAACTGTGAATCAGTTTTGTAAGTAAGTGTTTTCAGGTGTGTGTCTAAGTGTTTTCAATCACCCAATGCGTTTTGTATTTTGAAGAGATGTGTTTTCCCAATGATACCCATGAGATTGCATTTATGAACGAAGTGTCTTATGTATGAAATAGTGTGTAATGTGCAGGAGCAAGTGTGTTGCAGATTTGCAACTGAAGTGCAAAGCAGCGCTTTTGTTTAAGGTATGATTACACTGTGTTTAAGGTGTAGTAACAAAAGCTTCAAGTTTTGTTACTTTGGTCTAAGCATGTCTCTATAGTGTCAAGCAATAGGCAAAAACTGTAAGTATTTCAATCAGTCGAAGGTGCCTGGAACTGACGAATCCCTGTATATGAATCACGCCTGACTAACTTGCAGAATGAAGGACTGAATCACCTGCATGATGCTTTCTCTGTTCTGAATGTGTTGAGAATGAGAACCTGTGCTGATAAAGAGAGTAAATGTGCTCTGGCCTATGGATGAGTGATGTTGCTGCTGCTGTCCTCTGGAGGAAAACATCCTTCACAGATTCTCTCGTTTGGTTGAGTTTGTGTTCTCAAATAAACCAAATCATCATTAACATATATAATCCACATGCGTCAGTTCGCTTGGCTGGTTTGTGGGTTTTGGCCTCCAGCACAAGCTTTTCAATCTTCCCACCTGTTGAGCTTAAACCACCTGATCAGTCATGTGACTCCACACAGCTGCACGAGTGTGTGTGTGTGTGTATTTATTCATGTGTTTATTTACCCAGATAACAAGGAATGTTTCTCTAGCAGGTAGGTTATGTAATTAGGACAAAACATTCTTAAAGCGTTCTTATATTACACTATTAATATTTGATATACATTCTCCTAATGTTGAGAGGAAACGTTTTTAGAATAACATTCTCAGAATGTTCTCATGTTATTATTATAGATGATTTTTTTAAATGTTAGCAGAAGAGTTCATGGAAGTTTGAAATGTTATTTGTTTTGTTGTTAATAGAAAATGTTCTTAAAATATATGTTTACTAGTTGAGTAGAGTTTAGTTCAATAAAACAACTTTGTTTTTATGTATTTTATTAAAGGTTCTAACAAAATTACATTTTTTAAATGCAATTTCTAAAAAATAGGACTAATATAAATGAAAATGTAAATATTTAGTTCACACTGTATTATGGTCGAATGCCACATCTAAATGCAGAGCACACATTCTGAGTATGGGTCACTATACTTGGCCACACACCACTTCCCTTTCCTTGTAAGTGTACTATTTTGGGACTAAATTGGCCCACGTTCTAGTATATAAAAGTATAACAGTAGTAACTTTGAGTACACAGCTAGTTTACATCAATGTTTTAGCTTGTACTGCAACTATACTAAAAGTGAACTTATAGGTATCCTGATAGTTTACTAATTAAATACTTGTAGCATTTTTAGTACACTTTGAAGTATAGTCTCAGTAAACTACTCGTTTAGTAGTTTTATACTGCAATACATGTAAATTTTCTTTAAGTGAACTTTACATCATACTTTAAGTATACTACTATGTCCCTATTTAGGTATTAATTTGACAGTCGACATTTTATTCCACAACATTACACAGTTTTGATGCTGTTTTATGTCAGATGATCCTGTTAGATTACATGTGGAAGCATCTGTTGTTTATTTTTCTTCTTCACTTGTGTTTTGTTTTTTTTTGGGAAATTCTGTACAGAAGATGAGTACTAGTGCCCCTGCCATATAACAATGAAAACACAGATTCTAGGAGCACAAGTATAGCTCAAATATATTTAGACTTTCTCGAAGTATAAGTCAAGTATGTCATTTTAAGTATATTTCCGAGAAGTACAACTAAAAGTATACTTTCTTATTTTTTAGTTTAAAAGAAGTATACTAATATAGCACACTTGAATAAACTTCTTTTTCGTAAGGGGACTTTTAGTCCCAGTTTAACCTGATGATTCTTGAGTCACACATGACAGATACGACCAATCAGAAAGCAGCTTTTGTTTCCAAGCCAATAGCCATGACTGACATACAACATGAAGAGAAGCATCAAACCAGAGCACTTTAAACACAGAGAGAGAGAGAGAAACCACAAGACCACAGTGAGAGACAGGGTTCTTTAAAGGTTCTTCATTGGCATTGATGGTTTCATGAACATTTAACATTCAGCGTTCTTTGGGAACCAGAATGGTTCTTCTGTGGTGTTGCTGTGAAAACCCCCTTTTGGAACCTTTAATTTTAAGAGTGTGAACTTCACATGCTCTTGTCCTTCATGTGATGTGTGCATGTTTATGTGGTTTATGAGGACACACACTTGTATAATGATATGGGTCGTACGGAGGTATTGCATCATGTAGGTTTAAGAGGACACTTTTTGTGCCCCTGTAATTCAAAATGCACAAAAGTCATGCACAAACGTTTTCTAAGAGGTAGGGCAATAGAAAATACAGTTTGTACAGTATAAAAACCAATGGAATGTCCCCATAAAACATAAAAACCAGCATGTGTGTGTTCACAAGGATAGTTCAGCCTAAAATGATCATTCTGTTATAATTTTTGTTCCAAATCAGTTTGACTTACTTTCTTCTGGTGGAGATATTTAGCAGAATGTGCTTCACAATATGTACAGATGCACAATAAAGCACCATGACACTATTAACACAACTACCGTTTTTACTTTTAGCTTTTAACAACCGCTAAGACACATTTCTCAGTACTTATAGCGGGTCCTTTTTCAAAACTCTTCACATAGTTCTCTTCCAACTTTCAGCAAAGCTGTTAATTTCACATTCAAAATGCAGCAAAATGAACAAAACCCCTTTACAGTCACAAATCAAGTCATTCTTCATAACATTTGCAAAGATGACAACTGACAACAGTAACGTTACATGGGTTTTCTTTTGTAAAATTCCTTTACAAAACAAGAATGAGACTCTACTATTCACTGTAATATAAGATACTGGATATTTACATTTCAGTACAAAATGTGTCTCCTTTTGATGGGAATGAAATTGAATGACTATCAACACATCAAATTGAGTTGATAGAATATATTTCATTAAGGTATTACTATAGAAATGTAGCAAATTGCTGTCTTGTTCATTTTGTACACTGAGCTTTAGTTGAACAGATTTGTAAAGAGCATGTAAATGTGCAGACTGGCTCATAGCTACATTGAGTTTTGCCGTTGTGTCTGAATGAGAAACACATGTTTTCAGAGTTTAGCTCACGTAGATAATGTTGTGCTTCACTGCATGTGTTTTTAACAAAACCATCATTAGCATCAATGGGTGCAAGTTCCTCATTACTAAAATAGTTAAACAATTTGCAACAGCATTGCAAAGTAGTGTGGTTGGATCTACAGCTCTCAGCCTGCGGTTAGAAGCAGAGTTTCTTATTACATGCATGTAGACGTACAAAGATCTGCTCTTGGGCACAATAACATATTATATAGCATTAGCATTAGATTACAGTATACGACTGCAAACATTCAATTCATGTAACAATTCCCAATTTGCTCACAACTCTAAACACCACTTCAAAACACACCAACTTGAACCTTAGTCAAATACATATTCTCCCTTTTTGTGAGAATCATGATGACACATGGACTACTGCACTATAGAGAACACTAGTGAGATCACTTCAAAACACTGTCACGCAAACCTCCTTTTGAGGATCAGGAATCATTCTGCAAGGCCATGTCTATTACAGCATATGACATAAATAGAGGGGTGCAGATACTGTGAAATTCAGGAGAATTCTAAGAATAGTTAGTTTTCATTACACTACCTTAAAGAGATCTCACAGATGAAAGCACTAGTAAAGAAACGCTCAAATACCCTCAAGTTTGAACTGAATGTGAACACACAACAGAGTATAATTACTGTACACTGAAGCACATGAACTTCACGTTAAAGTCACATATGAAAACAGTTGTGAAACACACGGTGTATAATGTGCTACTGTGCACAGACTAGAGAAAAGTGCTGCTATTATGTTCTGTTATTTGGAGAAATGAATGAGATATATTGTGTTAGCAGTTGATTAATTATAAGAAGTGATTAATCCAGCCCCTGCGTGTCACGTCACTAACGACAGTCCTTTAATGTTGAACCAATGCGGGAAACAGTTGTGACTAGTAGTTTCTACAACAATACATCACATCGGTTAAGCGGTGAGATGCATCGTTTTACGGGAAACGAACCACTGGTGATTCTGAATGTGTGAAATCACCAAAAAAATGAAAACAGTGCAATATAAGCCAGTCAACCAAAATAACAGAAGTACAAATAGACTGAACATGATCATGTGTGTGTGTGTGTGTGTGTGTGTGTGTGCGTGTGTGTGTGTGTGTGTGTGTGTGTTTAGCTATACTTGTGAGAACCAAATGTCATCACTTATATAGTGAATTATCATGATAGCCTCCTAGTGTGAAAGTGTTTACTGGTCCAGTTAAAAAGTCTTATAAATAGATTAAATAATTTTTGTATTAAAAGTCTTGCACAAGTTTCTGATGGTTTGCTTAGAGCTAGAGTATAGCTATAAAAATATCATATAATGCGTGTGTGTGCGTGTTTGTGTGTGTGTGTGTGTGTGTTCGCAGTGGGAGGGGAAGATGATTTACTCTTTCTATTTCCCCTTTTTGCAGTCATGCATGCGCGAGTCGTGTTGAAAGTGAGATAAGCTTGACTTCTGTTCTTCCTCCCAGTGTAATGAAATAATATCTGAGCGCGGAGCTGCAGGTGAAGCTGACATCGTGCGGCTCAGACGACAGACAGATCATCATTTCATGAGCTGTAAGTACAACAATCTTTCTAGATTCACACAACACTTCAGTGTCTCTTTCTGAACACTCACAGTTAACAAGGAGGAATAAACACGAGAGAGATAAAAGTGTTTGTGTTGATGACAAACTCACTCATCTAGAGTCTGTTAGAGAGGAAACCGAGGCTAGAATCACAGGATCTCAGTAACTTTGAGTTAAACTTACACAAATGCATGCTTTTGCTATTTTAATTTTAAATATTTTGACCCAAAAAAGTACATTGAACCAGACCAGAGTCAGAAGGCAGATTTGGACTGAAAGACTGAACTGTGTTGTCAGAACAAGAGTGTTTTAAAGAAATATCAGGTTAGGGGCAAGTTGTCACATGTTTTATATGCTGTAATTATAACACATTTTAATAGAATAAAATAAAGCCGAAGGAATAACAACTTAGGGTAACACTATAGAATACTGATCCTTTGTTGATGAATAACTACAGGAACAAGTCACTAATGCACTATTAACATTGTAGTAAGTACTATTACCTAACAACACACTCTGATTAGTGATTTAGTAAGTAATAGAGCTCAGCTGAAACGGGTAGTTCACTATTAGCTAATCAATAACTTGTATATATTTATATATCCTGGAGAACTACTAAGAACTACTGTATACAGGTTCATAATTAATGTGAATTATGCATAATGTATAATTAATTCTAAAATAAAGATGATGGTAACCCACTAGTAATGATTTAAGTGTTACCAAATATAGCAAAATTAATTACTAACCAAAACCTTACAAAAACCTTAAAAGTTTATAATGACTTCAGTAATTACTAGAGAGTTATCACGATCTTCACTTTAGAATATTGATCCAAATAATTAGTAATTCCTTCTGAAGAATTTGGTAATACTTGAGTCATTACTAGTGGGTTACCATGACATTTACTTTAGAATTAATTATTCATTATGTATTATTCATATTAATTATGAACCTGTATACAGTAGTTCTTAGGGAGGTATGAAAAAATAATAGTTACTAGAATGCTAATATTGCGTTACTCGTGTGTTCTTGTGTAGTTATTCATTAATGATGGAACAGTATTCTAAAGTGTTACCCAACTTAGTAATTAGCTAAATAAATAAAGCTCCTGAACAACATAAAGCGTGACAACTAGCCCCTCTATTTCACAGAGCTGACACACAAAGCCAGGCATGTCAGTGGTTCACACAGCCGTTGTTTTGCAAGATTCCACTTTTACTCTGAGATCAAATGTGTGTTTCGGTGAAGCAAATCTGCCTGTGATCCGTGAGCAAAAACGATACACAAATGAGATGAAAGGCTTTGCATTGGTGCAGCTGCAGCGCTGCAGAAACGCACGGAAGCAGGTGAGCAGAACACGAGCTGCTTACATTACAAACCTCAGATGAACACGTCACCGCATTCAGGGGAAATTCTGCTTCAGACGCACATACAGAAGCTTCACAAACCCTCTACAGAATATACGACATCTACATCATTTTAACTGAATACAGTACAGGTCAAAAGTTTTCATCCCCCTTTCAGATTCTGCAAAATGCTAATTATTTTTCCAAAATAAGAGGATCATACTCATGTTATTGTTTATTTAGTACTGACCTGAATAAGATATTTCACATTAAAGACATTTTGGACTCATAAACAACTATCACTAAACAAAAAACACACAGCTGTAGTAACAACACAGGTGACAATTCAGCTAACAACACAGTATGAAGAATCAAGGGGATGTAAACTTTTGAATGGGGTCATTTTTTTATAAATTCAACTATTATTTTCTCTTGTGGACTATATGTAAACATCTTGTATGTGAAATATCTTATTCAGGTCAGTACTAAATAAACAATAGCATGCATTTTGCATTATCTATCTTATTTTGGTAAAATAATTAGCATTTTGCAGATTCTGTAAACTTTTGACCTCAACTATAAGTGGTATCATGAAACTGTCCTGAATCGGCTGTTTCACATAACAGTTATATATTTACCCCTCAAGACAAAATAGACAAAACGTTAAATCATAAAGCGGTGTGTCGTTACCTGGATGATCCATAACTATGTTTTGTGATGAATGTTCATCTGCCCGCTGTTCTTCAGAAAAATCCTCTCCAGCTCCTGCACAGTCTGGTTTTCCAGCGTCTTTTGCGTGTTTGACTCCTTTCCAAAAGTGAGCGTATGATTTTGAGATCCATCTTTTCATTCTGAGGACAATCACAACTATTACAAAGATGAAAACATTCACGGATGCTCCAGAAGGAAATGCAATGCATTAAGAGCCGGGGGTTGAAAACTTATGAACAGTATGATGATATTTAGCCTGTATGTTTCTTAATTTGTTTCGATTTTTATTTTTTATTTATTTTGATTTTTTTCATGTAGTTCTGCCGTTCAGAAGCTATATAAAATACTTCCGTTTCCCAGAAGTAAGATCCCATTCAAAACACTTGCCCACCCTCTTAAAATAAAAGTTCAAAGTCACTTCAATGAGGAAATTTCTTTAAAAAAGTTGACTTTTTACTTTTCTAAGCTTAAATTCATTTACACATTTAATTCATTTAATTTCATTGGAAACGTTTTGGTTAGATGACTTTGACTTTTAATTGAATGCAGTTTTGACGCAGTATTCATACTTTAAAACCCCTTAACTGTCACTCACAGTTTTGAACATAGAGATTATAGAGCACTATTCAAATTTAAATGTTTATATTCATGAACGAAACATTTTGTAACATGATTTTTATGTACCATTTCCATGGTAATGCAATGTCTGATTTTAAAATGGGTTTCAAAGGATGAATTTTGAGATTTTAAGTTTTCAACTATATCATTTCTTATGATTTCTAAAGCGTGATAGGGAAAAAGGCAACTAGGAAAAATGTCAGAACTCCTGTTATGATGTAGATTTTTCAGGTGCACTCTTGTCATAAATTAATCCATTAGTTTCCTACATAATTTTTTAACAAAAAAGGTGGAACAATATCTATTTAGGAGTCTTAGACCTTTCCAATGATATATCGTTTGTATAGTTTGATTAGATTAGGATTTAATTGTAAAATAGTGAAGTAAATTTAGGTGTCCCGCAGAGGGGACGGGTGACAGTTAACAGGTTAACCACTATGATTTCTCAACCATGATGTTGTAAAAATTTGTAAGAAGTCCTGAGAAATTATGCTTTTCTTAAATTGTTCTCAAACAGAAGAAGTCACTTACACAAACTTCTGAATGAAAAGCGACCTATTTAATCATAATTTCATAATGTCCTAACTAAAATAAATTCAGTGGACTTATTAGTACTTAAATAATTTAAGTAAGCAATTCTCAATATGTAGGTGGGGAAGTCATGGCCTAATGGTTGTCCAGCGCTCTCTCCACCCTCAATACCACGACTGAGGTGCCCTTGAGCAAGACACCGAACCCCCAACTGCTCCCCGGGCGCTGCAGCATAAATGCCCACTGCTCCGGGTGTGTGTTCACGGTGTGTGTGTGTGTGTGTGTGTGTGTGTGTGTGTGTTCACTGCTGTGTGTGTGTGTGTGTGTGTGTGTGTGTGTGTGTGTGTGTATGTGTTCACTGCTGTGTGTGTGTGTGTGTGTGTGTGTGTGTGTGTGTGTTCACTGCTGTGTGTGTGTGTGTGTGTGTGTGTGTGTGTGTGTGTGTATGTGTTCACTGCTGTGTGTGTGTGTGTGTGTGTGTGTGTGTGTGTGTGTTCACTGCTGTGTGTGTGTGTGTGTGTGTTCACTGCTGTGTGTGTGTGTGTGTGTGTGTGTGTGTGTGTGTGTTCACTGCTGTGTGTGTGTGTGTGTGTGTGTGTGTTCACTGCTGTGTGTGTGTGTGTGTGTGTGTGTGTGTTCACTGCTGTGTGTGTGTGTGTGTGTGTGTGTGTGTGTGTGTGTTCACTGCTGTGTGTGTGTGTGTGTGTGTGTGTGTGTGTGTGTGTGTGTGTGTGTGTGTTCACTGCTGTGTGTGTGTGTGTGTGTGTGTGTGTGTGTGTGTTCACTGCTGTGTGTGTGTGTGTGCATGTTTATGTGGTTTATGAGGACACAAATTTGTATAAAGACATGGGTATGACAGAGGTATTACAATATGAAGGTGGTTTATGAGGACACTGCCTATGTCCCCGTAATTCAAAAGGCTTAAAAAACATACTAAATGGTGTTTTTTTGAAAATCTAAAAATGCACAAAGTCTCCTGTGAGGACTAAGTTTAGGTGTAGGGTTGGTGTAGGGCAATAGCACACACAGTTTGTTCAGTATAAAAACCATTACGCCTATGGAGAGTCCCCATAAACCACAAAAACCAACATGTGTGTGTGTGTGTTCACTGCTGTGTGTGTGTGTGTGTCCACTGCTGTGTGTGTGTGTGTGTGTGTGTGTGTGTGTTCACTGCTGTGTGTGTGTTCACGGTGTGTGTGTGTGCACATTGGATGGGTTAAATGCAGAGCACGAGTTCCGAGTATGGGTCATACTTGGCCGTATGTCACTTTCACTTTCACTTTCACTTTATCAAAACTCTTCACACAGCTCTCATAACCAACTTTCATCATGGCAGTTATTGCACATTCAAAATGGAGTTGAACTACCAAAACACTTCATACATGTTTCAGATCAACTCGTTATTTTATAACACTACAGGTTTTCACTCAACAAACACACTTCATCACTCATGAAACAATGACCAGCAACACTTTATAATAGCTTTCACTAATAAATCATTAACAAATATTATATAATGTTTAACTAAGCATTACTATTCACATATCTATAAATATTAGATGATGTGTTTATGTTAACTACTGAACTTATTAAACATTACCAACTGATTAACAGATCGTTATTTAATGTAAATTGAAATGCTTAAATAAATATAAAAAGACCAAATATATTTGGTTTGTTGTGTAGACTTCTACTGTTTGCACATCTTAAAATCATTTATTAATTATTTGTTAATCATTTTTGCAGTACCTAATCTAAAGTGGAGACTATTCATCATTTGCAAATGTTTATAAACCTTTACTAATGTTTTAGTATCTTTATTGGCAGTGGACTTTTAGCTACTTTAATGATGTTTGTGTAAAGAGTGGTATAAGTTTAGCTAAATGCTTGGTAAAGACATGTCACACATTGTAATATGGGTGCAAAACATGTGTTTTATCACCTAAACACTTATATTAGTGGACTATTGTGTGTCATTAAACAGAATATTCCTTGAGTCATACATCAACAGGAGGGGGGGGTGAAAAAATCAAGAAAATACGTCATTTATAATTAATTTATCAGCCTGTCCGCCTTATATCACACCTCAACAGCAGCAAACGTGTTGTGTATTAACAAAAGCTTTTCATGATTGTATAGCATCTGTTAAAATTATTTGTATAGATTTTCAAGATGTGCATGATCATATGAGTTTTAGAAGTTTAATGAGATTTGTAATCATTTTAATTTACATGAAATGTTCATTATTAGGTAATGTGTAACACTTTACAATAAGGTATGACTTATTAACATTAGATATTAACTAACATAAACAAACAATGAACTGCATTTATTACACTATTTATTAATCTTTGTTCATGTTAGTTAATGAAATACAGTTATTCATTGTTTATTCATGTTAGTTCAGTGCATTAACTAATGTTAACACAGCTTGTGATTTTAATAATGCATCAGTAAATGCTGAAATTAACATTAACTAAGATTAATAAATGCTGTAGAAGTATTGATCATTCTTAGTTCATGTTAGTACATTTATTAGTAAACATTAACGAGCACATTCTGCGTCTCTAGATATGAACTAATGATCCGTTAAGCATTATATAATGTTTGTTAATGATTTATTAATGAACGTTATTGTAAAGTGTTACCTTCGTTTTGTACAGATGGTAATGACTGTAAGAATAACACCCATATAGTTGTTCGGCGAAACTGAACTGTGTATAATTGTTTGGATTCAGAACAAGAAGAGCATGAAAACATGTAAACTGTAGACACACAGAGTTTGGTGGAGGGAGAAAAGATGAGGGTAATTTGAAAGATGTAGTCATTGAAAGCAGTTTGTGCCAAAGCAGTGATAAATGATCCAGTTTAGCTCACATGGACTGCTGTTGTGCTCATCATGGGAAGAGATTGAAGAAGTGACAAGAATTGAGAAACGTGTCCTGATGGCAACTGGGGAAAACACTGTAATTAAACCTTCTGATGAGCTCTTCTGACATCATAATTGTGATCATTAGAAGCCAGAAGTCATAAAGAGCTTTATTGACGAGTATGTTTGAACATACAAGAAAATTGTGTTGGTGACAGAAGCTTACAACAACCTACAGATAACAAAATAAAATAAAATAAAGATAAGTGAATAAAATAAACACACACACACACACACATATATATATAAACATGTGACACAAATTAGGCTGTATAAACAATAGAAACAAATGACGTGCTATAGATGGACTAAGATGTAGGGATGGACTAAGATGGTTGGTATAAAATAAATTTATGTGATAATTTTATTGCACAGTGGGAAGAGCATTTAACCAGATCAGCCTAATATTGTGTGCAATTTAAACTCAAATGTCTGCACTTTTTTAAGTTGTAGTAACTTGAAATTGTTTGCATAACTTTGAAAGCTGGGAAGTGGATTTTTACTTCCCAGCATGCTTTGTAGGACTTGATAAAGTAAATGCTGAAGTTCGGTGTTATTTTCAGTGAAGGAACGGAGCTGTTAGTGCTGCATGCTTGTGTTTGACATTTAAAGAGAGTTTCTGTTGTGCTGAAGTTTTCCTGTGGTTGGCGTCGTGCTGAAGAGCAGATTGTGGGTGGATACACTGACTCTACGGCTGCGTCCACTCGCTGAAAATACAGCCTCTGCAGACAGCACAGAGGAGGAAGGGGACACGATCCAAACACCTCCATCTGACTGATTTCTGAAGGCAGCATCGGTGTGTCCTTCATTCTCTGTGACATCCCACTGTTGTTTTTGATTCTGTCGTTGAGCTAAAAAAGAAAAGATGGCATCTGAAAGTTGCGGTTGATGGTCAGTTTGTTTGTAAATCCACTGTCTATTTTCAGTTATCAGAAATGTTCTTATCTCATGATTTCATATGAAGCTTTTAGTTGAACTCACTGGTATGACCTGCTTTATTGATAGGGAATTATAAAAAAAATAGAATACAAATGGATTAAACTACTTAATTTAGTCAGTATACCATGATTGACAGCATGTGGTTTGATATCTTGCAGCAGACATTGTGTAAAATGCATTTTTCATGGAAATTGTCACTGGTGTCACCTTCCTTATGGGTAAATAAATGCTTAACAAAGATAAACAAATCATTAAACTGTCATTTATGTGTATTCATAAAGTCAAAAGGTAATCTAATAATGTGGTCTAAGTTTAAATGTTAGAAAAAGAAATACATTTTAAGACATCTTCCCATAGCAAAAGTGGACATTTCTGTAGAATGACCCTCACAACTTGCCAGAATGTTATCAGGACGTTTCCTGTTAGCTGGACGTCGTTTTGGTTGTTTATGTGGAGTTAGTCGTGACTAGACCCAGTTTAAACTGCAGTGGATGTCATCGGCTGTGTGAGTTCAGCCCAGAGTGATTGAGCAAAAGAAGAAAGACTGACAGAGATAGTTCATTCCCTCACACTCAGTGCTCAGGACAGACGGTCAGGCGGGTTTGGAGTGGCTCGAGGGTCAGTAGATGTTTGGGTGATCTGTCTCTTTCATGTGGTTGTGTTTTAGTGTGTGTTCGGCTGGTTTCACTGTGAATGTCAGCTGTGATTGACTGGCATGTGGTTTGAAAGTTGAGATATTCACTCTGTTTATGCATTGTTTCTCGTTCTAGTCTCTGAGTTGTCTCCATCATGGAGGCGACAGGGAAATATGACTTCACCGCCACAGCAGAGGACGAGCTGAGCTTCAGGAAGGGAGATATAATCAAGGTGTGTTTCAACATTTACATCACAGCAGCACACATCTGCAGCTCACTGTATGTACTGTATTGTACAGTATCACATATCCACCGATACACATGCACTCAACTCATTCAGTTATTCTGACACGTTCAGCTACTTTAAACCAGAGTTTGTCCATTCCTCAGCAGCTCTTTCAGTGGTTTATCATCACATGCTACTTTGTAGATTTTAGGCACCAATGATGAATGGTTCAGAGCAGAAATAAGTGGCATGGAGGGATTCGTTCCTCGGAATTACATCAACATCCACTTCCCCAGGTAACAGACGTCCTCTCACTGAAACACCACTGCCAGAGTCCGTGGCAAGCCATTTTAACATTTAATCATGAAGTGTACTAGTATCTATGTTCATGCTACTTGTACTTATTTTGAGCTGCTAGTGTCTATTCCATTACACTGTAAAATGATAAATTGACTAAACTTAAAATTTCAAGGCAGCTTGCTGCACAGCTTTTTTGAGTTTACTCAACTTTGGACCAAGTCACTGAGTAAAGTCACCTCTCTTTTTTGTTCAGTTAACACAGTTTTGTTAGTTAAAAAGACTTGTAATGCTTTTCCAATGTGTCTCAAGTTATGTTCTGTGAACGTTTTTACTGGTTTATAAATGACAAACATTAATGGATAAGTTAGTCTAATAAGTAGACAATATTGTCTTTGTTTGTAAGATAACTTACAAGACTAAGATATCCAGAAAACAGACAGCTACTGATTAGCAAGCTCTACAAGGCTAAAAACACTAGCAAGGAGGATGCACACAAGGCACACACAAAATGAACCAGCAAAGACAAGAGGGAAAATAAGCATAATATAAGGGAGCGGAGCACACGAGAATCAGGTGAACACAATCAGACAACAAGGACTAAGATAAGGAGGCAGGACAAGGGAGAACATGGCCAACACAAACAAACACAACCACATGCTCTCAGGCACAAGACAAACAAAGAGACATTAAACAAAGACAAGACTGACAAGACTAGTACACATTTATTAGCAAATAGTGCTTATTCAGAAGATACTAGTTCACATTTATTATGATGATAGTGGTAACACTTTAGAATAGGGAACACTTATTCACTATTAACTATGACTTTTCCCTCAATAAATTTCTAATTTGCTGCTTATTAATAGTTAGTAAGGTAGTTGTTAAGTTTAGGTATTGGGTAGGATTAGGGATGTACAATAATATCATGTAGGACAAGACATTAATATGTACTTAATTACTACTAATAAATGGCTAATATTCTAGTAATATGCATGCTAATAAGCAACTAGTTAAGATACCCTAAAATAAAGTGTTACCATGATGGTACACATTTATTAGATACTAATATTTATTCCAAATACATAGAAGTCAGTGACAAAAATGTGAAACGTGTTACTAGCAACCGTAGAATAATTACAAGTCACTACTAAAATAATTACTAGTATCTAATGTGGTCTCTAATGAATAAGTACTAGTATCTAATGTGGTCTCTAATGAATAAGTACTAGTATCTAATGTGGTCTCTAATGAATAAGTACTAGTATCTAATGTGGTATCTAATGAATAAGTACTAGTATCTTCAGAAAGTCACTACCTAAAGTATAAACGCTAGTACCTGAAGCATAGGTACTAGTAGCTAATGTATAAGTACTAGTACTTAATGGAATAAATACTAGTAGCATTAAGCTGGACACTGGTACAAGGATTCAATGTTAAAACGGCTTGCCACAGAGAGCAACCGGAACAGTTGCGATATTCTGTTTGTGTAACACCAGATTGACCAATACTCAAGAGATCACTGACAGCACTGCATAGTTAGTTAGTGGTGTTTGCCTGGTCAGTCCTCACTATCACTAGTGCTCAGAGTGATTTGTACAAACACATAACACTAGTATTACATTTAAGTGTGGAGGACTGCATATACAGATTCCCAGTTAAAGCTCTTGATTTGATACGGATTCATTAGTTCATGTAAGGCTGTGCTGCAGTTAAGCCAATCACATTCAGATCTGTGTCTATTCCAGTAAACAGCTCTTCACAATCCAATCAACAGCCAGTGGATAAGATCAAGCCCCGTCCTGTGGTTGTTTCTAGCTTTATGTGGTAGTAAAGAACCTTCGGTTTCATGCAGTTCTAATAAAGCCACATATATAAACTAAACTGTCTGTGTGAACAGAGACTCAGTGGTTCTGGCTGTATAGAACTCATAATAATCTACAGAAACATGACGTGCTCCATCATTATGAGTCAAAGAGTTAACGAAAGACATCTGGATTTCTAATTTCACTGTCAAAATATAATAAGTTGAATGGTTAAAAATCTGTTTTATCATTTTGAGATTGATTCAAACATATTTTACACAATTAAAACCATTGCATTATAAATAAGAACAAATTAATATAAAACAGTGACATCTAGAGGAGAAGACTTAGATAGTGATAGGATTTGGAAATAAATACAAAAGACTGATCTGTGGCTTTTGAGAATCAACTAAAAATTCACTTTACTTTAATTTAATTTTGGGTGCTGGTGGACCCAAATGCATTTATCATGACCAGTGGTTGACAGTGTTTTAGCTTGTTACTGTACTTTACTTAAGTCAGTGTTTTAAGTATTTGTACTTTAGGCAAACATCGTTCAGATTTTGTTGAGAAGATGTCATATTAAAGCAGTGTTTCTCAAGCTGGTATCAGGAGAACACCAGCCGTCAATCAGCACAGGAAGAACTGATGTGTCAACCAATCGGATCCTTCCTCATCCGAGGCTCCCAGAGTTCACCTGGAGCATTCTCCATCTCAGTCAGGTACAGCGCACACACACACACACATAATGGTTTCACAGGACAATCCATAGACGTAATGTTTTTCATACTGAATGTGTTTGTGCCGTCAGACATGAGAACGATGTGCAGCACTTTAAAGTGATGAGAGACCGGCACGGTCAGTATTACCTGTGGAGCGAGACCTTCAGCTCCCTCAACAGACTGGTGGAGTTCTACACACAAAACTCCATCTCCAAACAGAGCCGTGTCTACCTGCTCACAGAGCAGCGGGTGAGTCCAGCCACGCGTGATGAACATACAGCAAACACCTCAAACACTCACGAGTTCTGCTCAGAACATGCTTTCTCTTCAAACACTCAGTGTTTGTGTTTCTTCCTCTTTGGTCTCTCTCTCTCACCCAGAATCCACCTGATTTCCCGCTCAGGAAGTCTGCTGAGCTGCCGCCCATCTCTCAGGTACAGCCGCTGTCACTCCTGTGACGTCAGTCAGTCTTCTGATGAGCTTCTGTCTCAAATTATGCTTTTCTTCTGCAGGAGAGACGCAATTACAGAACACCAGCTCCAGCCTATCATCGCCCAGCCGAACCCTCCCCTCCACCCCCACCACAGGTCTCTCACACACACACACACACACACGTTTGTTTTACTATACTTGTGAGGAATTTCATAGACTTATATTGTTTTTATACTGACCTAACAATATTTTCTAATGCCCTACACCAACACTACCCCTAAACCTAGCCCTCACAGGAGATTTTTTGCATTTTTACATTTTATGATAAACTTCATTTGGTATTTTTAATAATTTATTTCCCTTGTGACGACCAGCCAAATGTCCTCACAAAGTCAAAAATCTCAGGCTTTACTATCCTTGTGGCCCACATCTGGTCCTCACAAGTATAGCAAAACAAACACACACTCACACACACTCACACACAGAAATTGGCACAAATGCATCAAAATGTATTTAAAATAAAAAATACAAAATACTGTGTGGGAAAATGTATTTAAATACAAATACAGTACTTTGTATTTTGAAAATACACAAAATACAATTGAAATTGGCCATCCAGTGAAGTAACACTATTACAGTTTTTTTCAATTGTTTACACGCAATTTTGAAAACCGGGTTCGTTTTTTCAAAATATAAATCACAATTATCCAAACACCACACTCAATTTGCATAATTCCTAGATTGTTTGCAAAATGACACACTTCAGTCAAAACATATACACATATTTGTGAAAATGCTATTAGTTTTCATTTAACCAACACAGTCCTCGATGCAGCCAGTTTCACACTGCTGTGATCAAATAAAAAACACATTTGTAAAAAAACTAATTTTAGGAAATAGCATGTGCTAGATTTTTGGTCAGACATCCATTTGCAAGACTCTCTGAAACACAGTAAAAGACAATAAGATGCTATTCAATATCTATTGCACAGTATTGTTTTGTGCCAGAACATTATGAGCAGTGCACAATACCACACCATAGTAAGATGAACAACACATACCTCCACATACTCATTGCGCAGATGTTTCACTCTCTCTGAATTTCTGTCAAATGGTACCCGATACAGTTGCTTCATGTATATTGATTTTTCTTGAGGATTCGACCTAATGTTGACAGAGAGACTCGTTGGATGTTATTGAAAATATGGTCATCATTGATGATATTGGCTTGGATTTCTCGCAGCCGGATACAATTATTGGTCTAACCCATGTTCCCAACGGCGGCCTCTTGTGCACGAGTGAACATAGACCCCGTCCACCTTGGTGTCCTCGACCCTCAATCCTATGTAAAATATATATATAAAAATGCACATGCAGCCTACCGTCAAATGTCACAGTAAACAATATTGATGATAAGTACAGAAAGCTTCAGTTTCAATGTACTGTGTGGTTAGCTTACCTGTTTTCTCGATGAAATGTCTGAATTACTGACGCAACAGTATTTCTGCTGAGATTTGGTTGAACTCTTTGTCCAGCTTCCATCAGTGTCAGTCCATGGTTGATAACATGGTCAATAAGTGTTGCACGGATTTCTTGAGTCAAATTTGGTCCTCGTCTTCTTTGTTCAGGTTCTATCAACTCTTCAAGTCTTTCTCTACCTCTTCCTCTACCTAGGCCTCTTCCTCTATCTCCTTCTCCTCTTCCTCTACCTAGGCCTCTTCCTCTACCTCCTTCTCCTCTTCCTCTACCTAGGCCTCTTCCTCTATCTCCTTCCCCTCTTCCTCTATCTCCTTCTCCTCTTCCTCTACCTAGGCCTCTTCCTCTATCTCCTTCTCCTCTTCCTCTATCTCCTTCTCCTCTTCCTCTACCTCCTTCTCCTCTTCCTCTATCTCCTTCTCCTCTTCCTCTACCTAGGCCTCTTCCTCTATCTCCTTCTCCTCTTCCTCTATCTCCTTCTCCTCTTCCTCTATCTCCTTCCCCTCTTCCTCTATCTCCTTCTCCTCTTCCTCTACCTAGGCCTCTTCCTCTATCTCCTTCTCCTCTTCCTCTATCTCCTTCTCCTCTTCCTCTACCTCCTTCTCCTCTTCCTCTACCTAGGCCTCTTCCTCTATCTCCTTCCCCTCTTCCTCTACCTCCTTCTCCTCTTCCTCTATCTCCTTCCCCTCTTCCTCTACCTCCTTCTCCTCTTCCTCTACCTAGGCCTCTTCCTCTATCTCCTTCCCCTCTTCCTCTACCTCCTTCTCCTCTTCCTCTATCTCCTTCCCCTCTTCCTCTATCTCCTTCTCCTCTTCCTCTACCTAGGCCTCTTCCTCTATCTCCTTCTCCTCTTCCTCTATCTCCTTCTCCTCTTCCTCTACCTCCTTCTCCTCTTCCTCTACCTAGGCCTCTTCCTCTATCTCCTTCCCCTCTTCCTCTACCTCCTTCTCCTCTTCCTCTATCTCCTTCTCCTCTTCCTCTACCTAGGCCTCTTCCTCTATCTCCTTCCCCTCTTCCTCTACCTCCTTCTCCTCTTCCTCTATCTCCTTCCCCTCTTCCTCTACCTCCTTCTCCTCTTCCTCTACCTAGGCCTCTTCCTCTATCTCCTTCCCCTCTTCCTCTACCTCCTTCTCCTCTTCCTCTACCTCCTTCTCCTCTTCCTCTATCTCCTTCTCCTCTTCCTCTACCTCCTTCTCCTCTTCCTCTACCTAGGCCTCTTCCTCTATCTCCTTCCCCTCTTCCTCTACCTCCTTCATCTCCTCTTCATCTATCTCCTTCCCCTCTTCCTCTATCTCCTTCTCCTTTCCCTCTACCTCCTTCATCTCCTCTTTGAGCTCCCCCTCTCATTCTCACTCTTCTTCTTCTTCTTCTAGCTCCTTCCATTTTTGTTGAAGGTGTAGGCAGGTGATTTTTTGTGCTGTTATTGTTGTGGTGTGCTGTGTTTTATTCAGTTAGATTTAGGATGTATTCACACTAGGGGATCTGATCCTTGCTTGAGCATGATTGACCCCCAAAGTCCAGTTCATTTCACAAGTGTGATTGCTCTGTACTGTGTCCAGTGCGGTTCATTTAACCATGCCCTGGGCTGCTCGAAGAGGTGGCTCAGGTGCGGTACGCATGTAGTGTGATCGCTAACCGCACTGGAGCATGGGACAGTTAAAGGTGGGGTATGTAATTTTTCAAAAATGCTTTAGAAACTGAGTCAGGGCCGAATAACAAAACAAACTTGTAGCCAATCAGCAGTAATGGGCGTGTCAACTCATGATATGAAAGAGAGAGTGTTCACTGAACATCCGAGCCGAGTAACAGAAATAGATGGTGGATAAAAAACAAAAGCGGAAAACATCTGCGGAATGATAAGGCAAGAAGTAGGACCCGTATCGTGCAGCATCCAGTGTTGACAGCATCACTGATTATAATGACTTCTATATTATTTTGTCGCACCGCTCGCGTCCAGTGTAGACATGGTGTAACATTGGTTTTGCTTTGTTTCACAGAAATAATCATTGCTTGGGTTGTTTAGGGTACGTATGTGTGGGGCGGAGCTATCAAAATAGGGGCAAGACCCTATAAGGGTAGGGGCGTGTTTGTTTTGGTGATTTCAAATATCATCATTGGCTTCCAGAAATCGCGTACCCCACCTTTAATGTACTATTTTTGTTTGCGCTATTGTTATCATTATGACAGCAAAAGTATGAGTATGAGTAACAGTGTGAGTATGCCCTTAGAACAATTAAAAAACAAATTCTTATTAATTAGCATTATAGTTATCTTTGTCTTGGAATACACACACAGAAAGCTGCTTATTACTCATTTATCCATGTTTATTCATCGCTCTGACATGTCAATAGCTTCTGCCCACTAGAAGCTCCACAGATATATTTGCATATGACGATAAACGATATAGAAAAGTTAAATCGATTTACACTTATATAATCGCCGACATTTATATTGGCATATCTCCATAGCAAGCAGTAATGATTAAAGTTTAATGAACACATTTTACTAGGTGATAAAACCAAAATCTGACCAAAAAAGAAAAACTGACTAGTGCTAATGCTATGTTCCCCTTGCTAGGGTTTTTTTTTTTTACCTGCTGAGACAGGTATGCTTTTTTCCCACAAAAGCAAGATCACCTTGTTTTAATGTTAAGGTCATGCACATAGTAGTGCAATAACCATTTCAAGCATGTTGTATGGTTTATACACAGCAAAACAAGCATGTAATTAACTGAAAATCCAGAATCAACAAGCTAACTGTAAAGATAGCACTGTGAATGATGATATAGTTGTCAACAAATGGGATGCTACATTTTATTCAAAATTAAATATCTTAAATATCTACAATTTTGACTTTAATAAGATTTTCCCTGTAAAAGCATGAAAGTGGCATGTTTGAGCTAGTTGATGCAGGAGATCAGCAGTCTAATAAAGAGGTCGATTGGCAAAAAGTATTTTATGTATTTTGAAAATACAAAAATATTAAGATTAAATGTATTTAAATACAAAATACATTAGATTTTTTTCAAAGGTATTCAAATACAAAATACAAAATAGTATTTTGTATGTCAAATACGTATTTTAAATACATGTATTTGAAAAACTGCCCATCCCTTCACACACTCACACTCACACACACACACAACTCTGTACAGCTATCTATGTGAAGACATTGATTGAGACAATGCAATCTCTAGCTCCTTCCCCAAACCCTACCCATCAGAACTAAGTGCCTCACCCAAACCCTTACTCTAAACCTACCCTTTACCCAACTATAACCTGACCCCTAAAACCAAGTCTTGACCCTCAAACAGGCCTTTAAAAGGCTCTCAGAAAGTGAGGACAGGCAAAAATGTCATCACTTTACAATTTTGTCCACACTTCGATGGTCTAAAACTCAAACCGGCCCTCACAAAGATAGCTGTACAAATGCACACACTCACACACACGACATCAGATCATGTTATGCTCATATTATGTACAAATGATGCATAAGCATTAGATCTGTCAGTGGTGCTGAATGAGCCGGTTCTGTTTGTTTGTGTGCGCAGGCGTCTGCGCTGAAGGTTCGAGCCATGTATGACTTCTCTGCGGAGGACGCAGATGAGCTGAACTTTCAGGCTGGAGATGTTATCGAGGTTTTAGATCAGTCTGATCGTTTCTGGTGGAAAGGTGTTCTGCGCGGAAGAACCGGACTCTTCCCCGTCAACTACACCAATCCTGTCTGAGGATCCGTGACAGACGTTTGGCTCAAAATCCATTTCACCTTGTGATGTTGCATAATAATGATTTATGAATACATTTACATTAGCAGTTCTTAGTTTAAGAAACACTTTTCACCTTGTCATGTGTACAGAACACACACACACACACACCTGTAAAGCATTGCTCTTCCTATTGGCACAGAGATTTGGAAAAATTGTTGCTTAGTTTGAGCACTTTTACAAACAAGTTAATGAATCTTTCAAAATTGTTATGATCTTCTGCATTTGGACTGTATGGAATGTTCCTGAGATGTGATCTTCATCCAGGTATTAAATAAATACATCCATATTTAATAACGCACAACTGAGTCATGATGTTATTAAATGAATGGTTCTGTTACAATTTTGAAAAACATCAGAATTCTCTTTCTCAGTCATGCTTAACCAAAAATATCTTGAAAATATTTCATGAAGTGTCTATTAACTGGCTGCTCTGTGTAGCTTACTTTTCACCATCAGTTCCACTCTATCTAGTCAATTCTGAACCCCACCTACATTTTCCTCATTTAAAGGAATATTTCACCCAAAAAAATAAAAATGTGTTGAAAATGTGCTCACCCTCGGGCAGGCCCGGCACTGCGAGGGAGGAAAGGGGATCATGCAATAAAGTGTAAAAATTACGCACAATAGATAGGCCGCCTACATTGTTCTCACTTTGCCAACATTACTGCCATTATTCTTAAAAGTAATGCAAATGATGTTTGCAACAGCTGTAGTTTTTTGGAGAGGCCTGGATGATGAGATTCCCGGCCTGGCTGGAATTTTGTCCCAGACTGGCATTAAATAATTTGTGAATATTTGTAAACATTTGTGGCTTGAAACAGCTAGAAAATTTAAAGTGTACTGCATTTCTATGGATGTTTTGCCATTCAGGTAGGGTTATTAAAGTCAACTCTCTCTCTCTTCCTTTGGCTTGCTGCCTTTTATCAGGGGTCGCCACAGCAGAGTGATCCGCACAACTGATTTGGCACATGTTTCACGCCGGATGCCCTTCCTGCCACAACCCAGTCCTGAGAGTGCAATAACTTATGCAACCCCAGTGCTGGGACACACTCACTCACTCACTCACTGGTTATTAAAGATAACTAAAACTAATAAAACCATTTCTGTTCATTGAAATAAAGCTGAAATAAAATAACATCATCCTAAAAGCAGTTATATGAATGGAGAAAAATAAAATCACATTTATAAAATTAATCAATAGCCCTATTTGTGAAATATACTGTATTTGCAACATATTCACAGATTAACAAAACAAAACAAAAACTGTGACAAGTTCTATATGCCGAGTTTCTGTCCATTTATAATGCAACAAGTTCATGGAAGGGAAATCAAGATGGCAATCAATTTTCTATATTCTGAAAAGCACAATGTTTTTAGGGGTTCCATCATGAATAATTATTATTATTGCTATTATTATTCTGCCATAAAACTGATCGTGCAGACCAAACCGCAAGTTCTAGAGACTTGAAACTTGGCCAGATGGCAGAGCTGAAGAATTTGGGGAGACACTGGCAAAAATTCACCCCAATCGGCCTATAGGTGGCACTAAAGCGATCAAAAATGTGAAATTGCTCACAACTCAGACCGTTTGTCACAGACATTTCATTTCCGTCATTGATATTTCCCTGCCAATTTGGATTTTCTTAAAAAAATGCATGTGTGAAACATTGTGTGATATACGAGGTGTAAAACACAATTTCTTTCAAATTTCTCACAGACCTCTAGGGCCAAGTGTCAAACTTCATGTCAAAAAAAGAGTTTGGCCTCCGTTGACCTTGTCTAATAGGTGCTCAAATTTGTTTGTCTGATAGCGGCCATGTTTTTCAAGATACTGTGTAGACCAATGCCCTCATAGATATTGGTGGCACCTTGGTCTCAGACACTGCATGCCAAATTTTAAGTCAATCAGACTAAAGTGTCTGTAGTTACAGCCATTTCCATGTTTTTTGTTTCCTGTTATAGTGCCACCCAGCGCTCTCTCCACCCTCAATACCACGACTGAGGTGCCCTTGAGCAAGGCACCGAACCCCCAACTGCTCCCCGGGCGCCGCAGCATAAATGCCCAGCATAAATCCAGCAGAACACGGGGATGTGGCACATTATGTAGAGGCTCCTTGATGACTTCAGGTGTGAGATGATTGTATTGGCCAGACTCTGATCACTGATTCTCTTCCTGAAGTATTCCTGCTTCTGTGGCTCATTGAAGCGTTGTACCTCTGTCTCTTGATGGACACACTCAGAGGGGACGAGATCAGCTGCTGCTGGTCTGGAGCCGGAGGTGATCCAGATGAGAGCAGAGGGAAGCAGATTCCCCACAATCAGGTTCATCAGCAGCACATCCACTGAGGCTCAGATATATTACACAGTTTCACTTTGCTCTTAAAGTCCAGAGACAGACGACACTTGTCCAGACCATCAAAGATGGTCAACGCTCTAAGAACAACGCTTTATATTCATCACTGGATATTTCTTTAGTTTCAGGAAAAAACACATGAAGAAGATCTGAAAGGCTGAGTGTGTTGTCCTTCATCAGGTTGATTTCTCTGAAAGGCAGTGGAAATATGAGCTGGACGTCCTGATTCTCTTTCCCTTCAGCCCAGTCCAGGATGAACTTCTGCACAGAGACTGTTTTTCCAATGCCAGCGACTCTCTTTGTCAGCACAGTTCTGATGGCTTTGTCTTGTCCAGGTAAAGGTGTGATTGCATTTGATGGCTGTGTCCTCTGTTGCTGCTCTCCTGGATTGTGTCTCAATCTGTCTCACCTCATGCTCATTACTGATCTCTCCACTCTCACTCTCTGTGATGTAGAGCTCTGTGTAGATCTCATTCAGGAGTGTTGGGCTTCCCTGCGTCGCTGTTCCCTCATACAGACACTCAAACTTCTTCAGCAGATTTGATCTAACCGTGTTGAGGACTTAATTCCTAAGAAATTAAAATAGCACATTAGTAGATGACTTGTAGAGGTAAATGTACAGAGCAAAATGTATTTGTTTGTTTTCTTTATTATGAGACACTGAACAAATCATAGGGTGTATGCAATGTTGTCCGTTATTAATGCTGTATTTGAGTAATGTATGATGATGCACTGCATCAAAAAAGTAAATCCCCCAGTTTACCTTACATCAGGATACGTGCTGTCTTCTGGTTGATTCATGGTCTGGTCATGTTTCTTACAGATGGGTTTTGTTACTGATCTGTGTGGCAGGATTGACCTTGAATTAAGAATCAAACACTCTGATATTGGTGACATTTTTTCTCATTACCTCAATAACAGTTGTGACTTTACTAAAAGTGCACCTGCTCAAGGTCAGAACTGTAAAAAAAAAAAAAATAGCATTTAAATAAATGTAAATAAATGTATAATTCTACTCTGTGCTCTATATCTGCTTGTTGTCATTAGATTCACTGCATTTAAAGTACTGTATAATTATGACAGTTTAATTTAAAATATCTTACTATAATCAAATCTTTTACAAAACAAATGTAATACTTGAGGTCAAGCCTTGTGTCACCACTCTTAAAATGAACTGGATGATCCAAAGATTTGTCAATCCTCATCGACACACAGCTGTGCCTACTTAATTTCTGTTTCATTCATTTTATTTATATTTTATTACAGCTCCAACTGTCTAAACCACTTACAATTAACCAGTGGTAAAAATTACTCAAATTCGCCCATATGTTCACTTAACGTGAACTAACAAATATGTGTCCCTGCAGCACAAAAGCAGTCATGAGTAACACAGGTATATCTGTAGCAATAGACAACAATACATTGTATGGATCAAAATTATACATTTCTCTTTTATGACAAAAATCATTAGGATATTAAGATCATGTTCCATGAAGATATTTTGTAAATTTCCTACCTCAAATATATATAAAAATAATTTTTGATTAGTAATATGCATTGCTAAGAACTTCATTTGGACAACTTTAAAGGTGATTTTCTCAATATTATAAATAATATCTATATTGAATATTGATATTCTCAATATTCTCAAAGTCATAGCCTATATAATATGCACGTTATCATGTTCTAGTTGTTTCTTGGATGAAGTTCATCCCTCCTGTTGGAGCCATTCATGCAGAAACAAAGTTCCCCTTCCTACGCATTTCGTGTGAACTCCACCCACCGCAGAAACACACCTGCCCGCGGGCTCGCGGAGAGCTCAGGTGAGGCATTCCGAGCGCGTGAGGTGAGCGGCAGGTAGCGGCGCGTCATGGCGGAGTCGCAGCTCTTGTGTATGGAGGACGGGCTCATACCCGCCGCGGTGCCCGAGTCCAAGCCGGAGTTCTACTACAGCGAGCAGCACCGGGCGGCCCTGGAGCTGCTGATCACCGACGGAGACGGAGCCTTCAAGACCCTCCTGAAGGACGAGAACAGCCAAGACTTCCTGTCAGCGCGGGAGATCAAGGCCATCACCAGCAGCTTCGTCAAATACAAGCCCGAGGAAGACGATGGAGGAGCGGCAGCGAGTCAGGACAAACCTGCCGACGCCGAGTCGCTGCGCTCCACGTACTGGCCGCAGATGTCGGACATCGAGGTTCCGCCGCTGGACATCGGCTGGCCCTCATCAGGGCTCTTTAAAGGGGTCAACCGGGTGTCAGTGTACACACACCCGCCTAAAGAGAACAGCCCACACATCAAGGAGGTGGCCCGCAAACTCATACACGAGTCCTGCAAGGTCAGCATGCATTCACTGTTACAGTAGCAGATTACTTACGTTTTTAAGTTACTGGTGGTAAATGGTAATAAATTAAGAAAAGGTGCCATGGTTTTATTATATTAACCTATATTACATTTATTATTTTATTATATAGCTTCATTTAACCCCTAAAATCAGTTTTGTTTGTATGAAGTAATGTATTTAGGTTGATTCAAACCAGTTAATGTTAATGTCGCCATTTTCAGTGCACTAACATAGGCTAGTAAGCTGGTAACTACACAGAAAAAATGATGCTAAATTTTGGCAATCAACTTATTTTAGCTACATTTAAAAAACAAATGTTGAAATTTAATTAGCTAAATGTGTTTATTTAAATGTATCTAAAATAAATTGATTGCAACCACTTACCTTAAAAAAACAGTAAATTAAATTAATCATTTTTTTTCGGTATGGTTACTGTGATAAATGTTTATAAGGGGATTCCTCTTCATCATCATAATGCTCAGTTTCATTTTCTCTTCTCTTGTGATCATTATCAGATCATGACACTCCTTGCATGTCAGTTATCTAAAGATGTGCCTCAGGTGGTTGCTATATAAATTAACTGGTTTATCATAGACTTTAAAACAACATTCCCTGAAATGTACCTGAAACTGGCAGCAGCTGTGGTTGCCAGAACTTTACCATAAAAATGGGAAGCAACATTTTATGCATTACAGATTAAACTTAAATTGACAGTAAAGTGTATATTTCATTAACTGAAATAAGGTTAATGTGCCCAATTAATAAAATCTGTTCTATATATTTACACTGTAAAAAAACAACAACAATGTCAAATGTACTGGTTATTATCCATTCATTTGACTGACATTCCTGTTGACCCTGGTTATCAACAGATGTAACATAAACCCCTTATCTATACAACTGATCAGAAAAAACTAATAAAGAGCAATTTCAATGTAAAAAATGTGAGCCATAACACAGGAACCTGGGAATATCAACTTGTGCTTGTTTTATATGTAAATTATTAAGCTATGTTTGTTTTCACTTAAAACTGCTTTGTAAGTGTAAAATAACATGAAATGTTTCCCTAGATCTACTAGTTTTTCAGGCCTCATCAAACACTGGAATTTGTTTTGTTGACTGTACTCTGGACCGTCCCATTCATCCACAGTTCCTGGGAAGTGTTTATATAGGAGGATCCCTCTGGCCCAATGAGGATAGACTATACAGGACCTGAGTGAGTCCCTCATGTCACAGGTCTCTCTGTTTCTCATCTCCTGCAGTGCTGGATGCTTGAAGTTCTTGTTCAGACTTGATCAGCTCCAGTTCTTGAGGAATGTCTGTAAATGATCTGGAATCACTGACTCACTGAACGGACTCGACATTTAGCAGGAAATTACACTCTTTCTGTTTCTGTTTTCCAAAACATCTGTCATGTGAAAGAAGCTGGAAGAGTGTGTAATAATGTGCTGAGCTAATCAGTGTGTCTTGAACATCATCTCACAAATCATCTTCATTGTCTGTATGCAAATCTCTTGTTTTTATATACGGGAAAATCGGTCTCCGCTCAGCAGGCAGGTCTCACCGGATTCCAGAGCCAGTTTCTGCTTCACAGCAACAGAAGGACAGAGATCACTGCTGTCTTACCAGCCTTTACAAATAAACAATAAGATGCCCTCATTTACTCCTGCTGGATTTATTGAGGCTTTACAAACAAACTAAACAAAGATGTCAGCTGGAAGATCAGAAACAGAGAGAGTGTTTGTAGAAGAGAAAGTGAAAGCTGTTTCTATGGCTGTGAATCAGCAGCTCTTTACATTTACAGTCTGAAGTATTCCTGTAATCCTGATTAACTCTGATTGTGCAGAGTAGACATGAAATATATCATATTATTAATCATTCATATGATGCTTTTGTGTGAGCCTAATCTAAGTCATTGTCAAATTTCAGTTGCATTCAGATTTTTTTTAAAATCATGTATCAACATGCATTGTGCATTATCCTCAGTGAGCTGTTCAGTGATCGACAGCAATGATTTATGAGAAGTTCTCAGAGAACAGAAACACAAACAGCACTGAAATGCTTTGACAAACACGTTTTCTTTCCTGTATTGACACATTCTCTATTGAAACAGGAAGCAAGGATGGGAAATATTGACAATCTTTTTAAAAAGGACCATCAGGCTTCAGTTCCATCAGATGAATCATGATTCATTCAGAGGCAGATGATCAATATTTTCCCCAAAGAGAAGGTTTAACTACTTCTTAACTGCTGCTGATGAGAACAAATGAACCGTCTGTCTGTGTTTTGTCCAGGTCGTGGCTATCGTGATGGACCTGCTGACCGATCTGCAGATTCTGCGGGATCTGTTTGAGGCGTCCAAGCGCGGCGTCCCCGTCTACATTGTGCTGGACGAGCAGGGAGCGCCGCACTTTCTGGACATGTGCGGCCGGCTGCAGGTCGGAGCTAGAGAGCTGAAGGTACACAACTACAACCAGAAAAACAGGCAATTTTCTTCAAATAAAATAAACATTAACTGAAATTAAAATAAACTTTAAAAAAAAAATACTTAAATTACTAAAATAACTACAACTTAACTAAAAAATCAAATAAAATTTATATAGACATAATAAATAATACTTTACAATGATCTAAAAATTACAATATCACACTATATATACTTTTGCATTTAAATGTAAGCTAATATAAGAAAATATAAAGCAATAATCTTATTGGTGATAATCATGAAATAAATGTTTGTATATGAAGGTTGAAACCTAATTATATTTTCTGTTTCAAAAACATATTTCATTGAGCTTCAGTTTACAGCATATTTTTACATATATTTCGGCACTTCTTTTCTTTTTTCTTTTTGCTGTACCCATCAGGTGAAAACCTGGAAATGTAGACGTTAGCAGTAATTTGAGCTGATGTTTAATGGTCTGTTTCTGTCAGAATGTCCGGACTCGGACCGTGAAGGGAATCGGGTTGAATCTGTCCGTGGGGAGAATCCCGGGAAACGTCAACAGCAAGTACATGCTCATCGACGGAGACAAAGTCATGTTTGGAACATACAGGTGAGCGAGAGTTTATAATCTGAACCTCTTACATGATGTTCATAGAGTAGAGCGGGGAAACACACCCCTAAAGATTGTGTTCTTGAAGTTTTCAACTTATTAAATAGATTTAATAAAAAATACATTTCTCCCAGTCTGACAAAGCAATTTGCTTTATACATTTACAGCAGAATCAGAGTACAGGCAGTTTTATCTTCAAATTCAAAAGAATATAATCAATAATTATGAATTACAAAATTATAATAGCCTATTTGAAAAATATTGTTGGCTGATGCTACCTGGCTTGCTAACTTAATTTTTAAGTATAAAGTTCAAATATTTTATTCAACCAACTAGTTAGAATACATTTGATTGAAAAACAAATGATTTATTTGTTATTTACAGTAATTAAAGGGATAGTTCACCCAAAAATGAAAATTCTGCCATCATTTACTCATCCTCAAGTAGTTCCAAACCTGTATGAATGTGTTTGTTCTGCTGAACACAAAGGAAGATATTCTGAAGTATGTGGGAAACAGAGCAGGTCTGGGGCACCATTGACTTCCATAGTGTTTTTTTCCTACTATGGCAGTCAATGGTGCCCCAAAACAGCCTGGTTACAAACTTTCTTTAGAATATCTTCCTTTGTGTTCAGCAGAACTAAGAAATTCATACAGGTTTGGAACTACTTGAGGATGAGTAAAGGATGACATAATTTTCACTTTTGGGTGAACTATCCCTTTAAGCCATGTTCATTGGGGGTGCACTATTATTTACCCCACTGACTATGTTTGAAAAAAAAATTGTCATTCTGAAAATATAATTATATTTTTATTAAATAACACATATTCCCTATCTACAGGCCCAACTGTTCTCATATCATATATAACTGTGATGTTCTACAAAACAATAAGCTTTAAAACACTTGTTTTCTTACTGCTGAAAATGAGATAATTTCCAGTGAAATCCGCTTTCTCTCAGATACATCACCAGTGTAAGCTTCATGGTGAATAAAACTTCTGCATCACTCTCGTCAACGGAGTCCATAGTTACAGTAGAAACATGTCTTGATTTATCTTGTGATTATCTCATCTATGGCTGTGTTTGTGTGTCTGCAGTTTCTCCTGGAGCTCTTATCGAATGGACAGAAACATGATCACGGTGATGTCGGGGCAGGTGGTGGATTTCTACGATAATGATTTCCGGGAACTTTACGCCAACTCTGACAAACTGGACCTCTTTAAGGAGTTTCACATCAGTAAGCCCCAAACAGGAACGCTGTCGCGGGCGGCGGTGCCCAAACGCACCACAGTGGCCACTTCTCGCTTCCAGGTCAATCTCGGAGACGCCTCACGTGGAGATCTGAAAGTGCCAGCACACAAATATCACAACCCAAAATACCTTCTAGCACTCGGACAGATCCCAGGACCTTCGGAGCCGCTGCAGGACTTCTTCAATAAGATGGAGCCGCCCGATCCGGCTGAGCAGGACCTGGAGAATCCCACAGAAGACCTGGAGAACATCACACCTGCTCCATCTCAGCCCGAGAAGAAAGAGTCCAAGAGACTCAAGAAACTGTCATTTAACACAAAGCAGAGGAAGAAAGGAAAGAAGAACCAGACGAGTGATGAGGTTGTTGAAGATAACGTGGCAAACCCTTCAGACGACGCGTCTAAAAACACACTCACCAGAGACGAGGCGCAGAACAGCCTCAAGAAGAAGAAGAGAGGATTTATGAGCTTTTTCAGAAGAAGCTGAATGAGGATTGTTTTAATCATACTCTTTTAAATGAGCCGCTGTTTTTAACTCCTGAAGACTGTTAACCCTCATGTTTACAGAACACGTGACTCCTGATGTGTTCCTGAGTGTGTTTGGGATATTCTCATCTCAGTTCATATGTTTGATAGTGATAGCCTTCTAATGATGTACAATGCTTGATGAGGAATCCTATTCAATTACATTAAAGGGGAAGTTTAGGGGTGAAACTGTGTTTGTGATATTTATCCTTCTGGAAACCTGTGGAAAAAAGGGGGGAAATGGTGCATAAAGAGCCTGGTTGCACTTTTATTTTACAGTACATGTACTTAAAGTGTACTTGCATAAGAATGTACTGTAGGGTAGACTGAGTACAGTAGAGACACTTTTTGCTTTTTCATCACTACACAAAAACTAGATGCTGAAATGAAGTGATTTTTCACATGATATTTCTTTTGCTTGTGTACTAAAATATCATAAATTGATAATAGCCATAAGTATAGTAATACTTATTACTGTACATAGCAACCTAAAGGGTGTCTCAACTATACCCACTTTGCCACCTTGTATATTTCTTAAAATGCTATGTAATCCTTTTAACATTCATGTTAGAAAATATGTCCATTAATAATAGACAGCTGAAATATCACAAATATATTTTTTAACAGAATTTGCATAGCATATGTGTAAATATGACTTTTATCCTATTATCATAACACTGTACAACTAAACATCATGTGAAGCAACAGGAGTTAATTCACTGTGTCTCAACCACTGACATGCTCGCACGCTTCTCTAGATTATGGAAAGACCTTGCATGGCACAATGTCATAAAATATGTCTATTTTTAGAGCACAGAGTAACGTTTGCAATGACATATGTTAACTTTAACAATCATAAAAGATTAATAAGCTATTCATTGTGGAAGGGACATGGCGAAATGAAAATCTCTCCTTGGAAAAAAAACTTTCGTCGATATATTCAGAGAGGAAAGACACACACATTTCAAATTTCCCACAATCAAAGAGAACACTAATACACATGTGTGGAGCAAAAATCACGGCTCAGGGCTCTTGTGTACACAAGTTATTTATTTCAACTGTACACGTCTCAGTTGTACTCAGTCTACCCTAATATAAGGTAAGTGCATGTGCTATGGTTAGGTTTAGGGGTAGGTCCAGGGTTTTTACCTAGTTATTGTAATTAGTATGTACATGTGGAACAGGACTGTACGATAAAGTGCTACCAAGAGACTAGATTTAAATTCAGAAAGGTTTATCTGTACAGTGTTTTCACATATACCCCGCTATCAGAAATTTTCATTCAAGGTTCTTTCAAGATTCAAGATTTTATTCGTCACATACACAATTATACAGAGTATAACCAGCAGTCAGGTCCGCTCCAAGGACAGTGCAATTGTATAGAATACAAATATTAAGAAAAAGAAAAGTAGAAAAGAAAAAAAGAAAAGAAAAGAAAAATAATAAAAGAAAAGATAAAAAAAGAAAAAAATATAGAAATGTGCAGGTCAGTATGTTGTTGACATAAATAGTAATATAAGAGGAATGTGCAAAATAATGTGCAAAAAAGTTGTACAGG
Source organism: Barbus barbus (assembly GCF_936440315.1). Classification (NCBI taxonomy): domain Eukaryota; kingdom Metazoa; phylum Chordata; class Actinopteri; order Cypriniformes; family Cyprinidae; genus Barbus; species Barbus barbus. Next base: position 546,126 of record NC_136753.1, on the reverse strand, counting down.
GTATTTAAATAGCAGCAATATGAGGTAGAAACAATTATGAATAGCTTATTGATATAGTGATATTAACATGGAGTCATGAACAAAGTAATGAACAAATGTTCTTCCAGATAGAATGTTTGTTCAAAGTTATCTGTTCTTTAGTAATGTTCTCAAAATGTTATTTATGTCATTCATAGAATGTTGGTGAACAATTCATTTTGTTACATTTTTTCAAATGTTACAACTTGTTTCAGAGAACATTCCGAAATAATGTTTTCCAAACTGGGAACGTCAGCAAAACGTGATAACGTGTTTGTTAGCTGGGCACATTAGCTGTGTTCGACTTGAAGCAGAGCTGCGCAGACTGATCAGTGTATGACATCAAAGTACCGCGAGAGCGATTGGAAAGCATAAGGATCCATCTGCTCTCTTATCGCTCTCGCGGTACTTTGATGTCATACACTGATCAGTCTGCGCAGCTCTGCTTCAAGTCGAACATACCTATTGTTTCAAATCAGCTGTGCAGGATCTGCATTATATTATTCACTTCTGAAATGACAAACTGAATTTTATTTTAGGCTTTGGTTAAGTCTGTGTTTAAAACAAAACAAAAAAAACTAAAGCTGTTGTGTGATCAGTTTTTTTACTAACTTTCCCTTGGCTTCAAACACACGTGCTCTTCAAATCCCTCCTACTAACTAAATGCACATCAGCCAATCCGATGTCAGATGAGCCAAATATACAAAATGCTTGACAGGTGAAGAAACTCAAAGTCGTTTCTGATTGGCTCATGATGACGGCCCTTTATAGACGCGCTGCGCTCGCCCTCTGCTGCTGGACCTGAGCACCACACACACTTCTCTGAGCGAATACAGCAATAACAGCCCATAATCTCAAATAGGGAATAATCTCCTGAACTTCCCCAGGAGAGCACATGAAGTGCGTCATTTGAGACACGTGCCAGAAATACACTTCTGCTATTATTCAGTGAGTGACATTATTTAGCCGGATCTCTCTCTCTCTCTTTCTCTCTCTCTGTGTGTGTGTGTGTGTGTGTGTGCTGCAACAGCTTTGTCCACAGAAAGGATCAGTGGATTTACTGCAATAGCTCTGAAGAGGAAGTGACCACAGATGAGTGTTAATGTAATAAGCAACACTCCAGTGTTTTAATCAAGACCACTTAAACAGAAACCGAGACCAAGACCAGGCACTCTACAGAGCTGTTACCAATCAAATAAAATCACAAATGAAACAATAAATTCATCTTTGCACTGCATAGGTGGAACAGAAGTTGCATCCCAATTGTTACAATTACAACTGCATGAATAATGTTATGTGTATATTGTTATATATATAAAATTTTGAATATAGAAACAAAAAAATAAAATGATAGCTTTAAATATAAAACTAAATCCATCTTGAATAAAATCCTACAGCCTCATAGTCTGAGGCCTAGACAAGACTGAAACCTTCAAAAACTGGTCTTGGCTGTACAACATTATTACATTCACTAATGACAATACATCTGTCCATCAGATGAACATGTTTCCTCAGATGCTCCTCATGGACTCATGCCAATGTTCTTGAGATGATGATGGAGAAACATCTGCTTGTGTTACTGGTTAAATCAGAGGATTTTAGCATCATAAACACTACAAATACGCTATTTAAACTGCCCTGGGCCTTCACAAAACCACCAGCAGATGTCACATGCTGCTGTTCTGATGGAGGAAGTGAAAGCAATGAGGTCATTTCATGTTTCCCTTTTTAAATTTTGCTGTTGCGTGAATAAAGACCAGAGCGCAGAGCTTTCATCCTTTCGACAGATGCTAGAAGATTCTATTCCTATTTGATTCTGCAATCATCGTTAGTGACACAGATTCATCTTCCTCTAAAACTCTGAGATCATGTTTCAGAAGTTTAAAATAAGACACTCACACACACACACACACACACACTACTGTTGCAAATATTGTTGTCAGTATTATTTTTTACTGTTCCTCAAAAAAGTCTCTTCTGCTCACCAAGGCTGGATTCATTTGATCAAAAATCAAAATGTTCATGTTCAACAATGTGGGATCCATAAGTTTGCCGACTATTGCACGCATACCGAAAAGGCACCAGGTATCTATAAAACAACTATACCGTGTGCCTTTTGAAAGAAATGCAGACAGAGTGAAGCAAATGAGGACTGAGTATGTTCAGGTAAGTTCAGTTTCAAGATGGCTGTAAAAACATTCCCAAAAATTCTACATTGTACAGTAATCTCTAAATCTCTTTCCAAAATGTATTTTTAGAGGGTGATGGAGCTGGATGCTGATGACGACCATCACAAATTCATATATTTGGATGAGGCAGGTTTTAATCTGGCCAAGACCAGGAGGAGAGGTCATTTCATTGGCCAGCGGGCAACCATCCAAGTACCTGGACAACGTGGGGCTAACATTACCATGTGTGCGGCTATATCAGAAGATGGTGTGGTGGGACGCAGACCTCATACTGGACCATATAATTCAGCTCTCCTTGTCACCTTTCTTGATGAGCTCGATCAGGTTTGTAGAGCTGAAGGTGTGACCTATGTCATTGTGTGGGACAATGTCAGGTTCCATCATGCTCATGTGGTGCAAGCATGGTTTCAGGCCCATGCACAATTTACCACCCTGTATTTACCCCCATACTCCCCCTTCCTTAACCCGATTGAGGAATTGTTCTCCGCATGGAGATGGAAGGTTCATGATAGACACCCTCATGAACAAGTCACTCTTCTCCAGGCCATGGATGACGCCTGCAATGACATCACAGCAGACCAGTGTCAGGCCTGGATTGGCCGTGCCCGAAGGTTTTTTCCAAGATGTTTGGCTAATGAAAACATCCATTGTGATGTAGATGAGAACCTGTGGCCAAATCCACAACACAGAGTTGATGAATGTAGAAGTACAGTAATCATGTAAAATGAAATTTTCTATTTCATAGCTAATTACTGTATTTTTGCTTTGATTCAAATAAACCTATGTTGTGATTGTACTGTAGTGTTTTGCATCAATATATTACAAACTTTGTTCAACGATTCCACTGTGTCTGTAGTATTCTCTCATCCTCCTGCAGTACTTTTACAGAGATGTATTTACTGTACATGTAGTACCATAATGAAACCTGTATCACCTATTCTGTTCTACAATATTTAATGATTGTACGAACAATGACACAGTGGAACTATCGGTTGCTTGTGTGTGGGTGATCTATAGTTATGTTTCAATGGTATTTCACAGTAAATTTGTTTTTTGACCCAATGATTGTGCAAGATTTCTTTAAAGATATGAATGCACAATGCAATGTTTTGAACATTAGACAGCCTGTGTTACAAGTGATAACCGTTTTGAGTCTAGAGATGTGAAAAATGACATCAATCTTCTGAAAAGAGTAGCAAAGTGATTGTAAAAAACTGTACATTTTTAAGGATTCACAGATGAATAGAAGTTTAAAAGATTGACATTTATTTGAAATAAAAATCTACTGTAACATTATAAATGTCTTTACTGTAACGTTTGATCCATTTAATGCGTCCTTGATGAGTAATAGTGTTCATTCATTTTTCTTTAAGCGCGTGTGTGTGTGTGTGTGTGTGTGTGTGTGTGTGTGTGTGTGTGTGTGTGTGTGTGTGTGTGTGTGTGCTGAGAGTGAGACGCTGAGCTTCTTCTCAGTCAAGACGTCTTGTTTTGTAATGAGTCCTGATGGCACTAATGTGTGTTTCTACTCAAACTAGAGACAGTTCATTAACAACAATCATCACAGGACATTTAGTCTCAAATAACTTTAATTAAATAATCTATTGTACAATTCATCACATATAATCTTTAACACTGTGTGATCTATAATATTTACAAAAGTATTTTACATAGAAAAACATTTGCTACAAAGAAATCAAAGTCACTGTGTTTGTCCTGAATGTGTGTTCGCTTGCTGTAATGGATTCAGTCGAATGTTAAACATGAACACAATCTCAGTGTCTCTTCATGAAGTCAAATGAACATTCGCTTCCAAAAATGACACCAGTAATCTCAGAGTTTCAGAAAACATCCCAATCATGTTTCAGCAAACGATGTCTTGCTGGATGAGAACTAGTGACTCATTTGGCCCTACAGTATTTTTACATTTCCTGATGAATTTCAGGAGCAACATCTGAGACCAAGTTTATACTTCTTACATTTCCTGAGCTAGAGAGAGAAACCTCTGAGAAATCACGTTAAAATCAACAGGCAAGATCTCAACAATGTCTCAAATGATCTCAATATGAACTCAACATATATACTCAATACTCAATAGGTTTATACTCAAAACTATTGACTCATTTGAATCTGTATGAAAGGACTTTCAGGAGAAACGTCTGAGACAGAGCTGATCTCCTGAGCTTAAATAAATAAGCAGTGCTCTCTTATAGTTCTGTCCGTTTGTTGTTGTAGTTCAGTCATTTCATCATTTCTCTGCCACTTTGTTGATGACTTTCTTTTTGCGGGTGGACACTAGATCATAGAAGGGGTCTTTAGTGATGCTGGCCCTGTGGAGACACGACATACGTGTGTTCAGACGAGTCAGTGTTCCAACGAATCACATGTGTTCAGACGAGTCACATATGTTCAAACGAGTCACATGTTTTCAGATGAGTCATATGTGTTCAGATGAGTCGAGTGTGTTCAGACGAGTCACGTGTGTTCAAACGAGTCATATGTGTTTAGATGAGTCGAGTGTGTTCAGACGAGTCACGTGTGTTCAAACGAGTCATATGTGTTCAGATGAGTCGAGTGTGTTCAGACGAGTCACATGTGTTCACACAAGTCATATGTGTTCAGATGAGTCGAGTATGTTCAGACGAGTCACGTGTGTTCAATTGAGTCATATGTGTTCAAACAAGTCATATGTGTTCAAATGAGTCGAGTGTGTTCAGACGAGTCATATGTGTTCAGATGAGTCGAGTGTGTTCAGACGAGTCACATGTGTTCACAGAAGTCATATGTGTTCAGATGAGTCGAGAATGATTACATTTGCATTTAGTCATTTGGCAGAGACTTTTATCCAAAGCGACTTACAATTGGGGAATACAAAAAGCGATTAATCTTGAAGAGGCAATCAGACAGAGGAAGTGCTCGTAACACCAAGTCTCAGTCATTGTTCAAATAAGTACAAGCTAGTAAGGGAGGGAGAGAAGGACAGAGAGAAAGATAAAGGTTTTTTTTTTTTTAGTTTAGGATGAAGTCAAGTAGTGCCGAAAGAGATGAGTTTTCAGTTGTTGCATGAAGATTGACAGGGATCCAGCATTCCGGATAGGGGTGGGAAGATTATTCCACCAGCCAGGAATGGTGAACGAGAATGTTCTGGAGAGTGATTTTGAGCCTCTCTGTGATGGTACCACAAGGCGTCGCTCACTAGCAGATCTCAGACTTCTGGAGGGGATGTAGATTCGTAATAGTGAGTGGAAGTAGGAGGGTGCTGAGCCTGTGGTAGTTCTGTACGCAAGCATCAGTGACTTGAACTGGATGTGAGCTGCCACTGGTAGCCAGTGCAAGGAGATGAAGAGAGGTGTAACATGCTCTTTTGGGCTCGTTGAAGATCAGTCGTGCCGCTGCATTCTGAATCATTTGTAGAGGTTTGATTGTGTTTGATGTTCAGACGAGTCACATGTGTTCAAACGAGTCATATGTGTTCGGATGAGTCGAGTGTGTTCAGACGAGTCACGTGTGTTCAAACGAGTCATATGTGTTCGGATGAATCGAGTGTGTTCAGACGAGTCACGTGTGTTCAAACGAGTCATATGTGTTCAGATGAGTCGAGTGTGTTCAGACGAGTCACATGTGTTCACACAAGTCATATGTGTTCAGATGAGTCGAGTGTCAGCGTGTGTTCATACCTGATGGATTCGATCCAGTCGTCTCTCTCCTCGGCTGAAGCGGCACAGATGGTGTACGCCTGATGTTTCCCTTCCACCACACGTCCATCCGTCTCTGTCTTACACGCCTTGATCTTCTGACCCCGGCTGTTGGGGTTATACAGCTCCAAACAATACTACACACAGGTCAAAGGTCACAGGTTAACCTTCACTAATAAAACCTCTCACTGACCAAATCAAAGAAACACAGGCTGTGTTCAAACCCTCATGAGCCGCATCACTCCCCAATACAGGCTGATGTTTGTATGTTTCTCAACTAAAACACACACTACTAACTCAGATAGTCAACTTTTCATTAGACTGAACTATTTTATCAGGATTTTTGTTTTAGTACTGAGACTGTGATAGATGATAATGTTCATTTCTAGGCCTATATCATGTTGTATTTCAGGTCACTTTTTTCATGCTACATAAATATATTCCACACTAAAAAATGTTTTGTGTACTCACTTTTCATGAGGTTTATATTTATTTATTGCAACATGTATTCAGTGATTTCTTCATTGTATTTCATTTAATATTTCATGAGAATATGTTATGAGAATTAACATATCTTAAATGTTTATTTATTTAATTTAGTCTGTTAAATCACTCTATACTGTATGTATTATATTTATAATCCAAACTTAATTTTTGATTAGTAATATGCATTGCTAAGAACTTCATTTGAACAACTTTAAAGGAGATTTTCTCAATATTTAGATTTTTTTGCTCCCTCAGATTCCAGATTTTCTAATAGTTGTATCTCAGCCAAATATTGTCCGATCATAACAAACCATACATCAATGGAAAGATCATTTATTCTGGTTTCAGATGATGTTTTGTGTTCCAGGGTCACATATTGTAAAGTGTTTCTAATATTTCTTCTCTAGTTTTAGTCTTATTGAATATATTAATTCTGTGATTATCCTTCTGCTTTAGGAGCTGGCCAAACTGCAGTGCAATGTTTCTGTCCAGCTGTCCGGACAGCTTTCTCATTGCCATTCACGAGGTTGTAAGCCAGTCTGTGTGAAGTTCTCACCGGTTTGCGTTGAAACATGACTTCCTTCACACACAGATTCTCCAGAGGAATGATGCCACGCGGCTCTTTGTCCTGAACACAAACACATGATCACTCCTGATCTACACACCTTCATGCATTCAGAGAGACTCCACGGTTCTTACCGTGGTAAATTCAAAATAGTACAGGCAGTTATCGGTCAGGATAAACCAGCGTCTCTTCCACGTCTTCACACGGCCGCCTGCCGACAGATAATATATAACACTGTCAGATGATCATATTCTTACAGTCTGAGCATGTCAATTAGTGTGACAGTATTCAACTTAACAGATTTACTGTCAATATAATAAAATCAGCTCTTGATTTTATAGACTTGACTGTTCATGTTCAACAGTGAAGATCAAAATCTGTTTGTTTTCAGCAGTCAGTAGTGAATTCTATTATTCTTTATAATATCTAATGTTCTCTTCTGAGCTCGGTTTTACCCAGTTTGAGCAGCCAGCCCTCTCGGTCCGGGTTGAAGAAGGTGTGTGTCAGATCGTTCCCATCATCCTCTGGGATTTTGAAGGGTTCGTTGTGTATGCTGTTGTACAGATTCTGTTGATGCAAAAAACAAAACCACACATTTTCTCCAAAACACATCAAAACCACAACCTTTCTGTTAGTTCTGCTTATTCATGTAAATATACGCCACCGCTGACGAATAAACAACACCAGGGTGACATTTGTGCCCATTCTCACAAGATGTCATCTCGACATGTAGCTTCAGTGTGGCAATTGTTTTTTTTTTACCTTTATAAGGACAAATTTTCTAACGTTATTAAATGTATGCATCATCTTTCATGGAGATTCATATATTTATTCAATAAATGCAATCTGAATAGTAAGACACTATAGGACTGATACCAATCAAATACCAATCAAAATGCACTGGCAAGAAACTGCATTTAAAGCAGGATTTAGATGCATTTACGTAGAATGCTTAATGCAGCTCAGACATGCAATAAATGCATTTACACTGCAGTTACAATTGCAAAAGTAATAGAAGATTAATGTGTTAAATATAAAATATACTTCAAATAGAACTCTGAAATATGAACTAAACCCAATAGTAGGTTGCAACAAATCATTACTTCACTCATTCGACTGATTCATTTCAAATGAATGGAGTGACTTGCTGATTTCAGAACCGTGTACAAATATTACTATTTAGGCCACAGAAAGATATCCTAAAAATAGTAAATTAGTCGAATTCAGCAGCTGCTTTCATGAATGTCTCATGAATCATTGACTCACTTTGAAATTAGTTTAAAAACACTTAATCATTCAGGAATGAAACATTACTGAGTTGATCAGAGATGCAATGATTGGAGAAATACAGCAAAACGGTCCAGACAATACTGTATCTAAAAGTTACATTACTTAATACAAACTTGAATATAGCATTAACATTTATTTAATTATTTATTATTATATCATTGTATAAAGTATAACATTGAGACAAACGAGCATCTGGCTCAAGCCTGGTCTGGTATTTCTGAACTGGTCTAGCACTAGCAGCATCATGTGACCAGCGAGGGCCGATTGTGATTGGCTGCTCACCGTCAGAAGGTCGTTAGGCAGATCTTGGCCATTGTTGATCCCGCGGTTCATGCTGATGAATCTCTCGAGCGTAGTCTTGTCCTTCACGTTGGGATTGTGCAGACTCGTGTTCAACATGATGATGGCAAACGACAGGATATAACACGTGTCTAACGATCACAATCACACACAACAAACGCTTTCAACACCTTCAGCTCAGACTGATCAGCAAACTCAATGATATTTGACCATTATGAGTATCTGCTTGATTAATTCATTGATTTGCCAATACATAAACAGTTTTTTTATTATTATGAGTTAATTTAATGTCAAATGATTTGTCATTCATTCAAAAAATAGTCAGGCCAACATTTGAATTGCATAAAAATATATATATATATATATTACATAGTATTAACATAAACTAATCAACTTAATGTGATGCATACTGTATTTGTCAATATATTTGTCATTTTATTAAATATTTGCATTCATTAGATTTTATTTACATAACTATATATTCAGTGCATTTATTAAAATCGCTTAGAAGCAGAATAACCCATATGGCCAAAAAATATATGCTATAAAATGTATTTTAAGTATATGCCAAATATAACAAATTTTAACAAATATATTTTTGTATATTTTGAAATATATTTAGAATATATTTGAAAATCCTTTTTTTTTTTTGCTATATGGGAAATCTGTTAATGTGTGATTGACAAATATGCATGATTTTAAACTTATTTGTTTGTGTTCAAACTATGTAAATGCATGGAAATTTTAAATGCAATTCAAATACATAAATCTTAAATGTAGACCTGAATATTTTTTGAGTGTATTAAGTGTTTCTCAGTCATTAGATATTAAGGCGTGAGTGAGTTTGACCTGTGGACTGGAAGACGTTGGCGTTGCAGTTACAGTAGCGTGTGGCGAAGGCCTCCATCATGCGGTCGATCTTCTGAGCTTCACCCGGCAGACGGAAACTCCACAAGAACTGGCTGCAGAAAGAAGAAGATGAACAGAAATGAGACGAGTTCAGCTGCTCGTCGGTGGATGAAGAAGAGCTCGTGTCCTCACCGTAACGCCTGGACCAGGTTCAGATCTGAAAACTCGTGCAGCTCCACGAACGCTTTGAGGATCTGCAGGTGCATGTCTTCCCTGAAACAGCAGACAGCATCAGATCCACATTCACACACACAAACACATCTGATGGTTAATACTTCATAAGTCACCTCTCTCCCAGGAAGTCTCCGATGGCGGTCTTATTCAGTCCTTCCTCTTTATACAGAAACTCAGCCACTCGCTCTGGTTTCCAATCCAGAAGCTCATTATCCACCAGATACTTGATTCCCTGAAACACAGAGCCGTTTGAGCCGTTCAGTGACTGTCACAGACCCAGCCAGATAAACAACGAAGAGAGGCTCGTGTGAGTTTATCAGCTCCATCCACACCAGTTCCTCCACAGTTCAACATCTGTTTTTAGAGATTTTCCTTCAAACCCACACTTCCCTTTTCAGCAGAATGACTAAAGAAAGACCAAAACCCTCGACACAAAATCAGAATCATTACTCTGGTTGAGCGTTACTTACATATTATATCATTATTATATTATATTATATTAAAAAAGTTAAGAAATTAATACTTTTACTCATCAAGGACGCATTAAATTGATCATAAGTGCATCATTAAGACATTTTTAAATGTTACAAAAGATTTATATTTCAAATAAATGCTGTTCTTTTGAACTTTTTATTCATCTGTGAATCCTGAAAAATAAAATATATCGCAGTCTCCACAAAAATATATAATGTGTTCAACATTGATAATAATCAGAAATGTTTGTTGAGCAGTAAATCAGTATATTATTATGATTTCTGAAGATCATGTGACACTGAAGACTGGAGTAATGATGCTGAAAATACAGCTGCAGATCACAGAAATACATTACAGTTTAACACATATTCACATAGAAAACAGCTGTTTTAAATTGTATTAATATTTCACAGTTTTACAGTTTTTTTGCTGTTTGGATCAAACAAATGCAGGCTTGGTGAGCAGAAGAGACTAGTCGACCCCAAAGCTTTGAGCACCAGTGTACATGTGTGTTGTCTGTAGTTTAGTTAGGTTTGTTAAGTGTGTTTGTGGTGTAACATTCTTGTTTCTTAACCTCACAGAGATCAAACATTGACATGTCTCTCTCTCTCTCTGTTGTCTCTTCTCGGCTCATCGGGTCTGCAGCAGCTCATGCTGGTCTCGCTCTTTAATGTGCAGCAGCAAAACCACAATGATTCAGAACGAGAACAACCTAAAGTATTTCAGGTGTTGACCTGAAGGTGTTCTGATCCTCCACGTCACTCTGTCTGTCGCTCTCTCATTCACACACACACACACACACACACACACACACACAGGCTGAATGTCTCAGTCGTGTCTCTATGTCTCAGATCTAAGGTTTATGGTAAAGTAAGACGAATGTGTTCCACTCATCATCTCACGCTGGAAACATCATCATCCTCCAGATCTCACCTTTTTAGGATCCATGTTGAACTTCTTCTTGCCGCTACAGAAGCGTTTCTCTCTCTCCAGCGTCTTACTGCGAAAAAGTCACACAAAAACAACTTCTCAACCAGAACATCTAACGGACGTTTCTGAAAAAACTGAAATATAGCTGAAATAATGCATAAATATTAGATGAAAAACTAAACTAAAAATTGAAATGTTACCATGACTGCTAACTGAAATAAAGAAAAATACTAACTGGAAATAAATCAAAACTAAAGCTGAACTAAACTTTTAACATTATTCATTTTAACTTTATTCATTAAAAAATGAAATAAAAACATAAATAAACATACCTAGTAATATTTAAAAAAACAAAACAACAACAGTAAAATAAAACAAAAAACAACAAAGTTTACAATAAAAATTTAACAAAAAACTATAATATTGTAATATTGTAAGCATGTAACAAAATAAGTAATTATGTAACTGAAATAAAAATTGAAAATATAAAAATAAAGCTATAGTAGTAGATAAATGATAGTAAAATAGCACAGGTTAAGTCAGGAGCTGTAAGTGATGAGGAGGTGTTGTGTTAGTTAGTGAATGATGTTAACTGTGTTTCTCTACACCTCTGCTTACTCTGCATCTGAATTCAGGCTCCAGATGTTTGTGGTGAAGCGTATCTTCTCTGATCATGAGACACACACGCTCAGCATTCATTCATTCACTCACCTGTCTTCTGCTGATTTGAAACCCTGGATATCTGCCATGACGTTTTCAATCTGGTTCTTTAGTTTCTGTAAGAAAAAAAAACATTTTAAAGATTCAGAGCTGATGATCAGCTCAAACATCGTTGTGTGAAGGTTTGTAAAGCTCATTTCATGTCTCGCAGACACAAATAATTCACCATGATTGTCTATTATACACTTAGCAATAATTGTGACTGCAAACAAGCTTTGATGATCCGTACATCATCACAACACATTTAGGTCATAAACACGTTCTGGAAACATTGTTTGAATGTTTCTAAAATATTGAAATGTCCAGTGTTTCTGTTATGATTAGAAAGTTATTTAAAGTTACAGAAAGTACTTTTAGTTACGTTCTGTCTTTAGCCTTTGAGAGGTTGGGCTAGTATTCAGTGAGTTTTGTTTTTATGTGTTTTATGTGTTTAAAGTGCTCTATAAATAAAGTGAATGAATGAATAAAGGTTACTCAAATGTTTCTTACAACATTCTACTAACTTTATTTTCACCCAAAATGTAACATTATTTGAACATTTATTTTTAATATTCTAATCCCTGGTTTCACAGACAAGGCTTAAGCCTAGTCCCAGACTAAAGTGTAAATCTGAGCTGTTTTAACTGAAGGAAACTTGCTCCGACTGATTTTTAAATATATCAGTGCCTTTGTTTTGTCTGAAGATGAACACCAGTAATGTTTTTTCTAAGGCATGTTAATAAAAATTACTTACATTTCCTAATTGAACAAGGGCCTAATCCTGGTTTAGTCTAAACCCTGTCTGTGAAACCGGGCCTAAGAATGCTAAAATAACATTATCTAAAGGTTACAAAAGCATTCATAGAGCAATAGTACAAATAACATCAGAGAATGTTGCTCAAAGAACATTTCCTCTTAACGTTATGAGAACGTGTATATATAATATTAATATATTGAACGTTCCATAAACATTATGAACATTTTGTCCTAACATTTATATAACTTCTGAAAAAAGTTTTGAGAATATTCCCTGTTAGCTGGGAAAGTCCAATATGACACTTAAATGAGTGTTTTAGGCTATTTTGTGTTTGGTTCATATCTTCTGGCGTATCAAGTATGAATGTTCTCCTCAGATGTGACGTGATGTGAAGAAGCTGATGTTCATTTACCTCAATGTCCTCCAGCAGGATCTGCTTGTGCATCTTCAGCCCCTCGATCTCCATCTGCTCCTCCGCCGTCAAATCTGAGAAACCAAACCAGTGAACATTTGATCAAACATCAGTCTGTCTCTGCTCTATATAAACATACCGCAGCGAGTTTCTACTCAACACGACAACATCAAAACAAACCCTGAAACATGTTATTGAGGAGATCAGAGTCGTCTGAAATCACGTTCCTGAAGCCTACAGTGAAGCTGGAGACTGGAACAATGAGCTGCACACTTCACGAGCAACGAGTCCTGTTCTGCTTTATGAAACAGGAAATCTGTTGTCATGGGGGCCGATGGCTCTGTGAGGGGCCTCTGAACACACATGCATGTGTGTGTGTGTGTGTGTGTGTGTGTGCATGTTTATGTGGTTTATGAGGACACAAATGTGTATAATGACATGGGTATGACAGAGGTATTACAATATGAAGGTGGTATATGAGGACACTGCCTATGTCCCCGTAATTCAAAAGGCTTAAAAAACATACTAAATGGTGTTTTTTTGAAAATCTAAAAATGCACAAAGTCTCCTGTGAGGGCTAAGTTTAGGTGTAGGGTTGGTGTAGGGCAATAGCACATACAGTTTGTTCAGTATAAAAACCATTACGCCTATGGAGAGTCCCCACAAACCACAAAAACCAACATGTGTGTGTGTGTGTGTGTGTGTGTGTGTGTGTGTGTGTGTGAGTCTGTGTGTGTGTGTGTGTGCGTGTGTGTTTCACTTCAGATTTGAGCATCCAAACACACCACAGCGATCAGAGGACAGAAACAAGAGCTGATCTACCATCAATCATAGCAGCAGATATGAAATAAAGAAGTATTTGGCACCGGATCATCTGATGAGTGTATGTCAGATAATATTTCAGCGGTGTTACGGGAGTGGAAGTGATCCTACAGATATACATTTCTGTATAAAATCCATCAGCACAGACATCAAACTTCACTTCAACAGAACTCAAAAAGACATTTGCATTATTTAAAAAAATAATAATTGATATAAAAATAGAGATAAGATTTAATTGTGTTTTTAATTGTGTTTTTATATTGTGTTTTTGCTGCTTTGTACATTGCCTATTTGCTTAATTGTTGTTATTCTTTTATTACCTGTGTCCTGTCCTGTTGCTGTCTCTCTGTCACACTGTGGAGCTTCTGTCCCTAAAACAAATTCCTCGTATGTGTAAACACACCTGAACAATAAAGCTCATTCTGATTCTGATTCTTTTAGCACTTTACAGTTACATTAAAGAATAATCTGTAGTTAAATTTACTTTAATCATCTATAACCTGCATTAAATCTGTCCTTCTGCTTGCTGGTGTTTTGATATAAAGTGCAGATCAATAAAACATTACCAATAAACAATAAATCAAACGTTAATGGAAATACAGACACTGATAGAAGACAGAGAGGTGTCTGTCAGTAATAAGAGTTTAGCTTAGTTAAAGTTAAATGCTGTCTTACCTGAGTGACAGCTCTCGGTCATGGTGACTTTATGTATATGTGCAGTATATATAATGCTGATCTGCTGTGAGTTTGGACTCAAGCGTTCTTCATGTCTGTTGTAGATGGTGTGAGTTCCTCTATCAGCCGCTGCCCTGCCCTGCAAACACTGTTTCACACCAGAAGTGAAGCATTTCCGCAGGAGGACCTCACACTCACACACACACAAACACAAGATGAAAGATGATGAGGGGACTTCAGCTGATCTGATGATGCCCTCTGCTGGTGATGGACACACTGAAAACACAAAACACCTTACACACTGATGACTGACCAATAACAGAATGATTGATGAACCTCATAAAAAAACTTCAGATTCTTTAGAAAATCATCTGTCAAACGCATTTAACATTTATCAACTTTTTGAAGTAGTTGCATATGAGTCCCTCAGTTGTCCTCAGTGTGAAAAGACTATCTCAAAATCCAGCAGTTATTGTTGGAAAGGGTTCAAATACCCAAAAGATGCAGGAAAACCAAATAATTTGTGGGACCTGGAGGATTTTTCTGAAGAACAGCAGGCAAGGGACTCATGAACAACTATCACTAAACAACAAAACACAGCTGTGGATCACACAGCAACAACACAGCTTAATAATCAAGGGAGTGTAAACTTTTGAACAGGGTCATTTTTATAAATTCAACTATTACTTTCTCTTGTGGTCTTCTATGTGAAATATCTTATTCAGGTCAGTGCTAAATAAAAAATGACATGCATTTTGTATGATCCCTCTTATTTTGGTAAAACGATTAACTTTTTGCAGATACTGCAAAGTGTATGTAAAATTTTGACCACAACTGTATGTGTATGAAGGTGTATATGTGGTTTTTTATCTCTCTCTGATAGTCAATTCCAGTTTATCTTTATCATTTAGTTTTTATTTTTTCTGTTTTATTTTAGCCTTTTTTATATTAAAAAATAATAAATAAACAATAAAAAATAATAAGAAAAAGAAAATCATCTGTGTTCTGGGTCATTCCTACAGTTTGGTGGACTATTGACTGAGCAGATAAGGTGAAAAAAAATTAAAATGCAGTGCTTTTTCAGTCTATAAAAGGTATAAAATGTGTGTTGTTAGTATTGTTAGTATCCAACAGACTGTATCAAACTATATCAATAACCCAATAATCCTGAGCAAACAGGGCGGACGTTTAACCCACCGAAGCCCATTACTGCCTAGAAGATGTAGAAATTTAACAGATATATGACATTTTCATTTCCATTATAAACTGACTCAACAGGGTGCACATATTGAGTTTTACACTAATAGATAAGATTTCTAAAAATGAGGAAAAGAAAGAAAAGTTCATGACTAATACTTCATTTATTCTTGGATACACTTTCCCTCCAAGGAAATGATGTCACTTCTAGCAGGTCATGTGATTTATGGCACACACTTAAAATTTTGAAGGACAAGTAGCACCAATGTAGCAGGGTGGACATAAACTCATTTAATTGTTTACACGTTACAAAAATATGCATCACAATAAATCGTATTTTATGTTGAACAGAATAAGTACATGTATACTAGCACTCAAAATTGATCATTTAAAAAATATATGTAACCTTTATTTCAAAGTGAAGCGGATAAAACATGACTGGGAATTTATCTGTGAAATGTGATTTTTTTTGTTTGTTTGTTTTTGTTTTTTAGTTTTTTTATGGGGTTGGTTGCTTTTTCTGTGTAGGTGCAAAGAAGCTTTGAAGATGTGCATGTTTTAATGTTTTTAAGATTTTTATTTTTATTGTTGAACTAAAGATTTCAGCTGCAAAGAAAAACTCCAGAATCACCAGTGGCTTGAACCATTGGAAAAATCAGACTGCCTGGCGAGTGAGTGCATGTTCATAACTGACGCTCTTTGTGGTAGAAACATCAATATTTCAATATCTCAAAGCAAGCAGTTTCTGTGAAATGCATAAGATGCTTTAAAAAGAACACCAGAGGGGGAAGAATCTGCATTCACTGCAGATCACGACTGCTCCTTAAAGACACAGTTCACCCAAAAAACAATTCTGTCATTGTTTACTCATCTTCAAGATGTTGCAAACCTGTATGAGTTTCTTTCTTCTGCTGAACATGAACAATATTTTGAAGAATATTGATAAGCAAACAGTTGTCAGTCCCCATTGACTTCCATGGTATATGGAAAGAAAAATACTATGGAAGTCAATGTCTACTGTCAACTGTTTGCATATCAACATTCTTCTTTTATTATATAGCTTTTGGTGAACTTTGCCTTTAATATTGCTGAAAAACCCTGTAGCGTGTATTTCATCATCTCTCATGATCATTTTTCCTACAGTGATGTGACACGTGATGAAGATGAGCGGTCTGTGTCAGGTTGAATAGTTTATTAAGTGGTGTGACACTAACCAGCCCAAATAAACAAGTCTTGAGAGCTCATCTCTGCAAGGCGTTGCCATGGCAATGGCTCTTACATGCAAATGTGTTCCGATTAAAATAGTAAATAACAAAGAGCGTCTTCAGATTCATTAGGAGATCTATTTCGAGTTGAAAGTGAAGATAAAAGAGCACTCTTGTTTCTCTCTGCACAGGCATGAGGCTGATTTAGTGCTGCAGTCAATGACTCAATGCCTTCGCTTCTCAAGCCGCATATACGGTCAATATTCTGTCAATCAGAAGTATTTGTGCTCTACAGTACTTCTTTTAATCCAAACCCTGGAGAGAGAGGCATCAGTTACAAAGCTGTCTTCTCAAATGAGGTCAATTCACGTCTCATTTCAGTTTCTGGGTTAAATCAATATAAGCACACTGTTTATCTTACATTTGAGACTGTTAACAAGCTCCATAGCATCATATTTGAGTAGATTTATATTGCAATATAGCTTTATAGTGCCATTGCATTTATGTGTATTTCATCATTTCAGATTCTCAATGATCTAGTCTTGATCTGCTATTGAGATGGACCAATATTAATGATAGAAGCTCATTGTCATTATGGAGCGTGATCGGGCAATCACAGCACAGTGGAGGCATCTCCTGCTCTCTCGTGACTGATCACCTGAACGCAAGCAAAGAAGGAAAACGTAACTTCGTTTTGAAACTTTGTCCAGTGTTAGACAGTTACTTTAGAAATGGGTGATTTGTATTATTACTAAACACCAGACACATAAAATCAGTACCCCGTGACATGCATTAATTACAGATTAAAGTCCCTATGAATTATTTTGATACAATAGAAAGCATTAGGAATCAGTTTGTTGTAAGCCCCAATTAAACTTTACCGATACATTCTTGCATGGTAAAGAAGATCTGAGAATAATTTTCTATGCAAAGTATTTCAGCAATCACGTTGTGTTCCCAGTATTTTCTGTCGTTTGTTTAGAATCAGATATAATGATGCCAAATCACGAATGAATCACTGTTTAGAGTCGATTCTTTTCGGTCTGGCAGAATAGGTTCGTGATTCTGACTTTCGAAACTCAAGATTTTCAAAAAAAAAAAAAAAAATATATATATATACAAGCATACTGTGGAATCATGACTCTACAGGGAGGATTCAGGAGATCTGGTCTGATCAGTAACTAGGCTGGTGGACCTGTTAAAAGATGGTAAAGAAGACGAAACCACATTCTGTTCATCCAACATGGGGCTATTAATAACAACGGCTGGCTCCTTACTCGAATGCATATATGAGACAACTGTGGGCCATCGCATTGCATGGAACCCTCCATCTTTTTTTGGAATGATGAAGCACATGGAAAAAAAACCCTGTGTTGCAGCAAGTGGTTTTATTTCCTCTATAGTGTCTTTTTCTAGTAGCATTTAAATTTCCATGGAAAGAATTTTGTGTTTTCTGGGCTCATCGTAATGGTAGGATGAATTCCAGTGTTCAAGGGGGGCCGGCGATGAAACTGTAGAAACCTTGTAACCTTGTGAAATTGTTTTTAAAATCCATTGATTTGTCATTAAATGCCAATAATGAATTTGTGAAGTTAGCTGACCTTAGTGCGTCAATGCTGTTTGCAAGTGGATTTCTTGTCTTTGGGGGGGGGGGGGGGGGGGTTATCAGAGGCCACCGTCGTATGTCTCGAACAATGATATGATCTGGGTGGAGCCCCATATGGCCGGGATTGTTGAACCTTATATGATCTATTTGCTGTCAGGTCACGTACTGGAATTTGGTGGCGCGAGGAAAAAGTACTCTGGCGGAATGAATAGGATAGCGAATAACCAGGCACTTTAAATAAAGTGCGCTGTTTCTGTAACTGACATCGTGCTTCTGAAGCCATGAGCCTTCGGTCTAACACCTCCTGCTGGTCCAAATATTTGACCGAGAAAAGTTAATGCGAAGTGGCTCTGCAAAATTCAGATAAAGTCGTCCAAACTTGACGGCACGCCTGAACCAACAACCCATAACGTTACCACAAAGACCCACTATTAAACCCACCGATCGCAGAGCTAGATTAACCAGTTCTGTGGCTGTAGTGTCTGGTGAACTAAGTGAGGCAATAACTGCCAATAACAGTCCTCCCTAAACAGGCCGTTGAATTGCATATTTTGCCTATTAAGTTGTCCATCTGTCTATATTCCATATGTGGACATCTTGGATCCTGTCTCAATGCTTCATCATGTGGCACAATTAAAGATGCCACTGCAGGTTCTATTGGAGGCATCAGACCCAAACCGATTGGGCCCAGATCCTTGATTGCTGCTAACAGATGTGAAACCCGATGCAGTCTGGTTGAATGAGCAGATTTAAATGTTTGCGAGAATGCCTCCATAAAATCTGGAGATTGTGGAATCGCAAATACATTAGTGCGTGGCAAAGAACGGTAAAAAACTTGTATGCACAATTCCCATTACTGATTTGGGATCCATTCATAATTTTGCCAGAAGCGGTTTTTATTGATAGTTTTCACATGACGTCACACCCTTAGGAACGTCCACCTGGAGGGCAAAACGAAGCTTTGCTCCACTGACCACCAGTTATATTTACGCAGTTTGCATTAAGTAGTAATGTAGTAAAACACAGATATTAAAAGGCGAAATTCAGTAAACACCTTATTGGTGATGTATATTTTGTTGTCACGTGTTGGTTTCTGTTTATTTCCTGTTTGCCCACATTTGCTTTTATTCCGGTTCTTGTCATTAGTTAATCTTTGTTCATTTAGATCACCTGTCTTATATTAATTATCTCGTTTGCTCCTTTGTTCCATCTCCTTTATAAGTCCTCAGTTCTGCCCTTGTCTTTGTCTGAGTTTAATGTTGGAAATAGTGTGTTGATGTTTATTTAAAAACTCCTTTTCGTATACTCCTTTGTCTTGCGCCTACCTCTACAACCACATATGCGTGACATTTGTACAGGCAAGCAGATGAAGCCAGAATCTAAACAAAGTTTCATGTTAAGTGGTTTCCCATAGAAAACCTTCGAAGGAAAACACTGAACCTTTAAGTGGATTGTGTTCATATTCCGACCTCATCTGCTTGCCTGTGTAAACTACGCATCATTAATATCGAGATTACAGAATTTGATATTTTAATATTACTGTTTTAAATATATTAAGGCACTTTAACTGTTTTTACAACGTTTTGTCGCACTGTTTATGATTGAAATATTGCCTCGGGTGCTTAAAATGGATTGCAAATGGCCAAAACTTGCTCTTTTGAGAGGTGATCTAAATATTTGCAGCTGTGAAATAGATGGAAATTAACAGGCTTGTCCTGCAGTTCTATGGATGTTTTGCCCTCCAGGTCTTCAAGCCGGTCACATGACTGAAAGCTATGAATTGTGTTTACTAGATCGTCAGACATAAGTGATCCTTCACTCTATTCATCTGCATTAACATCACTGTCAGTCATTCCTGGTTCCTTATCTGAAACAGATTGTTCTTCCGAGAACAGCGAGTCTGTGGCTGCCATGGAGACACAATCAAGGTCATCCGGAAATATTGCAAGATCAGGCTGTGTGAGAGACGGAATACCAGTTTCAGCAATCTCAGAAGTTGGCTGGAGTTGCAGTTTTGCCAAAACTCCTGAATTTTCCCAATTCATCAACTCTACGAGCAAGTCCTTTTTAACCTTTCTATTGTTTCAGGAGAGGAGTGGAGGCCAAAGTCGAAGCTTGTCTTTTCATACTTCCCTCCGAGTTAATGCTTATCCCTGTGAGGCGAGCACGTCGCATTGCTAGGGGCATCGTGTTGCGATGGATGCATGGACCTTCCAGAGCTTCCCTAAAATGCCCGGTGCCCCTAGCAATGTGATGTTCATCATCAAGACACAAGGACGTGTTTATAGACAGACATGTCATTAAGGTCATGACAGCTTTTATATTAGGTTCTCGACAAGGAGGAGGACAGGAAGATATTCCACTCAGTTATGCCCTCTGGCAGTTCTCGAGACCACTAAACATAATGAGTTTTGGAGTAAATCCGTGGTACCTAATAACGGAAATCATTCAATAGCACCATGACAAGTGTCCTGAAAATACGAACCACCTCTTATTAGTTAATTAGGGTTAGAGGAGGGTTAGTTTTAACTGCTGGTAGGTCATCCTGAGCAAGTAGCAGCATTAACCTCATTAACCTGTACATGTCAGTTTTCTCTCTTGGGCTGTTTAATAACTGCAAAAGCTGCCAAGACTGATCCGCTTACTGCCACAAAAACAGATCAGTGCCAAAGGCTGTTTATTTATAAAATCTGATCATTTATTTATTTATTCTCAAAGCCATCATGTCACTCAGGAGTCCCTTTGCTCATCCTCTACTTATGGATTGATATGGATTTAATGTAAACATAGATGTTGTTACTAACGTGGATTAAACCCATTTTTGAGCATTTACTGTTGAGATATAGAGTATTAAACCAGAGTGCTGTTATAATCAATCCCTGGCGTGATTCTCATGACTATTTTGAGAAATGTAGCACTCTAGATTCGCAGCGGGTGAGATCGAGACGAGCCGATCAAAACCTCCAGCTGACAGCAGAACCAATCTGTGTTAAAACTAATCAGAAGCTTTCATACGAGCATCTGAATGCTGATCTGAAGGATGCAGACGGGCACTTTACCTTCAATGAGCTGTTGAATTATTGCACTGCAGGCCTGCTCAAAATCATTCAGGACCCTCATTTAAAGCATAAAACGAGTGGAAGAGACTCTAAAGCAGGAGTATGTTGAAAACATGTTGAGTATGTTCTTGATTTCTTTCCTTACAGTGACTGAGGAGGAATCAGCTGAACACTGCAGCTCTGTCTGTCTGTCTCAATGGGCTTTACTGATGGGACACATTTCGGTATATCAATATATTGAACAATTTCTGGTCATTAGATATGAGAAAAAACTGAAAAAAAGAGAAAATAAGGATTATAATAAGGCAATGATTCTGAAAAGTACACAAAACAGACAAGTATAAGCAACTGAACTAGACAATAACAAAACTGAACTGTACCTAAACTCAATATAAAATCTGATCATTCATTTTCATATAATTTAGGTTCAACGTAAACAATTTGCTATATGTGACAAGATCTGAAACAAGACCCTGATCAATAATATTGTTCTGTTTGCCGTACATTCATTTATATCACTTTATAAATGTTGTGTCTCAGCTGTTCTGTCATCCATTTGAGTGAATTCACTTCCAGCGCCAATGTTATTACGAAGATACAGATCACTACTAATGAGGAAATAAACTGATTGATTTCATCAGGGTTCAGTGAGTTTTAAACAAATAGCAATACAATGATAGCATTTACTGTTTACATGCTTCTGAAACCATTGATATGATTTCACATGAATCCTGTACACTTTTAAACACTGAGGGCTTTTAATTCATGTGTTGTGTTGGTATTTCTGGCTGTTTTTCTGTAGTTTTGGCAATTGCACCAAAACTAATTTCCCATTTGCTACCATCTTTGAACACAAAGTTCTACTAACATTTTAAATGACTCACAGGAGAGTCAAACCATCCCAGATCAGGTCCATCTGACCTGGCATGCGCCCACATTTATGAGAGGAATATATTTCATGAAGAAATCTCAGAAGAACATCGTCACTGCTCTCTCTCTCTCTCTCTCTCTCTCTCTCTCAGTGCATCACTGCTCTCTCTCTCTCTCTCTCTCTCTCTCTCTCTCTCTCAGTGCATCACTGCTCTCTCTCTCTCTCTCTCTCAGTGCATCACTGCTCTCTCTCTCTCTCTCTCTCAGTGCATCACTGCTCTCTCTCTCTCTCTCTCTCTCTCTCTCAGTGCATCACTGCTCTGGTTGCCTGGATACGGGATGCTGTGTTTCCTCGTGCTGCTGATGCTGCGGTGGCTCATTTCCTCAGAGTCGCTTGAGCAGGTGGACACGCATGAAGTTATTAACGGTGAGTTTCCATGTTACTTTGAAATTTTACTGTAATCTGAAATTATTAATTGGAGGCATATGAAACCAACTTTAATTATGTAACTAAATATGACCTTGTGTAAGTGATTGAGAGATGCTGTTGTTTGATGTTGCACGTGTCACAACATCAGAGAACTTCTGTGTGAGATCTCACAGAACCGTTTACATGAGCACTGAAGAGTGTTGTGTTTTATATGAACGTTCTGGTGTCAATGATTCGTTTTGACCCATAATGTGTAAAAATAATAAAAATTCATGTTTATAGTACTGCACTTTTAACACATTCAGGAGAATGTAGATGCAGAAGTATAACGTTTATGTTTTGTTAAATCACTTAAGTTAATTCTTGTGCACAAATATTTATTTTTTGAGCTTTAAATTGTCTAAACAGATTAACTTCTGATTCGAGTTACAAAATTTGCCAGGTTTATGTGATTTAATGACCGGAGTTGCAGAAGAGGTTAGTGAGTGTTAACTTAAAATAATGCTTATGGTCATTAATAAACAGTGTGTTTGAAGGTCTATTTGCATTGTAAGTTCATTATTTATAACAGAATTGTGCTTGTTTTTGGATGATTTTCTGTGGTAATCGACAGCATGATCTAACCTGAAGGATTCATTTAAAAACCAGTTGCATAAAATTAGTTTTTCTGTTTATATGAGTGAAAAGGCAAACACATCTGCATGTGAATGTAGAATCACATTATTATCCATTCTACAGTAGATGCACTTAATTCCTTCTCAAATGTGCTGAATTCTCACATGAGGATGAGATGTTTTATGCTTAGATGAAATAATAATTATTGTGCGGTGATGAATGGTCGTTGAACGCGCTGGCATTTCACCCGTGTGCGGCGCAGCTGTTTGTGACGGTTTCTGGTGAAAGGCTTTTTCAATGGCAGCAGACTGACTGAGATCAGAATGGCTGGAGCTTTTGTTCCCAGAGGTGCCATTAATCCACATTAACCTGCACAGCTGTTCACACTGCAGCCGCTCGATTCACTTTGAGCGATGAAGGAGGAATGGCAGCAATAAAGCTTTAACCTCTGACGCTCTCGCTCCTGTTGACCCTCCATCGGCTCTCAATCTCCATTCAGTTCAACAGTAGAAACTTGATAAAGCTCATGTTTCTGCCATTCTTCATTATCACAAACATATACACATGCATTCATCATTTTAAAGTTAAAGGGATAGTTCATCCAAAAATGAAAACTCTGACATCATTTAATCATTTATTAAGTTTCTTTCAGCTGTTAAACACAGAAGAGGATATTTTGAAGAATGTTGGTTGCTGGTAGCCATTGACTTACATAGCACAGGAAAAATACAATGAAAATCATTGGGGACCCTTACGTAACAAAAATATATGGGAATATACTGCAAAATATAATGTGATATATTACATAATACATTTCCATAAACAGGAAAGCAGTGCTTACATTTTTCAATATACAGCAATATATGCATTGACAATATATGGCTCTATATTGACACATACGAATATATTTAGAAATGAAGACAAAAGTACATCTAATACTCGCAAAGTTTGATCCTTTATTGAGTATATATTGCACATACATATTACCATATAAATGTGAATGTATGTATGCTGTTAAAAAAATTTAATTAAGTGTTTTGTTATTGAGTTTTGCTCAATAATAGTATGATCAAGTGTGCCTATGCTGTATATTTTAAAATATGAAACATGGACACCTGTGTGAAAAAGTGTTGGCCCCCGTCCTGATTTAGTTTTGTTTTTTGCATGTTTGTCACACTTTAATGTTTCAGATCATCAAACAAATGTAAATATTAATCAAAGATAACACAAGTAAACACAACATGCAGTTTTTAAATGAAGTTTTTTATTATGAAGGGAAAACAAAATCCAAACCCACATGGCCCTGTGTGAAAAAGTGCTTGCCCCTAAACCTAATAACTGGGTGGGCCACCCTTAGCAGCAACAACTGCAATCAAGCGTTTGTGATAACTTGCAACGAGTCTGTTACAGCGCTGTGGAGGAATTGTGGCCCACTCATCTTGGCAGAATTGTTGTAATTCAGCCACATTGGAGGGTTTTCGAGCATGAACCGCCTTTTTAAGGTCATGCCACAGCATCTCAATAGGATTCAGGTCAGGACTTTGACTAGGCCACTCCAAAGTCTTCATTTTGTTTTTCTTCAGCCATTCAGAGGTGGATTTGCTGGTGTGTTTTGGATCATTGTCCTGCTGCAGAACCCAAGTTCGCTTCAGCTTGAGGTCACGAACAGATGGCCGGACATTGTCCTTCAGGATTTTTTGGTAGACAGCTGAATTCATGGTTCATTTATCACAGCAAGTCTTCCAGGTCCTGAAGCAGCAAAACAGCCCCAGACCATTACACTACCACCACCATATTTTACTGTTGCTATGATGTTCGTTTTCTGAAATGCTGTGTTACTTTTACGCCAGATGTAATGGGACACACACCTTCCAAAAAGTTCAGCTTTTGTCTCGTCAGTCCACAGAGTATTTTCCCAAAAGTCTTGGGGATCATCAAGATGTTTTCTGGCTAAACTGAGACGAGTCTTTATGTTCTTTTTGCTCAGCAGCGGTTTTCGTCTTGGAACTCTGCCATGCAGGCCATTTTTGCCCAGTCTCTTTCTTATGGTGGAGTCATGAACACTGACCTTAACTGAGGCAAGTGAGGCCTGCAGTTCTTTAGATGTTGTTGTGGGGTCTTTTGTGACCTCTTGGATGAGTCGTTGCTGCGCTCTTGGGGTAATTTTGGTCGGCCGGCCACTCCTGGGAAGGTTCACCACTGTTCCATGTTTTCTCCATTTGTGGATAATGGCTCTCACTGTGGTTCGCTGGAGTCCCAAAGCTTTAGAAATGGCTTTATAACATTTTCCAGACTGATAGATCTCAATTACACTTTTTCATACAGGGGCATGTGGGTTTGGATTTTGTTTTCCCTTCATTTAAAAACGGCATGTTGTGTTTACTTGTGTTATCTTTGATTAATATTTAAATTAGTTTGATGATCTGAAACATTAAAGTGTGACAAACATGCAAAAAAATAATAATAAATCAGGAAGGGGGCCAACACTTTTTCACACCACTGTATAGATATATATAAATTTAGACATAAGAAATATATATTTCCATATATGTGTTTATACTGCATTAGTATCTAAATATATGTTCAATATATTTATACGCATGCCATTCGATATCTCATCACATATACATCTATATATTATAAAGTGTATTACTGAATATAAAATTGCATACATTGTGATATATAAGTAAATATATTGTCACATATTTTTCAATATGTAAAAGCGGCAATTCCTTATATATTATATACATATATATTTACACTATTACTCTGTATATTTCCTAATATACAGTTATATCATTTAATATGTTGATTGTTTATATATTAGGATATATATTCTCTTTGCGTAAGGTGACCAGAAGGTTCAACACAGAACTCA
Organism: Barbus barbus; assembly: GCF_936440315.1. Lineage (NCBI taxonomy): Eukaryota > Metazoa > Chordata > Actinopteri > Cypriniformes > Cyprinidae > Barbus > Barbus barbus. The sequence goes on along the minus strand of NC_136753.1, from coordinate 519,874 downwards.
AACAGCTTTGAAACATGAAGACGAGTAAATGATGACAAAATGTTCATTTTGGGGTGAACTGCGCTTTTAACATGACATGGTCAATCAGGATGTTAAATGAGAATAAATGATGGGAGTTGATTTTCTCCGTGATGAGCTGATAGTAAAAGTCTCTTTAAATCAAGCCGGTTGATCAATAAGAGCGATCGACGACGTCAGCTGAAGGAAAGCCCGAGGGAATGATTCTAAAGGCATTTATTTATTCAGAATGACGTCACTGATTGATCATCATCAATAAGAGCAGAAACATAAATTAAACGAGTGAATAGTTGATTTAATGTTGACTTTTAACACTCATTGAAATAATAGCTGTTGTTTAATGCTAGACATAAGTTTGAAACGATGTTGAAACCACATTTAATGCTAAATATTGTAAGAAATATAGTATTTGAATTCGTACAGAAATGAATTGGCCCTGTTGGAAAGTAATCCACATCACAGAGGATCTCACCTGGACCACCAACACCATGTCACTCTCCAAAAAGGCACAACAGCGCCTACACTTTCTCCGCCGGCTGAAAAGAGCAAGTCTCCCTCCACCCATCCTCACCACATTCTACAGAGGCACCATTGAGAGTGTGCTGACCAGCTGCATCACTGTCTGGTACGGGAACTGCAGTGCTGCTGACCGCAAGACCCTCCAGCGGACAGTGAACACAGCTGCAAAGATCATCGGTGCCCCTCTCCCCTCCATCCTGGCATCTTCCTTACACGATGCTCCAGCAAAACCAACAGCATCATGAAGGACTCCACCCATCCCTACCACAGTCTCTTCCAGCTCCTACCATCAGGAAGACGGTACCGGAGCATCAGAGCCCGCTCCGCCGGACTGCTCAACAGCTTTTTCCCCCAGGCTGTGAGAGCCCTGAACTCAAACCACCCCGCCCCCCTCTGAAACCCCATGCAAACCCCTACCTCCTGAACATGGACCACCCCCCACCCCAAACCTTACCACACCAAAGAAAAACTGTATGGAACTTTAATTATTTTTTTAAATTTATTTTATTCTTATTTTTCTTTACACTATGGACACTCTCCTCTATGTGCACTATGGACACTTTACACTATGGACACTCACACTCTCCTCTATGTGCACTATGGACACTTTACACCTTACACTATGTGCACTATGGACACTTTACACACACTGCTGCGTGTGCACAATCTCACAAAAGACTCAGCAATATATGTATGTTTACATGCTCATGCACTACAAATCATCCTGCACTGTTCCCCAACCAGCTGCTGACTCAAATGTCTCTCTTTGCACATGTACAGTATTTGTGAAGCATTCGTATAGTTTGTATTTTTTATCTTCTATTTTTTAGTTTGTATAGGGTAATATTTATGTGAAGCATTCATATAGTTGTATTTTTTATCCTTTTTAGTTTGTATAGGGTAAATACTTATATATAGTATACTTATAGTTAAATCTGTTAGTAGTGTATAGGTTTATAGTGTTTTTTACTTCATTGTTGTATGTCTGTATTTATGTAGCACCGTGGTCCTGCGAGACACGACATTTCGTTCCACTGTATGTCCCCACATGTAGCAGAATGACAATAAAGCTCAACTTGAACTTGAACTTGAACTAATGCATTGAACCACAAGAGTTCTCATTAAGAGACACGTAGTTAAGCGTGTAATGAGCGTCTGTGTTTCAGATTGAGTTGATCTGTGGAATCAGAGTCTCAGTGCTGCATGGATTTAACGAGTTTTTCTTCTTAATGAGTCTGTATGTTAGACGTCTCACACCTTCCTACATTTAACCCTTCACTTTCCCCGGGAGATTCGTTAGTCTCTTCATTTACACCTCTGTTTGTGTCTCTACATTAATATCTTCTGTTGGATCATTTGTTTTGTCTGGATTTATGCAGCTGGTCTCAGATCTGTGAATCCTCAGATCCTCATATTTGCATCTCATCACAGGTCTATCACAGTTTTACTCGCCTCATTTAGTGTATCAGTGCAAAACTCTGTTTATTCTGGTTAAGAACCCCCTACTACTTGAACAAAAGAAGTCGCCAAGGCTGCATTTGTTTGAGCAAAAATACAGTAAAACTTGTGAAATATTATTTCAGTTTAAAACATTGGATCAACGTTATGAAGAGATGTTGGTTTGAGATCACTTTTGTTAAAACATTTAAAATACAATTGAAATGTCAACATAAAATACTGCTGTCATCAGTGGCCTGTAGCACGAAGAGAGATGAACAAACTCAGAGTTGCAGAGTAAGTTTTGAGTTGACAAAACCCGATAAAGCCAACCTGGTTTAGATCAGGTTCAGCAGGCTCACAAAGCTCGATATAAATGCTCTCTGTCAACTCAGAGTTTGAAGCAGAGTTTGTGATTAACTCTGGAGCGCATGCAGCAAACAGCCAATCACACGGAGCGAGGAGAGCATCGGCAAAGTGTTTCAGGAGTCATTTCAGGAGGAGTACACCCATCTAATCCTCCAATTAATATCCGAGTATAAAACAGCCTCTTCCACTTCCGTTGTTAGTTCTTTCAGCAGCCCTCCACCTCCCCATCTCCTCCTTTATGCATATTTATTTAATGTATCCTTCTGTCTATAGGGGGCTATCGGAGCCCTCCACTGCAGACATCAAGCCAAATCCGTTTACCACTAACGCTAAGATTATATGGGCACACGAACTCGTGAAGCGTCATTTGGATTCACTTCTCGCGAGAGTCACCGCAGTTCACTTTTCTGCTGGAGATTAAGAGATGTCGTTGTAATAAATGTAATAAATTTAAATGCATTTACAAGGCAGCATTAAACACTTCTGCTGCAGCAAATATTTGGCAGCAGAAAGAAAATATATGACTATGCAAAGGAATAAACTGCATTTAATTATTTATATAGTTTCATACAGAGCTCAAAAGGAAAACATATAAGTTTATTCAAGTTTATTCATATCATAATTTTCACATGCGTTTTTCCGTTTTTTCGCATTCCCCATCCTTTCCTAACAAATGCATGCTACGGATGCCAAAACGCAGAAAATCGAACCTGATCCGAATATTTTTTAACGGACAAAAGTTTCGGAGGCGGTGTGCAAACGTGATTCACACAACATTAAATAAAATTTCAGACTCAATGTGCAATGACCTTAAATGTGAACTTTCCTGTGTAAGAACTGAAACCGGCTTCGTGCTTCAGGCCAAAGGTGTATTTTTTTGTGATTGTGTTTCAGTGGAAACTGAATGGAGATCAGTCACATTCATCAAATTTAATACAGATTCGGGAATATGAAGGATAGCATCAAATACCAGATCATGGCGACTACAACTCAATGTATAATCTATGTCACCACAATCACGAAGGTGCTTCTCATGTTTTTAATTGTCCATACTCTTCTGTTTTCATCACTTACTAAAGGACAGAAGGCAAAGTGCCTTGCAAGCATTGAGTAATAGATGCAATGCGTGGGCTATGTGTAAAGCATGATATTCTTGCTGACGTTCATCTCACTTGCACTACAAGAAATCTGTTAAATATAGTCAGAAATTTTATCAGAAAATTCCTAATTAATATTACTAAAGCAAAATGCACTTTTTAAGAATTTAGAAAAATTGATGGTTTATTCAAATACTTCAATAACTTTATTTAATTTATCTTATTAGATTCAGTAACAATAAATCAAATGCAAATAACAAGCATGCAAAACAAAGGAACAGAGAAATATTATGATGGATGCACCATTGTTTGAAACCCAGAGTCAGGCGGTTCAACAAACAAGACTACTGTATAGGATGCACCTGTGTTTTCTTTCTAATAAGGAAGCATGAGTTATATTACTGAGAAGTGCACATGCAGAACCAAAATGGGTGTTTGCCAATAAGTGCACATTTTCAAGCTCCAACTGGTGTTTTTCAATCATTTTTAAATAGACTTACTAAAATCATGAAGGCCCAGCCTGAAACCAAGCCCCATGGATGAGAGCAGATCGGCTAAATCAATGGAAAATGCCCATCGTGTTTTGACACACGCCACTGATTGAGACACAGCCACTGTTGTTCTGCAGAGACACATGTCTGCATGACCTTGTGCTCATCAACTACAAATCACTGTTAGTTCAGTCTCACTGTCGACTTTCATCAAAATCAATGTTGATCCAACATAAACATATTAAACATTGAAATGTCAATCTCAGCCAAAATGATGGTTTGATCAAAACTCAACACTGTATCAGTGTCACCATGCTATCTGGGAAACACCTGCTACGAGGTTATTGAGGCTAATGTCACGCTGTAAAGCGTCTCGTCTCTTTAGTGTTGAGCTCTTCCACTGACAGTCATTGTGCTCAGATAATGAACAGGTCTAATCTCACTCTCAATGTGTGTGTGTGTGCGTGTGTGTGTGTGTGTGTGTGTGTGTGTGTGCGTGTGTGTTCATCCTCTTTTGTCTTTTATGGTCTTTCAGACACTGACCAGGCCGTTTCCATGGTGACAAGATGCCCTTCCCTTCACTTGTACTGAACTCTGTGTGTGTGTGTGTGTGTGTGTGTGTGTGTGTGTGTGTCCTGATCTTTGTATTGCACCATAAATCTTATTCACCAAGATTCACATTCCTGCACACATGATGATGATGATGATGATGATAATGATGATGATGAAGGTGTTTGCATAGTTTACTGCCGCTGATGTCTCTTTGTGGACACAAACACTAGATGTTTTTCTCTATTGTGTGCGTGTGTGTGTGTGTGTGTGTGTGGTAATCGCCTTTAATGCGCGTCATCAAACGAGGTCTTTAACATCTCTGCGTCTCTTTTAGTTGTAAATGTCAGTAGAGAAAATAATGTACAGAACTCTAGAGTAAATTATCGGAAGAGCGTTTAGATCATAATGGATGGAGGAGGTGAAGCTGGGTGACTTTTTATCTGCAGAAAGAGGAAAACACAGTCTGACGCATAAAAGAGCCACAAAAACACACAGGAGGGATGATTAACATCGCCAGTCCTTATGCAATCCCTGATTTACACAATAATTCACACAATGAGTCTTTTCATAGTCTTATAGTCTTGTGCTGAAAATCCTTTCCTTAATCTGTTGTTCCCAACAAATGTCTCAGTTGTGATCAAAAAAGTGTTAATTGTGGTGAATTTTGGCAATGTTGACTCAAAGGTGCATAAATTCAGACCAGCTACAATCAATATCTTCCAGAAACATCTGTAATTATGTCGAAATTATGACTTTAAAAGTTGAAACTGACATACTAAGTAATAATTGTCAAAAAAATAATTTAAATTGACTCTGAGATAAAGTCATTATGAGAAATTCAAAATTTACATATGAGATAATCTCATAATTAAGAGATTCACATTTTGACACAAGATCATAATTGTGCAATAAAAAGTCAAAATTATGAATTTAAAAGTTATTAACATACTGAGTTGGAATGATTACAGTCATAATTATGAGACAGAGATGAAAAGTCAAATTTGAAATAAAACATTATGATTATGAGATTAAAAAGTAAAAATTACGACTTTAAAAGATGAAACTGCCAAGTCTGTCAAGTTAAAAACATTGAAATTATGACAAAAAGTCATGCGATAAAGTCAAAATTATGACATACTAAGTTTGAAATTATGATATAGTCCATTTTTGCCTTTTCATCTCAATTTCTACTTGTTGTCATCATTTTGACTTTTAAAGTAATCATTTTATATGTTTGTCTCATAATTATGTTTACTTAGTATGTCAAAATTATGACATTTAAAGTTGTATTTTGTTAGTATAATTAAGTCATTTAAATAATTTTGACTTTTCATCTCATAATTATGGCTTACCAAAGCATGAATTTGTTTTTTTGTTGTTGTTTTTTTTGTGGTGGACATGGATTTCCATTCGTTTGGGAGTTTTTGTTTGGGCAAACAATTTTTCAATGCAGATTGTTCTCATATTCAGGTTGGTCACGGCAATTCACTGGTGTTCAAAGTGACTATTGAGAATAGACCATTTACTTTTTGCCCAGAAATTTCACTAATGTGACACAGTCCACAGATATTTATTCTAGCCAGTGACCAATAAAGCATAAGATGTTTGAGCCTTTCTCTGGGCTGGTCAATGAACTCATGTTTTCTATTATTAATGATCATTCAGACTTTTCTGGCAGTACTGTTTATTGAGACGCATGAGTGTGTCTCCAGAAGCAGCGCAGCTTCACAATAGACCAGAATAAGAGGCAAAATAATGACCCAGTGCTTTGATTTCTGCATCATAATTGGTGTCGCTCAGTCAGAGGATGAACTAGAAGCAGCCAATGACATCTATACTTCATCTATATATTAAATCTCAGACTGTGTGTTTTCTTCCTGTGCTCCTAATAAAGTGTTTTTAGCTGGAGCCACGCGCTCCTCGGGTCGGTCTGCGCCGCTGCCGCTGCTGTAGTGCACTAATTATCCCACATTAGTGTTCTAGCAGAGACGCAGCTCAGAAACAACATCAGCCAACACATCCTGACAGAACACACATAATCCAGCACCACTCTCTGTCCCTGCCGCTCATTTCCCACCCGGTCGGGGTCCAGGATCGCGTTCTTGTACCGCAGACGTGCTACTGCGCCGCTGTACTCGATTTATAACACAGGCTTCATGTTCATGTTTGAGTCAGTCGTTATATAGAAACAGCAATAATAAGACTAAACATTTAAGTCCACTTCAGTTCTAGTGTGTTCATTTGCTCACATGCATATCGCTCCAAACCAGAATGACAAAAGATCCACACATATTTACACAAATTTACATCACATGCAGGAAACGTGTTTGGCATCACTTTAATTTCTGTGCATCATATGACTTCAGGAGTCCTACTGTAGCACACACTGTAAACAGGTTGTAATTTTACAGAGGAATACTGTAAAAATGCTGGAGTAAAACCTGTTGATTGGTAGGCTATTCTCTAAGTTACCTTTCGAAATGCATTGCTTTAGATGCAATTTTTCTGTCAAATTTATGTTTTTTTGGAAAATATGCGTGGTTATTATTTATATAAATGGATTTATTTCTTTATATTTTCATTAATGTACATTAGTTTGTTTTCTGTTATTTCGTTGATGCATTATTTTAGTGTCGTATGTGTTACTCTGATGGTGTTTTGTGTGAGTATGACACTGTACACTATCTATGAGTATTGGCCATATTTTATTAACAGGCCACTTATGATTAACTTAATATTGTGACACCTGTATTATTATGGGGGTTATTAGTTAAGGTAGATAGTTGAACTAGATGTATGGAAGCTATAAAAAAAATAAAGGTAATTGTGACTTTCATCCTTCAATTCAGAGTTTACATCTCACAACTCAGACTTTTTCCTCAGAATTGCAAAATATAAAGTCAGAACTGTGATATAAAACCTTGCACCTATTTTATTATATGATGTAAACAAACAAAAACAACAACCGTGAAATGTAAACTCAGAATTTCAAGAGAATTGTGAGATATAAACTCACTTCTGAGTGTAAAAAGTCAAAATTGTGAAACTCGCAGTTAAGAGTTTATAACATGTAATTGCAAATATGAGGGAAAAAGTCTGAATTATGAGATAAAAAGTCATATTACTTTTTGATATTTTTATTCTGTGACAGAAACAAGAGTCCATAAAACTGTTATATCACCAGCCACCAATATGACATCATAAACCTTGGTGAATTTTTGGTAATGGTACAAAAGCTGTCACTGGCTCAGTATCCTTTCAAACAGTACTAATATATGTACCTGTAAACTACTAATATGCAATACTGATAAATAAGGTACAAAAAGGCGTATCTTTTAAAAGAGAAAGTACCAGGGGTTTTTTTAGTGTATGCACTACTGTGAGGATGTTTCATTGTATGCTGATGTTTTATGGAAAAAAATATACATTTTGCCAGGATAATTTTTGGGTTTAATTATTTCTTTAAATCTGTCTGTCTTTGTAGACCCATTGAGTAACCAGTATTCTGTCTCACTCATAGATCAGATGGGCATCAGTTGATCGCTGAAAGGCTCAATCTCTCTTAAACCCATGGAGGTACATCAACACCTTTCACCTCCCTCCACCGCAGAAGCTCCAGTCTGGACTAATGCCTCCCCCTCATCTGTGATTCTCAACCAAACCTTCCCTCCTCCGTTTCTCCTTCCGACGGAAAACTGGACTGATAGCCTAACTCCAGATTACGCGCCAGGAGTCGCTGGGATCCTCATCCCTCTCATCTACATAGCTGTGTGCATCATAGGCCTGATCGGAAACACTCTGGTCATCCACATCGTGCTGCGATATTCCCAGGCGGAATCGGTGACCAATATCTACATCCTGAATCTGGCCATCGCAGACGAGCTCTTCATGCTGGGCCTGCCGTTCCTCGCCGTTCAGAACGGTTTGCTCTCATGGCCTTTCGGATCGCTGATGTGTCGCCTGGTCATGACCGTAGACGCCATCAACCAGTTCACTAGCATCTTCTGTCTGACGGTGATGAGCATCGACCGCTATCTGGCCGTGGTGCATCCGCTCCGCTCCTCTAGGTGGCGCCAACCACGTGTGGCCAAAACGGTGAACGCCACCGTATGGGCCGTTTCTTTCATTGTGGTTTTGCCTGTGGTTGTGTTCGCTGGAGTTCTGCAGGACGATGGGAACTGCAGCATTGTGTGGCCCGAGCCGGCAGAGGTTTGGAAAACGGCGTTTATCGTATATACCGCGACCGTTGGGTTCTTCGGTCCTCTGACAGTCATCTGTCTCTGCTACCTGCTGATCGTGGTTAAAGTGCGCAGCTCCGGACGAAGAGTCCGCGCCACGTCGATCCGCCGCCGGAAGTCTGAGCGCAAGATCACGCGAATGGTGGTGATCGTCGTGGCTGTGTTCGTCTTCTGCTGGCTGCCGTTTTACGTCTTAAACATCGTGAATCTGCTGGTTCTCCTGCCAGGCGAGTTCAGAGGGCTGTATTACTTCGTCGTCGTTCTTTCGTACGCCAACAGTTGCGCCAATCCCATTCTGTACGGTTTTCTGTCTGATAACTTTAAAAGAGGTTTCCGGAAAGCCTTGTGCAGATCCTCCAGGCGCGTGGAAAACCAGGATCAGCAGCAGGGGACGGGAATGGTTGCATTACCGCTAGAGGAGATCCGAAGAGAACATCTGAATGTAGAAGAACACAACACAGACCGAGAGATGACAAAGCTCCGGAACGGGCGTCACGAGGACGGCGTTGTGGGAGGAATAGATGGGCAGTGTGAGCACTCTATCAGCCCGACCTCTGACCCCACATCTGTCCGTAATGGAGCGCGGCGGACACACAAACACCTGCCGGAGAACAGTGATGATAAACGCTCGGTCCTGGAGATCAGCTGCTTGTAATGTGAAATGTGAATGTTCATTTATGACTATTAAATTCACCACCCATTCAACTCTGCCAACTGTGACCATTCAGGAAACTCAACCTTTGCTCCTGTTCTTTATTTGTATGTCCATCTGTGCTGAAACTGATTGTGTTTACATGTACACCAATAATGTGATTTCCAACAGAGTTAGAACTTAATCGATGTTTACATCACACAAGCAAGCCTCTTCACTCCTGTCATTATTCTGATTGTTCACTAAGAAGTGTGCTTATTTTTACTGCCATTATTGTTCTCTCTTTTGCATAAGAATCTTGAGTCAAGAAGTTCCAGATGCCAAAATCATGACTTTATTTGTAGAAACAAGAAAGTCGAGAAGCCTTTAGATCCTCTAACAATTGCATTTGCTATTTTTTTTCATAAAGTATTTTCAAACCTGTATAGCAAAACCTGTGAGTAACCAAATCACATATCAACTCCCTAGCAACCACCTGAACACATAAACAACCACATAGCAACTCCCTAGCAACCACGTGAACACCTAGACAACTATATAGCAACTCCTTAGCAACCACCTGAACACATAAACAACCACATAGCAACTCCCTAGCAACAACCTGAACACCTAGAAGACCACATAGCAACTCCTTAGCAACCACCTGAACACATAGACAACCAAAAAGCAACTTCCTAGTAACCACTTGAACACCAAAAAAACTACATGGCAACCACCTGAACACAGAGAACCACATAGAAACTCCTTAGCAACCACCTGAACACCTAGACAACTGCATAGCAACTCCTTAGCAACCACGTGAACGCGTAAACAACTACATTGCAACTCCCTAGCAATCACCTAAACACATAGACAACCAAATAACAACTCCTTAGTAACCGCATGAACACCTAAACAACTACATAGCAACCACCTGAACACCTAGACAACTGCACAGCAACTCCTTAGCAACCACCTGAACACATAAACAACTACATAGCAACTCCCTAGCAACCACCTAAACACATAGACAGCCAAATAGCAACTCCTTGGTAACCACATGAACACCACAACCACCTAAAAAATCGCCCTCCATTTATTTGCTGCAGTTATTAAACTCTTTGGCTTTTCTTTAATGGTAGTGCCCCAACTGGTCTATTTTTAAAAAAAAGAATAAAAATAGTTTATTAAAATCATATATGGAGAGCATACAGCATGTAAACCAAAGAGAGCAGCTGAATATCGGACCGTTTGGTGACTGGTGCAGTTTTGTCTTTATTGTTTTCTTCATATCATTGAATTGCTGAAGTGAAACATACAGTGCAGATGATAAAGGCCTGAAACATAAATGAGGCCTACAGTCTCCTGATTTCATTCATACATTCCAGGCTATAAAAATGTACTATATGTATAAAAAAATATATCATATTATTGACATATCCCAATGCAGTAATGTGTTTACATGAAGTAAAGTTTAATCGCAATATTGCCTCAATCTCATGATAGTCACATTATTAGTGTGCATGTGCTGAAAACGTAGGTATTCATGGAGCAGGAAACTGGAAAACATCAGTATGTTTACATGCGCTAATTTCCGTCAATCCGAATGAATCTAATCTGATTCTGAAACCCTAAGCATTGCAATTTGATTCACGTATTCATTTACATGTGCATTATACATGCATTCTGAACAAAACACCAGTGCATGCACAATGAAACAGTTGATGCATTCAGAACTGGAGAAATCTCTGCGATAATGTGACTGGAGCTACCTCGAGTATTGTTGGTTTTGCCTTTTTGGGATTTTTTTTGTGTGCAAATATTTAGTAAATATTCAGTCTCCTCCACAGTTCATAAGACATAAAGCATATGCAAGCACGCATCTGTGCACTGTGCAACGTATTTCTGAATCTGATTAAGAAAATAGTTTCCAGTTTCGGGATTGTTTCAGGTGTACAACAGTCCTTTAAATCAGATCAGATCAAGCTCGGTTGAATCATTTGAGGTGTTTAATGTGTTTCAGTCCGATAAACAGATTATTGAGAGCTTGTAAATGTAGTTAGTGAATCAAGAACAGTGTTGGAAGAATTCCTGATGATTAGGATTGAGATCCTTTGAACAGATCAACATATATCTCTGTTCTTCAGCTGAAGGGCAGAAGCTGCAGCCGGTGACAGTGTGTGTGTGTGTGTGTTTGTGTTCACTGACATGTATGAGCTCAAAGGGAACCCAGAGCTGCTCTTCTCCTCACACAGATGCGCTGGATGAGATGCAGTGAAGCGTCTTACATGAAAAGCTATTGTTGATAGTTACTCTCCTGGAGAGCTGGCCTGTGATTGGTCACTGGTGTGCTTTATTATTTGTATATAATGGCTTTAGACTGTATAATTGACCACTGACACAGTCTGATCGTTTCCTCCATCGCTGTGCTTGTGCCACGTCTCTCATATCACCACAGTTTTTCTGCTCGCAGAATAAAATCAGTTACACTCCTAATCAATAATAATTCATCTGTTTATTGATTTGGTATGTACTAGTGCAGGGCTGTCCAAACTCGGTCCTGGAGGGCCGGTGTCCTGCAGAGTTTAGCTCAAAGCCTAATTAAACACACCTGAAGCAGCTAATCAAGCTCTTACTAAGCACACTAGATGCTTCCATGCAGGTGTGTTGAGGCAAGCTGGAGCTAAACTCTGCAGGACACCATAGTTTGGACAGCCCTGCACTAGTGTTTAAAGTGTGATCATGTATCAGGGTTTATTTTGCAGTAAGTCTCAACTGTCTAAATGTCACTACTGTATTATTTTTAGTGAGGTAAACAAAAGACTTGCTTTGACTCAAACACACCCAGAAACTGAAGATCCAGAGCAAACCACACTCTGTAACCTTCACGAGAAATACTGAGATAAATGAGACACAAACCTGCATTCTGCTGCCTGTAACCTTTTAATACAGATCAAACTGTGCAGACGCTGGATCTGTTATATCAAACTGTTCATTTGGAACTAAATCTTTAACATTCGCTTCCTGCAGTTGCAAAGTATATTGTATGGTTTATAAAAACAGAACTGAAATGATGAAAACATAATCTGATCCAGCTTCACTCGGGCACGATGTCTCCGATCCACTTGAGATACGGCGGGTTTCCCTGATCGATGGGTAAACTGATGACCTCGGCCACTTCATACGGATGATTTGACCTGCGGAGAAAACAACACACTCACCTTTACTCATTCAACACTCTGCTGTATTTGTAGATGAAAGCTGAAGCTAGCAGAACCAAACACAGCTGCAGAAATGATGACGGGTTTCGTCACTGATGTGTCTGGACAGATAGACTGTGATTATTCTGCTTCTGCATGTAGCAGAGAAATCCTTCAAATAAAACCAGAGAGTGTTTTTGCAGCTGATACCGGACATATTCAGCAAGAGCAGGGATCGTTGAACTTCTCGTCTTAATCATCTAGAAGAAAAAAACATAAAAACACAAGTTCTTCAATAATATGTATTTATCACACCATGATACAAGCTCTAAAAATACACATGTGTACATGAATACATATAAATGAATGCAATTTTCCACCATTGTTGTGTTGCCATATATTTAATTTATCTAAATGAACAGGATTCTTCTCTTTTGTGTGCATTGTTTTCTGAAGATTGTCTAGTGAGACAAATGTCTTCAGATGTAGATCCTGATTGCAGAAACAGATCTGCACATTCATTATGTCTCCCTTATACAAGGATTTTAGAAATATATTTCATCATTTATGGCAGAATAAAAAAAATTACGTTATACTGAAGGGGACACAATACATAAGCATGTTCTCTAAACGTAAATATCTAGGGTGAGCAACACTTTTGAAAATACAACTTCCAACTGATCTCCATTACTTTTTAATGCATTTTACAAAAAAATAAAAGTAAAATAAAAAATATGAGTAATGGTGCTAGAACTGCACCTTCTGATCAAACTGCAATAAAATGCTGTTCTTTCTCAGTATTTTTGTCTTGTTTTCTAGAGCAAAGGTCTAAAGATTCTCAAATCAACTGGAGTAGCAAAATGACAGAAGATTGTTTTGTCAAA